>NW_026000185.1:1383622-1508090 GCF_001458135.2 Marmota marmota marmota | reverse complement strand
TCCTCCTCCTCTCCTCCTCTCCTCCTCCTCCTCCTCCTCCTCCCTCCTCCCTCCTCCTCCTCCTCCCCTCTTCCGCCTCTCCTCTCTCTCTCCAATCGCTGTCAAGATAAGCCAGATGCTTTGTGGTGATCACCCTCTGGAGAGCCTCATGCCCAAGTGGAGAGGAACTGGGGCCTCCAACCAACAGGCCCATGATGATCTCAGAGGCCGATCCTCCAGCCCCAACCAGGCCTTCAGACAATTGCAGTCCTGGTCAACATCTTGATGCCACACCTTGAAGGTCCCTGAACTGGAACCACCCAGTGAATCTGCTTTCAAACTCCTGACCCATTTTGGATAGTCAGTTTCTGTTGTTTGAACCCAAGTTTGCGGGGGTTAATTTGCTTTGTCATAGTAGATAACTAACACAGATCATGACCCTATTCTTGGTATCAAATTCTGTGTTAGGGTGCCATCAGAGGAGAACCACCAAGAGACAGACTGATGGTTAAACAGAAGATAAAGGTCGCTGCCTAGGTTTGTGACAGTGGTCGATTTGCCAAGTGACTTGGCCTCAGGATCACGGGAGCTGGTCCTGCGGTGTCTGTGAGCCTGTTGTCTCACCTCCCTCGCTGAAGGTCGAAATCGACAAGCCGTCACTAGGCAGGCCATTGGTGTACAGACCCA
Organism: Marmota marmota marmota; assembly: GCF_001458135.2. NCBI lineage: Eukaryota > Metazoa > Chordata > Mammalia > Rodentia > Sciuridae > Marmota > Marmota marmota. Next base: position 1,507,424 of record NW_026000185.1, on the reverse strand, counting down.
AAGCTCCTGGGACTCATGGACACAAGCTAGAAGTCCTGGTAAGGGACTGGAGCCCGTGTCCCTGCCTCCAACCTCAGCAAAGTGGGGTCCTGACGCAGAGACCAGCAGCCTTCGTCAGGGAGCTGAACGTGCACTTGGCCCAGGAGTCACCTCCTGCCCCCCGACACTAAGGAGGTGAGCCAGCAGGGAAGCTGAGTGAGGGGCAGAGGGGCCCTCCCTGAACCTAACATAAAAGCAAACAGTGGTGCTCTCTCTCCTGATCCCTGTGGAAGTCACCAGGAAACTGACCCACACGGTCTCCAGGGCCGTCCACAGGGCCAGCTCTGACTCTGACCAGGGTCTCTGCAGCTCCCAGGTCGTCTCCAGCGCCGTTCCTTTCCTGGGTCTCACCGACCTCTACCTTTAAGGGAACCTGCGTGGAGCAGATGGACATAAAGGCCACCTAACACGCCGTGAGGGACAGGGTTTCAGACAGCCAGAGATGCTCACGGAGGCTGCCACCAACTCCAAAGAGGTGACCGGGAACCAGGACCTAAGAGACGATCGTGCATTTGCCAGATGTTGAACGTCTTTATGGAGAAGAGGAAACGGGGTGTTCAGGGACCCACTTGGGAGATGGCAAAGGTCCGCTGTGGATGGATCGGCGTCTGCGTGAGCGGAGCGGTGGCGGAGGAGGCTGGAATCAGCAATAGCAAGAGGGGACCAGGCAGTCCTCCCGGGGCAGAACAAAGCCTTGGATCTCCACTCCCCAGAAATAGGGAGCTGTCAGGGTCCTTTCAGCTGCGGGGTGACACGGTCAGAATTTTATTTCGGAACCATCAGCCTGTCAGGTGCGTAGAGAGAGAGTTAAAGGTGAGTCAATATTGGAGGAGGGAGATCTGTTATTAGCCTGTCACAATAATTCACTGGGAAAAGACGAGAGATGGAAATCAGGTGTGGGGATGGGGAACGGGGCATGTAGGAGGACCCAGGTGGGAAATTAACCAAAACTGCAGGGAGTGGGGAGAGGGAGGGGAGGAGACAGCGTGACTGTCGGGACTCTGGGCTGGAGATGGGCGGAGGGTGCTCACTCCGAAGAGGGACTCTACAAGAGAAGAAAGGCCATCGGGAGAGGACGTGCTTGGTTCTGGCTATGCCGGGTCTGGAGGTGACCAGGACACCCAGGAGGTGGGTGAAACGGAGCCTTGGTATATTTTTGGTTTACCTGGTCACCGAGGACCACCTGTGGGCCTCGTGACTTTGAGCTTTGTCCCTTGTGGCCAAACATGGAAAACGCCCGAGTCCAGGGCTGGAGGCAAGGTGACACCCACACCTCTTCCTCTGAAGGACCCTTCACTGCGGCTGATGAAGGTGTTAAGACCATGGGAGGGTCAGGAGACAGGTGGGACCCCGGCTCGTGGCTTTGGATGCCCCACACACGTGTCGATGGCACTCAGATGGCTTCTCGCCACCTCGCTGGGTCTGATGGTGTTGTGCATCTTGAAGTCAGAGAAATCTGCTCTGTTCTGTGAGCCCGAGAGGACCCGGCTTCTCCATCCTGCTGTGAGCCTGCCAACGAGGCCACAGAGAGCCCCTCCTTGAACCACAGCAGTTTTGTGTTTTGACTTTTCCCAGAAGAGTCCACGGGCCTGCTCTTCCCTGGTTGGCAGTGGGGGGCCAGGCTGGGTCTGGCTGCTGCCCTCTTCCCTCTTGTGCCCAGTCCTCTTCTTGGGCTCTTGTTTGCATGAGAGGCTCTGGTCAATCAGAGGAAGCAGGAACAGTGAGTCACCAGCCAGGGGACCCCCACTGACATGTGTCACCCACAGAGGAAGAAATGGAGGTGGGGGGGGGGGTCCGTCCCTGAGGGGGCAGAGCTCCCGCAGCACCCAGAGTTGGGAAGGGCCGGGCAGAGGCAGGAAGAAAAACGCAGGAGAAAGAAAGAAAGAGCCTGGCCGTCAGCGGGGGGCGGGGAACGAGCGAGCCGAGCAGTTCTTCAAGGGAAGGTGAAGACTTTCAAACGGGAAGTCCCACACCGAGTCTGGTGGACGGTTCACTAAGCTGGAGGGCAGAGGCTCTCCATGTGCTCCGCACGACTTTCAGCTTTTGGAGAAATCGGGAACATCGACAGCACAGACACGGCCCTCCTTCCTTCCTATCTGCCGCCTTGGGAGGACGGTGTAGAGGCCTGGTTCCTGGCTCCTGAGGACTTTCAGGACCCCGGAGAGCGCCAAAGCCGGCAGCTTGGGGAGAGGTCTGTTCCGTGCCCTCTGATTCACGGGTCATCCTCACCCTAAAGAAAGAGGCGTCATCAGCAAAGCTGGGGTCAGGTGGCTAGGGCTTCCCGCCACTTCTTGAGTAGGGAATTTTTCTTGGGACAGACCCTGAGAACAGCTCCTAAGTTTTAGAACTGAAAAAAGTACAGAACTAAAACGAGTAGTATCCTCGGTGATTATAGAGAGAGAACAAGGTCTCTGCACCATCCCACGAAGCAGGCAGACTTGGGTTTCACACCCCGTTCCCTAGGCACCTAGGAGAAGACTCAGAGAAGCCGAGCGACGGTCCAAGGATCACACAGCGAACGTGTGGGCAAGAACCCAGGTCCTGACTCCTCATTTTCCTGCTCAGGTATTTTAAACATTTTGAGCACTCAGAGTGTCCGAGGCCTGGGGACACAGAGGCAGTTCTGCCTGCGGCGAATGGGGCTCTGGGTCACAGTTAGGGGACAGTGGGGTCGTCGGGGTGGTGCTCGGTTGACAGGGGCTTTCACCCTCCCTCGGGCTCCAGGGTCTTCTGGAAGTCACCTCAACTCTGAGACGGGGTTTCCTCACATGCAAAACGGGGTCACAGTCCCGTGACCTCAGAGAGTTCTGAAGAGTTTTGAGGTGGGCCTTACGAGGACGGCTCGATGCGGTGAACTTTGGCAAATTTTGTCAGAACTCTCAGAGGAGGTGATGAATGACCCCCATTTTCCCATTACTAGCAGGAGACTATGGGGTCTCCCAAGAGTAGGCATTTGTTTGGTTCTATTCTTGGATTCACTGCAAAGCTGACTGGCACCTTGGGCTTCTCCCTGTGCAGGGCCGGAACCGCCTGTTCATGAGGTTTGCTTGGCTGCCTGTGGGGGGGAAAAGAAGAGCTGACCCCTCCAGAGAGCCACGTCACTGGCAGAAGCGAATGTCCAGCCTCCAGGTGTAAACTGCCCCCTCCTCAGGAAATCACGGTGCCTCTAAACGGGGCTGCGTGGCGGAAAGGCCTCCTGCGGACGGCGGTTGGTGACCCCGCGGGGTGTGGTTTAGTGCTCATGGAGAAGGTGCCGGCCACAGCCCCCCCAGCTGCTCTGAAGGAAAGGGTGGGGCTCAGAAAGTGGTGCAGGAAGAAGGGGATCCTCCGTCCTTGTCCTTGGGAAGTGTCCTGCCCTGTGAGCTCAGGGTGGGGAGTGGTGGGCCTGGGTCTGAGGCCTCCTTCCTCGGCCGTGAACCAGGTCGGGGTTCTAGATCAGGTTTCTGACTCTGGGTCTCGGTCTTCTCATCTGGCATGAGGGACACACAGAGAGCGCAGCATCAACTGTCTCACGAGGTTGTTTTCTACAGCAACACAGAAGGGCACAGAGGAGCCAGCTGCCAGGGTGAGGCCGACAACCACCCGCTGTACGGATCCTTCATTCTGGGCCGGAAGGAGGGTTTGCCGTTTGGGACGATGTCACTTCATGACCTAATGGACCTCGTGGCCCTTGGGGGGCACACCCATGTTGCAGCTGGGAGTGTGGCATGTCAGAAAAGGGACTCGGATCTGAGCTTACCTGGGGTTGGAAGAATCTAAAAACATGATTTTTGTGAAAGTAACTCAGTCTGGGGCATGGTATACAGTAAGTGCTCAAGAAAGGCTGACTTTCCCTGGGTATCTCAGACACGCTGCTGAGGACCATGTGAGCTTGAAGGACATATCCCTTGCTGCCTCGCCTGGAGAGGCATGTGGGCCAGGCAGAGACGCAGGAGGGGGACAGCCTCTCTAGGTCCTCACAGCCGCCGGGAATCCATGCTCTTCTCCGAGGGTCTGAGGCTCCTGAAGGGGTGAGATTGGAGGTCTTTGCCCAATACCCCCCTTGCTCTCCTTAAGTATCATGCTGCCTGGGCCTTGCCCCCTGAGCTCCGTCCGACATGAACTTTTCCACATGGGCATTCTGTAAGGGCCAACTCGCCCCGGCTGCACCTTCTTGGGTCAAATCTTTGCCTGGGGGAGGCTACCTGCCACCCTGCGTGAACAACAGTCCTCTCCACTCCTGTCCTCGTCACAGCCACAGGAGAGCGTCCCCTTCCACTGACCATGCATTGCCACTCCTTAGGTCAGGCTGAGAGAACGACCTGCCGTGGGTCTCGGGGCAGAGCTCTGTCTGGCACAGAGGAGGGGAAACTCCGACCTCTTCACACCAGAGCAGCTGCTGCTGCCTCCCAGAGACCCCGGGGCTCAACCGTTCTGTGGTCGCACGTGGCAAGGAACGCCCCAGGCCCACCCACCTGTGAGAAGGCCGCACTCCGGCCTAGGCCCCGGGGGGAGAAGCCTCTGCTGGAGGCCTCCACCGTCTTGAAGACTCTGAGGTGACCAGACTGTACCGTCCCTAGGAGCAGCTCCTGGTTCAGAGCTAGCAGCCGTGTTCGTGGGGTTGGGAGAGTCTGGCTGCTAGGGTCAGGCGTGATGACCTTGGGCATGACTTCCCGGGCTCCAGTATGACTTCAGCAGGGTCCTGAGCCCTGTGTTTCCTCGGTCCACAGAGGTTGGTGTGTGGGGCATCCTTCATGGGCCCCTTTGACGATCTCAGGAGAAACTGAGCAGACCCAGGGAAGACTGAGAAGAGCGAAGGAGGTTTTAAACTGCCCACTGAGGATACATCCTCAAACACCACAGCGTGGGGCCGTTCTCCTGAGGGAGTTCCATGGGGTCGAGATGAGCATGACCTAGGAACCACTTATTCTGAGCACAGGCATCTTTCCGTCCATCCATCCATCCAGTCAGTCACTGTCCCTCCATGGATGTGTTTGTTTTTCTATCTAAGCATCCATCATCCAACCCATTAAGCATTCAGCATCCATCCATCCATCATCCATCTGTCCATCCATCCATCCATCCATCCACCCATCCATCCATCTGTCCACCCATCCATCCATCCATTCATCCGTCCACCCATCCATCCGTCCATCCATTCACCCATCCGTCCTTCCATCCATCCACCCATCCATCCATCCGTCTGTCCATCCACCCACCCATCCACCCGTCCGTCCACCCACCCATCCACCCGTCCGTCCATCCACCCATCCATCCGTCCATCCACCCGTCCATCCGTCCATCCACCCATCCGTCCGTCTGTCCGTCCACCCGTCCATCCATCCATCCACCCGTCCGTCCGTCCATCCGTCCGTCCACTATGTACCCATTCTGTACAATATTCACCGATTCCCACCGTGTCCCAGTCACCGTGCTGCACCGTGTGCTGGGCTCTGAGCAGGGACGGTGACAAACCAATCTCCTGCTCTCGTTCAGGGAAGAAGACAGAGGACGACGTGGACAAATGAACATGAGCCCATGATCAGACCTCAGGTAGTAGCAAGTGTGTGAGGACAAGAGACGAACGTGAGGAAATCGAGAGTGACCGGAGGGTTCTGTTAGAGACAAGGTGGCCGGGAGTTGAAGCAGAGCCTGGGATGGGATGAAGAGGGAGTCTTGAGAAGACGGAGCGGGCGCATGAGGCGGGAGCAAAGGCCCTGCGGTGCCCTTGTGTGAGAGAGCGTCAGTCTGGCTGGGCCTGAGGGGGCTGTCTGGGGCAGCCCTGGCCGTGGGAGGAGAGGAGCTGGCTCCGGGACTGTGGGGAGGAGTCCGGATTTTATTCTGATTGTAATGAAAGGTACTGAGGACCAGGAGGCAGGTGAGTGGGATCCTGTCACACGTACTTTGGGAAGACTGTCCTGCCTCCTGGAGGAGGGGTAGACGTGGAGACCAGGGTAGACACAAGTGGATGGGTTAGGCCATCGCAGGAGTCGGAGGGACACATGATGGACAGATGGTGACCGTGACGAGATATGGATGGACCCTGGTGCAGTGAAAGGCCATGAGGCAGAGCTGGCCGAGGGGCGGCACATGAGGGGATGCCTGGAGGGGACGATGACCCACAGGTCCGGCCTCAGGAAGCCTTCCTGAGAGCAGGGTTCTGCAGGGCTTCTCAGGATGGCAGCTCCACGGACCACTCCCCAGGCAGCGAATGGGACCTGGGGGGGGCCCTGCCTGGTCTCAGCCTCGGTGAACAGGGTGGCTCCTGGTGAAGGTCAAGGTCATCAAAGTCAAGGCCCTCAGAGTGGGAGCTGCACAGGAAGACGGGACCCAGGAGAGGCCCAGAGGCAAAGCTCGAGGCTGAAATCCTGAAGCCAGGCCCCGATTCTCCCAGTTTCCAGTGTGTCCAGTGGGGGGAGATCAAGCCATTTCCCCTTCACGCTGATACTCAGCCTGCCGCGGCCTTGGTGACACCGGCCATAGCAGCCAAAGTCAGGACAACAAAGACCACAACTCCATTTCTCATTTTCATATCAATTGGCAGAAATTATCTTTATTAGAAAAATGAAATTTTCCTGTATTTACATTTTTACACCGTATGATTGGGCACTTCTTTTGCCTCGGGATTTATGTACATATCAGTTTGCACACACATTTCATAATCCCATTCCTTAAAACAGTTGATAACACATTGAACAAAATTAAAAGACATACTACAAGAAGACAACCATAGTATATGCTTCCTCTATCATAGAAAGGTGTTAAGCAAACGTGTAATTTTTGTAGCTATGCTTGGAAATATTTAATACAATTATCAGTACTTCCTCATGCAGTGGATTAAAACATGACAGATATAAACCGTTGTGATTGTAAGTGAAGATCTAACCCCACATGAAGACCACTGAGCTGAGGAGCTCGCAGCCCGCTTTGGGCTCCACCGTACACGAGATCAAGCCACTTCTGACGTGAGTTTTAGACGGTGTTTGAAGGTAGCTATGAATGGAAAGCCTCTGCATATGAGCTCCATCCCGACTGGGTTCAAAGCAGACTCAGACACAAACCCTTTAGAATACGCTGTTTAATGCAATGACCTTCTTCTGGGAGATGACCAGTCTATACCCTACGCCACGGTCTTATATATCATGAGTGGAAAATAAATGGCTCATCTTTTTTTTTTGTCTGAGTATATCATTATCTTTTATTTTTATGATCTACTTCTTATTCAAGCCACCCATGAACTCATCTAATTCTTTCTGAATACTCAGCTTGAAATATATATATATACTATACATAAACACACATACACAAACATTCCAGTGTGATATCAACGATGATGAATTCTACCGATTAATTTGGCAAGTGTATGCTTTTAAATTTAGCAGGGGGACGAATAAGACTAATATTCAGAATTTTAAAACAGCTGGTTAAAAAAAAATCTTTAGGGACCCTCAAGCAACCAAGTCACATCTAGCCATGTAATTACTTGTACCTGGCAGTGAATGTACTTTCTATGAAAATGTTATTCTTGACTTAAGATCTTGAAGAGAATCGAGACAGTTGACATCCTTCCCCATGAAAAAAATCGGGGTAGCATGAATGTCACAAGTGCCACATTCATCTTCCCCGATCCACCAGAATTCTCCAAGACGACCCCGAGGAGCCATACAAAATCATCATTGGAGTCTTCTAAGTTCTATCATTTCCCTAGTGATCATGGCCCCAGAGCTGTGTCTACAAACCTAATAAACTTAAGATTAAAAAAAAGGTAAAATAGATTTAAAAAGTCAATACTGTTCATTCGCTTGAATTAGCTTGACCGAGAATAGAAATGATTCAATAAGTCTTAGACGGCTAATGTAAAAACCTCAATTGAATTCAAAAGGCTATGATTGTTTTTCATGGCGAAACTGACAATGTTCTTTATATTTCTGGACCTTTACTATTTGCTCAGTTATCAATACTCTTTGATTCGAGCCCTTTAAAATCCTGAAACGGCAAAATGTCAGATCAATGAGAAGCATTTAAAATGCCGAAGACGAACTCATGTTTGCTGGAGAACAATTAACCTTATTAATTTAAAAGGCAGCTGCGGCTTTGGCTATGTGTTATGTTAATATCTTTCCAGGGTTCATCTTAAACCCTTCCCAAAGGTCTGAAGGAGAATTAACTGGAAGAGGTTATGACCCGGGGCTACCACTAATGAGGAATGTTCTAGAACTGCAAAAAAATGCAGACGCCTTGTTTGGCTGGCATGGTACAGAAGAGGGACTTGTGAGTGATAATCTGCTCTGTCTTGTTGGTTTCTGTAGACCGCTGTCACCTTATCTGAGGAAGTTAATTTGAGGAATGACTCCATTTTAAACAATTTGGTTCTTGTTCCCTGGAGAGTTCTGTGCTTTGAAATATGGCTCCAAAGTAATGCTGTTGGCCAGATCATTCTTCGGGGTGCTCCACTTTCTGCATAGCTCAACATCCCTGGGAGAATGTCGTCCTGCACTTGCAGACAGCAACAGGATCTCAAAATAGCTGTTAAACATCAACAACGCTCTGTCTCGGCTACGTTTCAGGGCCAGCTTGAAAGACAACCTTTAAAATCCCTGCTCAGATCCTCATCTATGCCATGGTCTGCGTGCCCCACCTCACAGTAACTATAGGTGCCAGAAAAGCAGCGTGGTTTTGAACGTGGGAGGAGAAGGATGCCCAAGAAGACACATGGGTGCTCGGGAGCATCGTCTACAAGGTGCATTCGACACCAGATCCTCGGGGCTCCTGAGCCCAGTGAACTATTCCAACTCAAGAACTCTCCTTCGTGGGACAAAGAGAAGAAGCACTCAGCGGTTGAACAGTCATCCTGACACTCGTGACCAGGACAGTCTCTCTAAGGCAATTAGGAAACGTCACAGCAGACCAAGAAGGGAAACATCAATAGAGCACTTCGGCAGCCGGCCCTCAGCCATCTGGCTCCTGAAGCTCCCCAGCCCTCGTGCAAACCTCTGTCCTCCACCTCGTCAGCCTCTGAGCCTCATTCGATCTGCCGGGCAGAGAGGAGCGAACGTAGAACAAAGAGGGGGGACGGTCACCTTGCAAATGACACCACCTCCTTAAAAATGGGTCACGATGTTTAGGAGAGCTTCAACGAAGGGCCACAAGGCAGTATGTGTGTGTGTGTGTGTGTGTGTGTGTGTGTGCGTGTGCGTGTGTCTACACACGCGAGCACACTATGTACATATGTCTAATGCAACAAGCCCTGATGCCAACTGATAAAGTCAGGAGAGAGTGGGAAGGGATATTCAAGATTAGGCACATGCTAAATAGAGAAAATAACTTCTCAGGAACCAAAAAATAAATGCTGACTGCGCTCCCATGAAGGAAGAGAGAACAGACAATGCTTGAGTCTCGGGAGGGACTGTGAACAGAGGTGAGACCCCCCGTGTCATGGACACACTCCATTCCTGACTCTGAGGATCAGGGACCAGCACACCGGAGAAGGGGACCTGGCCACAGCAGCTCTCTCTCTCCGACTCCTCTTCTGACCTCCCTGGAGGAGATCAGGCACTTCGAGAATGTGTCCAACATCAGGGATTTATTAACTGACTCTAGCTTCTGATGAGGCTGAGAACAACAAAGCCTCAGATTCCTCATCTGCAAAATGGGAGCAATCATCCTGCTATCCTATGGCTATTTTGAGAACCTCATTCTAGAATGTTCCTAGAATGTATTCTATACTCAGTGTGGGTATATTTTGATATTTCCAGATTTAGTTGCTGACACGTGGTGTGTACTTGTGATAAACAGAGAATCTCACATCTCAGTCCTGCACAGAACTGGGTTGGACAGGGTAAAAAAAATCCCCTCTCCACCCGGCGGGTCCTCCCGAAATCCGCGCAGACTCCCCGTGTCGACTCTCTAGGGAACCTGCAGCTTCCCTTCTCCAGCCACAACAGTAGGCACTTGGTCCTCCCTGGTCCTTCCCTGATACATTTATACCCTGGACTGTCAAAAGTGTCCCTCACAAGTCCAAGACCAGACAAAAAAACCCTTGGGGAACTGTTCCCTCTTTCCCATCATGGTCCATTTTCTCATCCTTGCAGGGTTCTTCCAACGCCCTTCTGAAGCACATGTCGCTCAGCAGAGCTGGGAGGAGGTGATCTGGCAAGGGCTGGAGGACCGGCCCAAGCCTGCCTGTGCAGAGGTGTGGAATCATCCTCCTGGTTCGCTGCTCCTGGGTTCCTAGACACCTCCTCTGGAGGTCTCAACATCAGGGCATTTCCAGGAGCAGTGGGTATATGGGGGAGCTTTTTTTTTTTTTTAAAAGGTTGATCTTGGGATCGGATTCATTCTTACTTCTTGGCAACAACTTCATTAATCGTTTCTAATCCTTACTGTTTGGTATGCGTTTGCCATCTACGCATCTTAGTTATCTTCCATGTTAAGGAACGGAATTTCCAAATCACAAGCTACTTCTGAAAGGGACTGTGTTTTCTATTGCCTTTGTAGCCCCCTAAGACTAAAGTGGACTTCAAAAGAGAGTGGACCCTCCGTCGAGTCCCCTCGGGTAACCAAGGTACTTGGTTCAACCTCGGTGCTTGGGAAGTAGCGCTATGACTTCAAGGATTGCTGCCAGATGTCATCTTTGGTTCGCGGTTTTAAGCCACATCCCTTGTTGGTCTTTCTCAGGGACAAAGTCCCTGGGAAAATGAGGGAGAGTGAAAGAGTTTGTAGGAAAACCCAGGTCACAGGGGCTTCCCGGGTCTGTCTACACAGGGCACAGGAAGCCAGGTCAGTTCTATGGGCCTTTCTGATTCTGATCTGAGGTTCTCAGAAGGGTCCTCCTTGAAAAGACCTAGAAGTGGGTCAGCCTGGTAAGGGGAGCAGAGCCAGCAATCAGACCCCGTGGCTCCGCCCCTCGCCATCCTCCCCACTCCGTGTCTTCCCCGTCCCTGCCCCGTCCAGCTCCAGTTTCTCATCTGCCTCCTCTTCCCCAGGTCCTGTGCAGTCCTACGAACTCTGTTTCTTCTCAGACCCTCCGGGGTAGGCATCTCTTGGCGATCCTATACCTTCGGCACTTCTAGGCACAGAAATGCAGGGGTGGGGGAGGAGGGTAAGGGGTTTAAGTAGGAAATCTATGTCTTTGGATGGGTTTAGAGAAATCAAAGCCCACGTCAGTGTCCTCTTTAGAACAAATGTAAACAGCGACTATTCCACGATGGCTCACCCCAGAGTTTTGCCTTTTAAGGGACCAAGAATACCAACACCCCAAATCCCACTTGGGCTCTGTTACCCTCCCTAGAACTGAGATTAAAAAAATATAGAATGCCTTCTCTACGGAAGCAGCCTCCCGCCAAGACAACCAAACTGGGTTTCCCTCGTGTCAGCGCCGCCACTGCCGCTGGCTTTTTAACAAACACTGTACATATATGTACAACTCCATTGGGAGAATACACCTGGGTGTGGACTGTAGGAATCAAGCGGTCTATTATATACATGTGTACACGGCATTGGTGTTCCCAGGGGAGTGCATCTGACCAGCTCTGAGCTGACAGACACCAGGTGGCAAAGCAGAACCCAAATGGACAAAGACAGATGAACACAGTGCGGCATGGGGGCGGGGGCGGGGGACAAGGGAAGCCGCGCATTGGGACGACTTTTCAAGTATGGACCCAGAATGATCTTTCCATTGGCATTTTTCAACCCTGTTTAGCAAAAAAGATGAAGTATCCAGAAAGGGCCTGATTTTGACTCAAGTAAACATAAAACGATGCAGTTGGAAGGAAGACAGACCTTGTCTGGGACCCTAACATATCACAAACCAGCCAATGAACTGAGCTTCCACCCACTTCCATCTTTTTTTTTTTTTTTTTAAGTTCAATTCTGTCTACGGTAGCCGCGGTCCACACAGACACGGGCTCCGTTTCGGAAACAACCCGTGATCCCTCAAGGATTCACGCATAACGGCTCCGCACAAAGAAACAGTCCAGATATGTGCATCCTGCTAACGAATACATTCAACTCCTCTGAAGGGCATTTAGGTTTTCTCAAATTAGTATTTATTTAGGTCTTAAACCGCAAGGGATTTCAGTGCAAGGTATTTATTTATATGACAACCGATTATTAAAGCTGCACTTTTTAGGTTTAAAGGAGATAAATTTTTAATCACCATTTAATTAACACCAACTTTCTTTTTCTCTTTTTCATTAGCAATTCTATTTGCAAAGATTTCAGGGCATTTGTCATTTCCTGAGAAGGATGCAGAATATTAAATACACATCCGTAGTAGACATATCAAATAGAATAAACAATGTGTGCCCGCTGACTACTGTGGATCTTTTGACTAATTAACCACCTTGGCTAAAGTCCCATTTAAATGAAACTATTTCATTTGTAAACAAGGTGTACTTTTCTTTTTTTCTCCCCAGAAAGTATGCGTGAATTGATGTGACAGATTTTGCCGCAATGGGTGAATTTTAATGTTCTCATCAGAAAAGCTAAGTATGAGGTCTTTCCTGGGAAATAAGATGAGAAAACCAAGGAGAATCCATGAGACACTCATTTGTAGTGGTGGATAAAATAACGGAGAGAGGTGGACGGGGTGGTGAGGTTATTATAATCCCTCCAGCTCTTGGAACCTCACTGCCGGGGAGACGGACCCACTGGGAACTGTCTGCTTGGAGCATTGAACATAGCCACAAACAGCCCCAGAGCCCGCAGGTGCAAGGTTGATGGAAACTACTTTCCTGAACACCAAGGTCCCCAGAGCAGAGGTTATGCCCAGAAGACTCTCTCACAGAATCCTCTCCATTAGGTGACTGTGTGTGCTACTGCCCATGGACAGGAACCTGGCCATCGCATCCCAGTGTACCTCTCTGAGGATCGGTACAGAAGGGGGAAGTCACTTGTGGTCACTGAAATGTCAGGAGAGATGGCAGCTCTGACTTAATCCAGGTGAAACTTGGGCGTTCTGCTTAGACGGCATCAGCCACCCAGATCTCAGGGCTGGGAGGGTCACGGAGCCCTCTGTCATGGGTGCAGAGCTCAGGGCTCCCACGAGCTCCCCTCACCTCCCGCACCAGAGGCACCGTTTCTCATGGGCGCCACGAATCTGGTTTTACTTCGTGAAAGGACTGAACTGACCTGGGCTCCCTTTGCATCGCTTCTCAGTATGGTCTCTCACTTGGAAACTGCCCGTCCGACCAGTGGCTGATCTTCCTGTTGAAGCCCTGGCCTTTAGGTGTCAGTGAGAGAACGGGGGATGGAAAACACGTGTCCATGGAATAGATTCTAATTTCCAGTTGTTTTTACTGTGACTTGTTTTACAAACACCTTGGATATGAAGAGAAGTCTATTTCTCCCACCATATTATTTTGGGCTTTTCCCAAAAGCCACGTTTTTAGTCTCTTCCTCCAGAAATGAAGGGGTCAGCAGCCAACAATGCTGTTCTTAGGGGAAGGCTTGCTGACGGATGGAGTCAGCCCTGGAGACTGTGTGTGGCATCAGGCAGCCCCCTGGGCTCTGGGGACACCCGAGGAAGACAGAACGCCTCTTTGGATTGGTGGGACATCGTTGCCCTGTGTTCTGGGGAGGCTTTTAGAACTTACTTCCTGTTAAGACAGGCCAGGCTCATGAGGACATGGCAGTGACCTCGGCTGGGCGAGCCCAGGGCTGGGATGCGATGGGGGGGCAGAGTCAGAAGGGGCTAGAGACTGCACAGCCTCAGAAACTTAAATCAAGGTCAGAAATAGGGGCGACCATCCCAGGTCCTCTTATCCAGGTCTCCCCATTTTGGGGTCTTGAAAAGATGCAGCATCCAAGAAACAAAATGTCATTTTCAAGCCCGTGGGTCACCTGCACCACCTCCGCCTCCTCTGCCTAAGACAATAGGAAGCTGTTCCCTCCCAGGCCTCCTCTGCTGCCTACTGCGGACACTCAGGTTCATCTCAGCTCCTTCTCAACATGATGCGAGTGTCGGGGCAGGGCACCTTTCTAGAGCAAAGCCAGTCCGTGTATCCCTGAGCTCTGAGAGAGCCATCCCCAGCCGCTGTCCACTTGGAGAAAAACCACGCTGCCTATGGAGCAGAACACAGCCTGAGGGGGAGAAACGGTTCATTTTTGTGCAACCTGCCACCTGTCTCCTTCTCCAAGAGCCCAAGCAAACGTCAGTAAGAAACCGGGAAATGGTCAGGCTAGTTCCACAAGAGCTCAGGTTTATGCAGGAGGCTACCAATGAGACCGAGGTCCTCTGCAAAAACGGATGGCTATTAGCCCAACTATTTCCAGGATAGTTGTGTATTTAAAATATACTAATAGAGTAGAACCATACAAAATGTTTCAGTCATATCGTTTGCTGGTTTTATGATATTTAATTTTGAAACTAGAAAATTCTGGTCTGAAAAAGTGTCATAAAATAACAACGACCTTTATTTTTTCTGTTTGCTTTTTTTTTTTTTTTAATGCGGCAGGTGCTGTGCTAAGAAGTTTCCCAAGTGTGAATATTCCCCTCTCTGCCTCCAACTGTTTTTGATAACGAGAGTCACCCGTGCCGTGTGTGCCCGGGTTTTAGCAGAGTAAGAATGAGATGAGACACACGCGTCTGGGGGTTTTTCACATATTTCTGTTGGTGCTGACGAGGCAGTTTGCCTTGGAGAGAGAGAGTGTGTGTTTCAGCAGAGAGAGAGCGCTCAGCTCGTCAAGTTCATCCACAGTTTGGGGGGTGCTCAGGGAGGAGGCATGAGTGTCTCATGTTTTGGAGACTTTTGATTTGAGGAGGTTGGGGTGGAAATGAGCGTCCAAGAGCGTTTTGTGACATTAAGGAAGATAAACCTAAAACCATGCTAGGCTCGGGCAGACAGATGGCACGGTGCTCCTTACAGATCACTGTACGCATATGGCTGTTGGCACGTGTCACCACATTAACAACTCTGGGAACAGAAACACACAGCTAATTAGACACCACCATGGCTGTTCGGGGGACGGGACAAGTTACGGTTCCGCTGGGAGGGTTGGGGTAACAGATACTATACAACCCTGAGTCGTCACCAGAAGGGAGGAAATGCGAACTTACGTACACAGGAGTCTTCGGGGTCAACTACAACGGCCACTGTGTCGCGGACAGAAGATCCACACTTAGGTATCGAAGACACACACGTGCTAGTTTATGCAGCTCTGAGCAAGACCATCAGAGCCCAGGATGAGAGGGAAACGCACATCAACATCCAAAGAGGTCCCTGTGGCTCCGCCTGAGAGTCCCTGTGGCTCTGCCTGAGAGTCCCTGTGGCGTTTCGCTCCAGCTGCGTCTTGGAGGGACGGTGGTAAAGGGAGCGGAGGAGCCACGAACACGCTGATCTGCTATTCTTGGGGGAGCCTGGGGCTCTCGGGGTCGGGCCTGGGCATGAGGGGCAGCATAACAATAAAGTGAGAACGGTTACGAGCCAGACTTCCTAACCTCCCGCACAGGTCCATCTCGCTCCGGTGCAGGTCGTTCCTAACTGTCCTATTGTCTGTGTCAGGGTCACATGCATACCATATTGCTTATTCTGTATTAGAGAAACCATTAGGCATTTCAGATGAGGAAATGACATGGTGGACCGATGTTAATGGGATTTGAATACAGGGAACCATAACATCGCCATCGACACCCTGGGCCGTTATTGCCAACACACCTGGTAAGGCGTGTCCGGAGACCTGCCCTTTTTTTTTTGTTTTGTTTTTGGTTAAGGACTTAACTCTCTGGTTTCTGCTGTGCTCAGCACACAGCTCAAAGATTCCTTGAGTGGAAGATTATGGCATGAGCCATGTGCAAAAGAGCCAACAAAAATGACCTCTCTAAGCCCTCCTCCTCCTTGCAGGGCACTATCGGACGACCACATTCACCCTCCAGAGCGCTCACCACTCCATGTTTCCCTATGATAAAACATTAATGGGAGAGTTTAAACATCAGATTCGATACTAGGCATTTTCTTGTACACGCGTCTATTGCTGCAGGAATTTAAAACCCTGGGGGTAGAGTACATATTATTCTTATTTGCAGCATAAGGCATAACATGCTCCGAAATATACACATCACTGTGGCCCCGACTGTCCCTGGAGCAGTACGACGCCGTGGACCTCAAGGATGATCGAAGGTAGCTGTCATTCATGGCCTGCGAGGGCAACGAGTGTTTATAGGGGTCTGAGGGGCATCTCCCAATAACGAGGCGCTGGTCATCCCCGTGGGAGTGGAGGAAGGGGTTGTCGGAGGTGTGGTCTGGCAACAGAGACTGGCTCCTCTTGCTGCCCTCCAGACCCTGGGGGAAGAGGGAGCTCTTGTTCCCCGAGAGTTTGCTGGAGGGGACGCTGAACAGGCTCCCGTACAAGTTGCCCTCCAGAAGCCGCTCCCTGTCCTTGAGGCTTATGCTCCGGGAGGGCCTGCCCAGGTCCATCTCCCTGGGTTTATCCAGGATGTTGTCGTAGGAATGCTGGCGGCTGATCCTCAGTTTGCTCTTCTGGAACTGGAGAGCGTTGTTCTGCGCCCAGTCCTGCTGGTAGACCTCCTCCCGGGGCGTGGGGTTCCCCGTCTCCTGCAGCATCTGGTCTTCGTCGATGTCGTAGAGGTTGCCCATCCGCAGGCAGGCGTCACACTTGAAGGGGGACCTCATGGTGAAATGGCCGGAATAGGTGGGCAGGTTGGAGAGGCAGCTCCTGCAGTGGGTGGAGCCCTGGCGGTAGCGGTCGCTGCCCTCGCTGTGGGGGGACCCCTTGTCTTTGAGGGTGAAGTGCTTGGCGTAGAGCTTGTACTGGTGGTCGTTGTTGGGAAGCCCGTCTTCGTTACGCAGGGGGTTGCGGTTCATGGGCAGCGTGGAGTCCGCCTTGTGGAAGTTCTCGTTGTGATCCTGGTAGCTGTCCGGGAAGCCCACGTTCTCCGGAAGGGCCATGTTTTCCACGAACTGGGGCGGGTCCAGGTGGAAGCTGGGCTCCTTCTCCCCGTCGATGGTGTAGATCTTGTCCCTGGGCGAGCCCGCCTTGGTCTTCAGGTAGGTGCGCTCCACCTCGCTGCAGTCCTTGGGGAACTTGGAGGCCAGGGACCTCTTGAAGTTGTCCTTGGTCTTGTGGCTCTTGTTGTTGTCCAGCTCCCGGTGGCACGTGGCACGACTGGAAGCTTCGGAGATGTCGGAGTGGGCCACCTCTTCGGGAAGGTACCGGGGGCTCTTTAGGGAGTGGGTCCTGTTCTCCACGGTGGTCCCCTCATCCCTGTGGGACACCGGGTTCTGGCTCAGAGAATCCTGGCGCAGGGACTCCATGGACTTCTTCCACAGCTGCCGGGGCCTGGAGTTGCCTTTGGACTCTGTGCTCACGGCCACCTCCACCGTGTTCGGGTTGGACTCGTTGAGGGTGAGAGGGTGCTGGCCTTGGAACACGTAGTTGTTGAGGTTATCCTTGTGCCTGTTGGCGACGAACGTTTGGAGTTCATTCATGTTGTCCCCAAAGATGCTGTCCTTCCCCTGAAAGGACCTGTTGTCCGAGTAGATGAGGTTCCCCTTGTCTGAGACCATGTCCATGATGAGGGAACCTCTCTGGATGAAGTCCGGGGCTCTTTTGGGTGAGTCCATTCTGGAGGAGTTCATGTTGGACATGTTGGACGTGTTCTTGGCCGACCGAAGGAGCTTCAGCATGTTGCTCTGGGAACCGGTCAGGCTGAAGTCTGGAGATTTCTTCTTTTCTTCGATGTGCACTCCGTGAATGCAGCTGTAGATGCCCTGTGAGGGAGCAAGACCAAACAGCCGTCAGCATGGTCCCGTGGTGCCAAACCGTTCCCACTTGGGCCTCACCCACAGAGGGGAGGTGGGCTTCCTGTAGGAACCCCGGAGAAACAGCAGTGTCCTCTGACCCCTGATGAACTCTTCACTGAACCTCAACTTATAGGGCCTCAGGTTTGTCTGACAGCTCTGGCTAGGACTACCTTGGCCACGAGTCACACGTGGAGTTTGAGAGAAGGAATCAGCCGACCTTCATACAACTGTAGGTCTCTGGGCCTCAGGACTGACCCACCAGGACATTCAGTCGCCCCCCAACACCTGCAGCACAGAGCCAGTCTTGTCCACGTTCTCTAGCAGCGTCTTTGGAGTTTGGACAGCAGAGAGTTAGCTATTGACAAAGAATCCAAGTCCCCAGGCAAGGGTCACTTACAATGGATTCTTTTCTGGAATTACCCGCCTGAGTGCTGAAGCCACCGAGAGATCAAGGCATGGAGCCAGGAGGAGCCTGAAGAGGCCCGAGAAACTCCCTGTCCCGGGACACACGGAAGGGAGGAGCGAGATCCCCGGGAGGCAGTCAGACCCCTCATGGAGGGACAGACACAGCTGCTGGAACAGGATGGTGGCAGGCCAGCCTGCCATGCTGTGGGGCTGCTGAAGGGAGGCCACCAGGTGAAGTGGCTTGAACCCCGGAGTCGCCCTCTTTGACTTCTTATTGACCTGCTCTGTTGGTGAGTGTGTGCACTTAGAACTGGGTTCCCATCGCTAACGATCGTGAGGAGTTCTCATGACACGGAGATGCCTCCATTCAGTCCGTCCAGGGAACTGAAGGACTTAGGGACTCCCGGGCAGCTGAAGTATGACACGATCACCTCTAAGTCTCCTCATTTTCCACTCCTTTCTTAGAAATAACTTTTGAATTTTTTTCCAGTACTGAGGATTCAGGGGTGATTCACCACTGAGCCACATCCCCAGCCCTTTTTTATATTTTATTTAGAGACAGGGTCTTGCTGAGGTGCTAAATGCCTTGCTAAGTGGCTGAGGCTGGCTTTGGACTCACGGTCCTCCTGCTTCAGCCTCCCAAGCTGCTGGATCACAGGTGTGTGCTGCTGTACCAGGAGTAGCTTTGTGTTTTGTTTTCAGTTAAAAGTGTCTGTTTAGGGCCAGGAGCGAGGCTCAGGGGTAGAGGGCTTGCCTAGCGTGTGTGAGGTCCTGACAGCACTTCAAACAAAAACAAAAAACCCAATAATAACTGTTTAGCTGTCGTCAGGGACAAGCTCTTGATTCATCTGCTGTAACAGGCAAGAGAGCATCCACAACATTTTGATTTGTGGCCGCCCGCTTTCTCCCACCCCTACCCCAGGCTTTGGCAGCTGTACCTAAAGGAAACAATCGGCTCCGGGCTGCGGGACTGACTTGGTCCTCCCAGGACTAGACAGCGCTGGAAGGGGTCTGCACAGCTGATTCGGCAGCTGCTGCGGACTGTGGCGTGAGCTACAGGAGGTTTGTGTGATTAACTGACTCTGATAATGGAGGCTCCACTGCTTACCCCGCAGGGACGCTCGGGGACTGTGGCAGCCTCGACTCATCTGCACGGTCGCATTTTTCTGGACATTTCTAAAGACAGTTTCCACGGCAGCCTTTTTGGAACAGTCAACAGAAGGCCGACCCTTGTGGGTTGGAGCATTCCTCTAACCCTCTCCACCCGAGCCTCTGAGGCCCCAGATGCTGGCCTGTGGCTTTAACTTGCACCCCCCTCTGGGGCCTGTGTACTTGGCTGCTCATCCTCCTCACCGCTGGAAGGGCTCTGGAGCATCCACACGGTGGGTGTGACAGTCCTGCAATGTCCCAGGTGCCACCTAACCTGCACGCTCACCTGTGACTCCTTGCCCGGTTTAGTGATATAACCATCTTAGCTCTGGCCTAGGGGGGTGCTGCTCCTTAGCTCTGGCCTAGGGGGGTGCTGCTCCTCTAGATGGAGATCAGTTGCTTCCTGACGTCAGAATCGGCTGATGACTGCGCTTTTCCTTCTTGTTCTCAACATTATGAAAACACTAGTTTAATTTGTTTTTTTCTAAATTTGCAGTTTTATTTTAACCAGCTCCCTTTCTCCGCCTGGAGAGTCTAGAACTTTCCTCCCTCCCTTCTCCCTCAGAGCAATCTGCTCCCACCGGCCAGGATGAGCTGGCCACCGTGGTGCTGGGAGGAGCTGGGCTGTTGCAGTAGGTGGGTGGTGGCTGCTTTCGGCTTCCCAGGACTAATGAGACACTGCTAAGGCAGGTCCCAGGCACAGGAGGCAGAGGGAAGGACCAGCCAGGTTTGGATGACCGCATCCACCAAATGAGTTGACTGGCCTTCCAGATGCACTGCCCAGGAGGACAAGAGCATATCACAGGAAAACTGGAAGAGTCGGGGGCCTGGGACCCCTGGGACCCACCCCTTGGCAGGGCCTCGGGTGCTGTAACTCGGGTGGGATTGGCGCTGCGCCCTCTAGAGTATCTCAGGATGTGCAGCCTGCGGGGAGGGGTGGGGCTGCCCGCTGAGAGCCGAGGGCTTCACGTCTATTGGCTGGGTGTTCACTGTGCTCAAAGGAGAACTGGTGATGAGAAGATCTAGGATCTATGCAGAGAATGTCTGCCTTGGGGCGATGTAAATCTCAGAGCATTAGGGATCAGCATCCTTAGAAAGGAGCCCAAACTCTGAAGCAGACTGATGCATGTGACCAACTCTGCCTGAGAGGCAGATCTCTCTCTTCCGTGCCTTTGTCCAGCCTCTGGGTGAAGTGTGCAGAGCCCTGTTATTTCAGGAAACAGTGAAGCCCAAGGTCCCACTCTGGCCTTTGGAGCCTCAGCCTCCCACTGCAGGACGGGTGGGATTGGGGCAGCCTCACAGGGTGCTGTGGAGACTGCAGAGTTTGGAGGGGACGTCCCTGGCCCAGGTCTGCAGTGAACACACTATGTGCGGCTGTTGCTGCAAACTCCCTGCTGCGGGGTTTTGTTTTATTTTAAGCAAAAGATTGCATGGACGCAGTGAACGGGGTTATGCCTGGGCGTTGCTCTCCGTGCTGTGAGTCAGAGTGGGCATAAGATGGTGAATGTGTGGACGTGCCTGAGAGGCAAGCTCTGCCGGTGGAGGTAGCCCTTGACCAGAAAGGAAGGACCTTTTTATTTTTTGGCAACTCAGAGCCGACTCAGCCTATTCTGAGCTCCCCTAATAAAAAGAGGCAGGAAAGTATTAATAAGAACGAGAATTTCCTCCTCATACAGATCAGGTTACCCTGACTTTAAAACACAGATTTTGGGGGAAGGGGAGCCAGTACTCAAGGAGGGCTCCCCGCAGCCTTTGGGGACACAGCAGTTAGGGTACCTGGGAGTCCCCATGGGGATCCAGAAGTCCCTGCTCACATAGCACCAGGGGCCTCTCCCCCTACAGGGGGTGGCCAGATTCCCTCGGACCTGCAGCAACACCAACACAGCCTGCTCCTAGCTCCCTGTCCTCTCCTACCCCTCAGGAGGCTTGGAACCGGGGCCAGGGACTTAGCTCATTTTTGTGATGATGATCCTATCAACTTGACTTCCTTCAGGGGTTCTCGGGTAGAGGAAATGCTCTTCCAAAACCAAGCAGGGTTTACAAGCAAACGCAACAGTGTGCATTTGCTCAAGATAATCCCAGAATCATTTGGATATGAAAAGCCTTTGGTAATTGGCTGGGAGAATTAAAGTTGGCATAATACCTAGCTATATGCATGCACGTTGTTATTTTTAAGCAATCTGTGTGTTTAGATGCCATCAAGCTAATTAGGAAGTATGTATTTGCACAGAACCCAAGTTTGGAGTGCTATTGAATGGAGAAAATAAATCTTTCTCGCTAAGCTAATGTGTACCTTCCGAATCTCTAAAGTTCTTAAAATCGCCAAATGCTAAGAATACACAAATTTATTTTAAAGTGATTATTTAGTTTTCCCAATGAACATTAGCATATAAAATCAGATGTTTTTAAACAATTTTTTTTTTAAAACCATATTTCAAATTCTAACTCAATTAAGCTCTTTCAGGGTGAAAAAACCTATCAGGTGGTAAATGGAAGAAATAGGTATAGATGAAAGAATGGATGGATGGATGGATGGACAGATGTGTGGATAGACTGACTGGAAGATGCATGGACAATATGCAGGTATGTGCATTTCTTACATTACAGGTAGGGGTGTGTCTAGGTTGTGGCACACGTGTGAGCATGTTATGTGAGTTGCATGCACATGTGTGTTCACGGTATGAACTATATAAATGTCCTGTGTTGCTCACATTTGATGGTTTGTTGTTTGTGGAAGAGTGAGGGCTTTTGCTGCCCCTGACCGTCTGGATTCAAGCCCTGTCTCCACATTACTGGCTGTGTGATCCGGGAGAACTCTCTCAACCTCCACTTTCGAGTTTTGCCATTTGCACATCTGGGACTAGTAGCACTACCTTCCTCACCTTTATATTGCAGATTAAGTGAGAGGAAGGACACAAAGTCCTTGTATGCACCTGGCCTGTGGAAATGCTCCATTGATACAAGCATCCCCATTACGGAGGAACTCCGTCACGTGCACACTGAGGGGAAAGCATACCTTCCAGACTGAGCTGTGGGAAAGGAGGTTCCCAGGAGTCGCACGCGAGCTGACTGCAGCGGGTGTACCCTGTGCTGTTGTGTGTGCTGAGCTGTGTGTGCTGAGCTGTGTGTGTTGAGCTGTGTGTGTTGAGTTGTGTGTGTGTTGAGCTGTGTGTGTTGAGTTGTGTGTGTTGAGCTGTGTGTGTTGAGTTGTGTGTGTTGTGTGTGTTGAGCTGTGTGTGTTGAGCTGTGTGTGTTGAGTTGTGTGTGATGAGTTGTGTGTGTTGAGTTTTCTGTGTTGAGCCGTGTGCTATTTCCTGGTGGATGTGCATGGAGTTCCTCTGTGCTGTAGGTCTCTGTTTCATCCAGGCTCTGCTGGGTTGCACGTAGTTTTGTTTGAAGTCTGTGCACGCTGCATGGCGTGTGACGTGGATCTGTTTTGTTGTGCGAATCATGTTACAGTGAAGTAGAAGTCTACGTACTGGATGGCGTATGTGGGTACTTAGGATGGAGGCTACAGGTGGAGAGGCTTTGTTGATCCCTGGTTTTTAAATGAATTAGTTACTAATATTTAAAATCGGTTTCACATAAAACCAGAGGACACTTTCTCTTTTGAAAGTAGAATACCTGACAGTGTTGGCCATACTTCCCGTAAGACAGCGCCGAGGGCAGCTGAGAATGGCTGCCTCCTTCAGGTTGATAACATGCGATTTGCCCCAGTCTCCGGATTCCCTGCTGCTCTCCGTGGAGACGCCACAATCTGGCCAGGGTGCTTCGTCTCACCCGGGCTGTTCCCCTCAGGCCCAGCCTGCCTCCCCATTCCCATTCACTCCCTTTCTGAGTTCGCACCTCTGGCTTGGACATGCACGAACCCCGGGTCCTTTCTGACAAACCCAAGACGGGAGGGTGAGGAGGCGAGGATGTGCAGACCCCAAAAGAAGTGAAATCCGCCCACTCCTCTGGAATTCCTGGGCTTCCTGCACCTGCCCGCTACCCCAGGACGTCGCCAGCCGGGGTACTGACCCTGCTGATGGAGAAGAGCAGCCCGGGCCGGTCCGAGCACACGCCCGTGAAGCAGAAGCGCAGCTTCCAGTAGAAGAGGTGCTCCCAGATGAAGGTGATGAGGCTGAGGGCCATGGCGGCGGCCAGCATGTAGAACACGCCCGCCATGTTGTCGATGTCCAGCTGGCTGCTCATCACCTCGTTCTTCTCGTTGTGGCAGATCCCCGTGAGCCACAGAGTCTCCAGCTCCTCCATCTCCCCTGAAAGGAACACAACACCCAGGCAGTGAGGACCAGAGGGGCTGGGGACAGAAGTGCGTGACCTACAGCTGTGTGGCCTTGAGGCAAGACGGCCCTCTGGTCGCTCACTTGCTAAGTCAGGATAACCAGGATGAGGCCCCTGTTATCATCACCGTGAAATTGGAACCGCGCCCAGAATAGAGACCGGGGCTCGGTGCCTGCTTTGGTTTGGTTTGGGTCATTACTAGGCTCTTCCACTTGCTTACCCACCCCTGCCCCAGAACCCCCCCCCCCCAAGCTCTGAGCAGGATGTGGGGACCGACCAGCAGCAAGCTGCACGGACAGACCTCACTGCCACCTGACTTCGTCGCTGGCCTGCTGTGTGGACTTGGAGCCACAGTTACGCCGTCTGTGGAATGTATGGCCCCTGCTCGGAGTCGTGGTGAGCACCCTGAAGTGCCTGTTCCCAGTCAGTCCTCATAAACAATAGCTTGTGCTGCTCCTTACTGTCACCGAGAGAATGCCTGCCCAGGGCCTGGTGGAGGGCAGCCCCCGAATGGATCCGTTCCTTCTTTCCCATCTCTTTAGAACATCCAGAGTTACTCCAAAAAGCCACCCACCCGCAGTATACATGGGACACAAGACTTCAATTGAAGAAGACATCTCCGGCTCTGAATGGCCCCTTGCAAACTAAACACCTCCTCCCTTCAGTCGCAGTTAGAGAAGCAGGTGGGGTTTTCAATGAGAGGAAACTGGTGGGCATGCTTAGCATCATCCTCTGTCTTTGTCATGTGGGAGGAATTCTCTGATCTAAGCGTCTGGTAATTACACTGACTGTCGGGCAATTCACTAAACCATGGCACTTAAGACGATG
The DNA here is from genome assembly GCF_001458135.2 of Marmota marmota marmota. Taxonomy (NCBI): domain Eukaryota; kingdom Metazoa; phylum Chordata; class Mammalia; order Rodentia; family Sciuridae; genus Marmota; species Marmota marmota. The sequence continues at coordinate 1,482,978 of NW_026000185.1, read as the reverse complement.
ATTCAGCCCTTAAAAATCATCTTTCAAGGATACCAATAATCAAAGAAGATGCATGTGACGTTAAATTCAGATTACGGCTATATGCATACATGTGCATATGTAATTTCCAAGATGTGATAAGAGACATTTGGAGGAAAATAAATACTTCAAGTGTTTTCATTGATTCTCCTTTAAAGAGGTGAATCATGATTATTGATCTCAAATGGGTCCTTTTGGTTTTGTGAAGTTAGCATGTGTTGCTCTTGTTTTGTTCTCGCTCTTGAATTACTTGAACATATGAATCTAAGTTGAGAGAGTTTTTTTGGTCCAGTCTTTGAAGATGTCATCCAGTTTCCTCCTGATTTGGACTGCAGTTGTGAGACGGCGGCTGATCTTATTGGTGCTACTTTCTTTGCGATCCATATTTTCTCTTGAATTGCTTCTGAGGACTTCACTTTGTAACCCCCGATCCTCAGTGTCTCTATAGCTTTGTGATTCCAGGCCTGAGAACAGCGATGAGTTGATTGTACAGCATGTGGCCTTTTCAGACTGGCCTCTTTGACCTATTAACATGCATTTCTAATTCCTCTGTACCTTTTCCTGGCTTGACAGCTCATTCCTGTTTATTAGTGAATAATATTCCATGCTCTGGATGGGCACTGTATTCATCCGTCCACTTACTTTAAGGACATCTTGGTGATTTCGAAGTTTGAGCCATTACGGATAAAATTGCCCTAAACATTTATGTGCAGTTTTTCGGGACCTATTTTCAACTCATATGGGCAAATACTTGGGAGCATTCCTGCTGGGTTGTAAGGTGAGACTCTGTCTAGCTTTGGGAAAGTGTGACCTCTATTCCAAAGTGGCTGTCCCCTTTTCCACTCCTGCCATCAAGGAACAAGAGTTCCTGCTGATCCACGTCCTCACCAGCATTGACTGGTGCCGTGGGCATTCAGGATTTTTGCCATTTTCATGGGGGTGTAATGCTATCTTGTTTAATTGGGGTGTTTTGCTTTAATGGACAATTCCCTAATGACCTATGATAATTCTCTCTTTTTTTCTGAAAATTTTTAAAATATTCTGGGCTTTCTTGTTCTACCTTCTAGGTTACTAACCTTGTTTTAATATCTCTATTCCTTTCTCTCTGGGCTGCTCTTGGATGATGCCCATGGATCCATCTTCCAGTTCACTTGTTCTTTCATTGTGATATTCGGCTTTATGTTTCAATTCTGATCTACTTATTTTAACTGGGGCATTCATTGTTTTTGTTTTGTTTTGTTTTGTTTTTGGCTTTCTTACAGTTCTGCCTGATCTTTTTGTCATGATGTCGCACTCCGTCGTCGTGATTTTTAAAACTTTTATGTATTTAACAGTTTCAAACTTATAATCTTACCGACTGGTTCTCGAGCTTCTCATCCTCTGTCTGCTGCGTGTGCCGACTCATGGTGGATTACTTCCCTGTGACATTTGTAGCTTCTGATCAGGAGCTGATCCTCTGCAGAGCTGCTCCCCCTCTCACCACCACGAGTCCCCCAAGAACACCGCGTTATAGAAATGTCTCTACAGAGGGTTCTGGGTTTGCTTCTGCCACATCTCCAGGGGTTTTCAATGTACTAGTTTCAGTATGGAAAAAAAATTTTTTTAAATGCAATTACTGCACCACGTGTACAGCAGACCTTTGGAGGCCAATACTTATTTGTGTTTCAATTCCTCATTCAGAAGCTTCAAACAGATGGCAAACCTCCTTGCATTTCCTTCACTTTGATGGACAGAGATTTTTCCTAGTTTCCTTTTCATAGAATAAGTGACTCACTAAGGTCTCAGATTTGTTCATCAGAGGGAAAGTATACATATTTGTGAAAGAGAAAAAATGTGGAACCTGTCCCCTTACAAGTTCTTCACCCACAAAGAAGGTGGCTTGTTCTTCAGTGGCACAGGGCAAGGGATGGGAAGGGGTATCTTGATTCAATTCCTTTCTTTCCAACAGCCCCCCGGCACTTGTACACAGTCACACGTGTCGTCAGAGACTCGAATATGACTTCATTGTCCCCCAGCACCACCAGGAGCTGAATCCAATCCCTGCGTCCGCCATGTTGCTTGAGGCTTACATAACAGCTTCCTCTCTTCCCCAGACCAGCGCCGCCATCTCTTCCCCAACGCTGACTTCCCTCTCCCTTTGGAGTTTATGAGGGCATAAAAATAGGTCTTCTGCTCATGACTCATAAGATTCCCAGCACATCTGTCCTTTACTCTTATCCCCCAAAGAGCCAGTTTGTCAGCCTGCAGCAGCAGCCGCCAGGTACAAGAAACATCACCTCGATTTTTTTTTTCAGGATGTAAATACAAAGGATTTTCTTCTGCCCTTTTTCCCACACAACAGCTTTCTTTATAATAAGTCAACTTGCCCAGCCGGGCCCGGATTCCAAAAAGAGAGCAAATTCCCATTTCTCAATTCCAATTACAGCCTGTTCCAATCATTTTCCAGTTAATCATTCCTTGCCTCGTGGCCCTCTCTGACTAGTGTACCGAACTGTAGTTCAAATACTTTCTTATTTCGTTTTTAATTTACTCAAGTATATTGTAATCTCCTTGAGGGAGAGCAGGGACCATGTTTTATGATTTTGATATTTCTCATGGCTTGCAGCACACAGTAAGCACTGAGTCCATATTTCCTGTTTCTGTTTCTTTCCTTCTATCCCCAGGCTTATATTGGGCAGGACTGCAAAAAACAAGTTCAGGTCTCTTCGGTGAGCGGTCTTGCCAAGGGGAACCGGGCAGAGGGCCCGAGGGTCGGTGTGTGAAGCGTGTAGCCCCCAGCTGGGTGAGCATGCAACGTCATTTTCCACAGAGGAGTCTGTCCGATCACTGTCCTGTCCGTTTTCCTATTGCAAAGAGGTCACAGTCTTTGTCAGTGTTACCCCGTGAAGCAGAGCTGACAAATGGGACAATTAAATCTCTTTCCGGAAGCCGACTCCTTCTTGCTGGGAAGCCACAAGCTAAGTGCCCTGCTGGGAGCCGGCGGAGCCTTGGGTTGGGGGCTCTGGGTCGCACCCATAGTGTCCCTCTCCCTTCTTGAGAAGACAGATCCCCCATGTAAGGCTCAGAACTGGATCCTCTTCCGTTTACTCCTCTAATGACAGACAGCGTGTGAATACTCGCAGAACTCCTCTGCACCCCTGGGAAATCACACCTGAGTTAACAGTGCTTCGTGTGTCTGTGGTCAAGGGAGAAGATGGTGCCAAACGCAGGTATCCCTGCTGCTCTGAATTCCGCAGCATCCTGAGACTGCAAGTCCAGTGCAGGGAGCAGGGGCCACAGCCCTCTCCCCTCCTGATGTTGGCACCTTCAAAAGCCAGAGAGGTGCAAAACCTAGGAAGGAAGGAGCTTGTGCAGATAGCTGAGGCGGCGCTGGGTGTCTCAGACTCTTTCCGTCGTCTGCTTGGGTGATAACTGCTAGAGGCGGCAAGAGAGGAACAGGTCAATCCGAAGAACAGGTACAGATGGTGCAGATTGGTGCAGGGGCACGGGATTCCCCAGTAGCCACCCAGTCACAGTAAGGCACAAGGCATGGGCTTCACATTTGCAAAAAGGAGCGATTGAGCATTCAGCTAGATCCAGCCCAGCAAATCGCAAGATGCTTTAGGTAGAAAATATAGGATGGACCACAAAAGTCAGCACCGAGGAGGCCTGTCCAGGGGAGAGGCTCCGAGAAGACTCTGCTCTCCACCAAGTACCAGCAGTCAGCTCCTGCTCGGCCCTCAGACTCCTTCCCAGCACCTGCAGATTAGATGTCATCTACTCCACAGGACTGTCCAAGAGCTAAGGGACTGCTTCCTGAAGGGACTCTATGGGAGCAACGTGACAAGCCTCCAGGTCTCCTGAACACTGTTCCCCGAGGTCAGCCGGGAAAAATCCAGTTTGAACCTTTAGGCTTTGTCCAGAACCCAGGAAATTTGCTGGAACATTTTTTAAAAATCAACCTCGACGTATATCCTTGCAGGAAGCCATCTAGATAGTTTTTCTTGGTTTCTGGCCAAGGCACTTGATCCTAGGCAGTAATGCTATAAAAAGTGATTGTGTGCGACTGAGAAACTGGGTTTGAGGTTCTGTCTCAAATTTGATCAAGAAAGCTAATGCCTTTGTTCATCAGAGGATTCCGTGTGTATGTGTGTGTGTGTGTTTACTTGTTTATTCACTCCTTCATCCGCTCACTCCTTCACTCATCCCCTGGGGAAGAACATTCCAAGGCCCATGCATTTTCAGGTAGAGGTAAGTAACGTGACCTTTGGCCTCTGAGAGGTCAGAGTCCTGTGGAAGTCCCAGTCCTGCACACCAGCAGTTACAGAGTGCACAGATGGTTGGATGGGCATCGAGCTGGAGGCAGGAAGACACATGGAATGTTTTGAGATCAGAGAGTAGCTCAGATTTGGGGGAAGGAAGAGGGATTAAAAGAGGGGCCCAAAGGGCAGGAGTGAGAATGCAAAGCTTCAGCTTTTGAGCTGAGGAGTCTGGGACATCCTAGGAACAAGAGGGCGCCGAATGTGTTTCCATAGTGAACACCCGGATGCAAGTCCTGCTGTAGATCAAGAAAACTCTGCCAATGGTTCTTTCAAACCGTGCTGCAGTGCGGAAGATGATCACTCTTCTATTGGAGAACAGTCATTATTACAGTCTCATCCTGATCTCAGAGACAGAGTACTCAGAGTAAGCCCTTCTACTCCCAGGAGAGACAGTGACTGGTAGAAACCCACTTGCAAGAGACTACTGCTGACAAGGATTCCCTGTAAGGTGTCATCGATGTCACCAGGTATGCAGCACTGTGCTGAGAACTGGGCGATGACCTCTGTGGCTTAGTCACCTGCACTCAGGTCTGAGCCCCCAGGAAGTCTCTCCTGGGTACAAGGGAACGTAGGCAGGACACTGATTTCTCCTGCCCTAACACCCCAGGTGTTTCTTCAGTACAGAACCTGTCACCATGGAGTCCAGCCATCACTTGCTCTATGTCTCCATCAATCAAAGGTGGTTTTGCCTTATGCTTCTTGCATCTCTGGCACAAGTCTTGGCACGTAGTTGTGGTTTATGAAATCACAAGATTCCTCTGTCCGTTACTAGCCTGTGACCCACAGGTCTGGGGATCAGCGAGAGAGGAAGCCATCAAGGAAGGCCAAGTCCCAGCAAAAGGGTCAGGAAGAGTCCCCAGACCCAGGGATCAGGGCTGACTCTCAGGGAAAGCAAGGTCCACTCCAAGATCCCGGCCGTGGACTCTGGTGGTGCCCACGGGGAGCAGACAGCCATCTGTACCTGGGCGACGTCGGATGATGGTGCTGCTGTTCCGGGAGGATCTGCCAGAGCACCACGAGGGGAAATGGCCCTGCTGGGCACTTTGAGAAGCCCACCTGGAATCGGAAATGGCCAAGTGACAACTTTCTTTGTGGACATTCTAGGGCACAGATTCGTGCCAGTCTACCATTCTCAACAAGATCAGGTGTGGGGATGAATCCGCAGCCCTGGGAGTGAGGATAGCCGGGGCCCAGGGACGGGGGAAGGTCCTCTCTTGCCCAGTTGCCCTGCATATGGAAGGAGCTGCTGGTCAGGTCTGGGGATCTAGTCTGTGGCCTCAGAGCAGGGTGAGGTCAGTCCGATGTGACCACTGACCTGGGGGCTTGGCTTTAGTTACTGCACCCTCCAGACTCAAAGCCAGAGTCAAGCCAGTCTCCAGGAAACTCACCCTTTCTTCCCTGCGGGGACTCCACACCTGAAGTTCTCTTTACAAAGAAACAAAGACAAATATACAACCTCCCCCAATCCAGAAAACAAAACCGACTCGTCTGATAAATAAGAGAAAGATAAAACCCATGTGACCTTGGGTCTGGAATAGTATTCTGGAGTCTGTGACCGCTGGGCCTAGAATCTCAGAGGGCCGCTGCAGTTTGCGGAAGAGAAAAAAAAAAAAATACCTGGGATGTTGGTGGCGATGGGGAATAGAACAAGACTCCAGACACAAGCAGACTGGATTCGGAAGATAAATATTCCTTATTTAAATGTCAGAATATTCCATTTCTGTATAATGCTGAGAAGCCACAAAACTGAAATAAAAATAGGGCTCGGCTTAACTGTATCCAGTTAGACGCAGACAAGCTGTCTCAGGCACAAACGCTCGTCACCACCTTCCGACTGAGGCTTCTCCCCAGGACGGAACTGGAGCACCATGGGGTTCACTGGGGCCTGTTGCCACCTGGCTAGACTTCCCAGGCCATTTGACCAACCGTGCCAGGTGGAGTCCAGTCATTTGCTGTCCACGTGTCCCCATCTTGTATCTCTTGGAGAAGACCAGTTAAAAAGAAGAGAGAGGACTGGGAAAGCGTGGTCCCAGTTTTCCATAAGAGGATGGAGTGGAGAGAAATAAATCTCTGAAGCCAGACGGAAGAGAATTTGTTGGAAGTCTCTGAAATTCTGTGTGCACCAAGCCCTTCTGGGGCCTCCTTAACCAACGTGCCTCCCACGGGGAGAGACGATCAGGCCAGTATGACCTGAAAGCCCTGTGCATGTGTGAGCCTCCGTGAAGTCACAGTGACTTTTTGACACGGCACATTTTTTTCAGTCAATTGTCCTCACAATCTTGTGACGCATCCCGCCAAGGCGTGAGGACTTTTTAATATCACAAAGGGGTCCTTGTATTTAAAAGATTGTCGACACCAGATGAAAAAGGATAGCGATAATCCCATCTCCCATGCCAAGAAATATCTCCTTTCTTTCAGCAAATACAATGACCTCACTGCGTTTCAATTCCTTTTTTATTGAAGTGTTGACAACAGGCTCCCCGGGGCTGTAAAATCCATACCGAGTTGGCTCTCTGCCATTTCATGTCCATCCCCGCTGCCCAGGACAGTGCAGGGAGCTCAGGGGGCTCTCCAGTCTCGGCTGTGGATGAAGACGAAGAGGAAGAAGGAGGGAGGGGACAGCAGGGGAGAGAAGCAGGAAGGGGTGGGGAGTGGACAGAAAGGGAGAAACAGGCCCCGTCCCTGTTGCCGGCACCACCCATAACGAGGCAGAGGGTAGCCCCTGTTTTGTCCATGGAGACTGGTGGGCTGAGGGCAGGGCTGGGTTAGGACCCTAGAGGGCTCTCGGCTCTCCCTCTGATCAAGGTGTGCCTCTGGCTCCTCCTCTTTCTCCCAGGCCTGAGCCAGGGGCAGAGGGGAGTCTCTGGACTCAGATTCCAGCTCAGTATGTGAAGCAGACGCAAGGTCCCGGCTCCGCTCGACAAATCCGCACCTGAGATGCACCAGGGGATCTGATGATCCCACATCCAGCCGCACACCGCGGATGAGCGCCCTGGAATTCAGTTATACGGAGCCTAGAGCTCCTTCTAAGGCAGGAAGGAGAAACAGGGCCTCTGATGGGGGGAGCCACGTGCACCATGGGGGGAGCCAACTGGCTGCACCCCTTTTGGAAACTGGTTGCTACTCTGTAAATCTGAGTGTGTGCACAGTCTGTGACGCATTGGTTCCATTCCCAGGCATATTCCCAAACTGGTAAGTGACCATGTGAACAAAACAACTGTCAAAGAATGTTCAGAGCTCACAAAACTAGACATGATTGAAATGTCCATCAACCGCAAAATGGATGAATAAATTGTAGCAAATTTCTCCAATGGGCTGTTGCACAACAATAGAAAATGAGCTATGGGTATAGACACTGTGAAAGACATTAGTGAGACATGTTGGAGGATCCACCATTGATAGGAAGTTCAAGGCAACATCTATCCCAGCCGTGGAGGGCCGAGCGGTGACTCCCCGGGGAAAGAGTCCGGCCCACGGGGCAGGAGGGAGCTTTCTGGGGCCACGTTGTGCCTGTCCATCTGGGTGGCGGTTGAATGTGGTATGAAAATTAACCGGGCGTTGGGGCTGGAGTAATATGATGAAAGAATGTTGTAGTTCCCAGAAGACACCAAAAAAGAAAGAAAAAGAGAGAGAAAGGACGGGTCCAGGAGAGGAATAGGCTCCTGTTAGGAGGGATAATAAGGAAGAGTGAGTAACCAGAAAAGAGAGGGAACAGACTGTCTAAATCAGAAAGAACGGAACCTTTTTTTTTTAATGTGCGATTTTCTAACAGTGAGAGAGAGAGACTTGAAGGACTAGGGGGAGGAGCTATGTTTAACCCCAGTCTCCCATATTATTGGAATTATTTCAGAAGTACACGTTTCACTTTTACCATTTAAACCAGAGGCCAGACGTCTTTTTCTGTAAAGGGCCAGTTAGTGAAGAGGCTCTACTCTGTGGCCACCGGGTCTCCACTATGCCTCCACCCGAGGCAGCCACGGGCCCTGAGCCACACTCCAACAGAGCCTCTCTCCACCAACAGGCAAAGGCACAGGGGCCACCGGTGGCAGAACACTGATGAAGCAATCAAACAAAAGAAAATGACATTCAAAAAAACCTATGTGTGTGAATGAAAATGGATCCCTGTTTAGGGGGATCCTCAGCACTGTTATCTGTAGATCATTTCAAGTACTCAACTGTGAGGTGAGTGACACACCAAGCCAATCTTCTGCGTTAGAAAACTCAGTTCTGCATGATTATGATCCACAATAACAGAGGAAGGAAGTGGCCCTTCCAAAAGGCTGACAACTTTCATAGGTCAAGGTCACACAGTTGGTAAAGGTCAGTTCTCAAAGGCAATCCCAAAGCCTCCGTACCTACGTTCACCTCATGTTGCTGTGGGAATGGCCTTTTTTTGCATGAAATATTGCAACCAAAGTTTTAAGAAGGCACTAAGATATGTACAACATTCACTAAAATTACAACATTCAAATTGAGGCCACCCTGAAATAACCCATTTCCCATCCTAAGATGGCAAAGAGGACCACGGTGTCAGTGCTGCTAGGTCATTGTCAAGGTGGTACCCAGTTCATTATTAGTAGTGCTTTGGATGGGAACAAACATTCTGGACATTTGGACACCCTATAGGAAAACTCCTAGAGATGTTAGCGTCACTACCAACCCTTCAAATTCTACATCCAAGAGTTGGTTGCGCATAGACAATTAAAAAGAAAGAAAGAAAGAAAGAAAGAAAGAAAGAAAGAAAGAAAGAAAGCAATTGGCACGAAGCCCTTCTTCTATCATTACATACCAACACAACATCACAGTGTTTAACATAAAAAACATCATGTAACGGCTTCTGGTTGAACGTTGGCATTTTATGCAAAAAAAAAAAAAAAACTGAAATAATTGTGAGCCATATACAATAGAGCAAAATAAAATGTTTGAAATATAACAAATGAAAATGGAAGATATACAAGCAAATCCAGCTAAAAAATATAATTTCTTAAAGAAATGCGTCTCTGGGGAACAGGGATCACGAGGTAATATATAAGCTGATTGCTACTCTAGTAAATCTGAGTGTGTGCACACTGTGTGACACATTGGTTTCATTCCTAGGCATGTTCCCAAACTGGTAAGTGAACATGTGAACAAAACAACTGTGAAAGAATCTTCAGAGCTCACAAAACTAGACATGATTGAAATCATGATGGGGTAAGTGTTCATGTGTTTTTTTCACATACAGGAGCGTGCCTTTCCAAATGAAAGTGTCTGCATGTCACACAGTGGGAGGGATTGGGGCCACTATCTGTCCTACCCCAGGACCTTGCCTGGGACGTGTGGTACCGCTGACTTACAAGCAAGCCATTCATTCCCACTTCTTCCCTCTTTGAAGGTTCTCCTGACATCTGACTTTCTCTGGCTTAAGTGGCTGCTTGCCAGGCTCAGGATTGGCCCCGCTGACCTTGCCGGGTCCTGGTGTCAGACGGCACTGCAGCTCGCAGCTCAAGGAAATTGGGAAATTGGTCGGGAACTTCCGCCAGTGAAAACCCTCAGAGCTCCAGCAGCACGGAGGGAGAGTCAATGGCCTCCAGGATATTCATGGACTTTATCTGTCTCTTAAGTAACTACTGTTCCATCATTATTCTGAATACGTCTCTGGTTAAACCAGGAGGGAGATAAACAGTCTGATTTTTGTGGTTCCATCTGGTCACAGGCCAATGAAGAGGCAGTTAAGCCCTTTATTGCTGATCTATGCTTAGAACTGACACATTTCCTTTGGAAAAACATCGCTTTTCTGAGTGAATAGCTTGCCCTGACATAGTTTTTTGGGTTGGAGGAAGGTCAAGATAACTTAGTGGCTGGGGCGTGACATCGCCATTGATCACTAGCCCCCTTGAGCGTATACCAAGAAAGCTCATGTTTTGGGGCAGAGCTGAGGTCTCTGTGTGTGGGAAAGCCAGCCGCCCTGAGCAATAAAGAAATCCATATGAAAAATCGCTCAGTCCATTGTTATGTTGATCCTGAGCCTCACAGATCCTGGGTCCCAAAGGGGCCAAATCCTCACGTGCAAGGAATTGGAGGGCCATGGTGTCCAAATCCAGTTCCAGGTCTGATTTAATCAATAGAAGGCCTGGCTCAGTCCCTGTCCAGATGAGGAGCTCTCACTCCTGCCTGGTCCTCTTTATCACTGTTATGCTCCACAAATGGAAGCGAAATCCCTGGAGCAGTGAGGAACTCTGTGTCTGCTCCGATCCTTGCTGATGAGGAAGCCTAACACTTGGGTCTGTTGACTTCTCCCTTTCCTGCTCTACCCCGATGTTACCTGCTCTCTATTACGGCTGCTGCATGGGCTGATGCTTAAAAGTTCTAGACCCTACGTTGCTCCAGGTTTCAGGATCACCAAGGTCTCTGTGTAAATCCAGTGAGGCGCCCCGAGAAGGACCATGTACCAAACGGGGAGCAAAGATCCAAAACCATGGCTCCACAGAGTGGGCTGCTGGCTGCTGACACTTGTATCTAACACCTACCAGAGAATCAGATGTTTCTAAACGCAAAATGCGGTTCTTCTAAAGACTGACTCTTAAATCTTACTGTGGATTAGAATCACCCAGAGAGAATGGGAACAAGTGCCCCAGAAAGGGGTGGAGGGGTGGAAATTAGGCGTATTCTCACAGACTTCCCGGTGATTGCACTGCACATAAAAAGTTCAGAGTGTCTTAGCAAGGAAGGGCCAGACAGCAGGAACACGGCATCACGGGGACATCCCAGCCCACAGACCTTCAATGCGCGGTTATTCTTTGTTGCATGAATGACCAGAGGGGGAATGAATGAGAAAGTGGACCAGTAAGTCCGGGGGCTGTGCAGCTGGCACCCAGTCCTTGCTAATTTGGTCTACAGAGGAGCTACCCTCAGCCCAAACTGTGACTTCTGCCTTTGAAGTCTCCATGTGACTAAAACATGTTTAGCCAGGAACAATCCCTCGGTGGAATGCTGGGGATTAGGCAGCGCCCAGGAGCTCTGTGGGAAGCAAGCGATTCCAGAACCAAGACGGGTCTCTGTGGACCTGGGAGCAGCCAAGCATCGGGCCTCCCTAATCACATTCTGTCCTTGTCTCCTTCCTGCTCATCTCTTGCTTCTGGGTCCTGCGTTTTCCCCAACTGCCAGGGTTGAATGATCTCAGAAATTAGGCTGCGTCTCTTCCCATGGCGCTGGGGCTGAGGCCTGGACAAGTCTCCTTCACCTGGACATGGAAACCCAGTGCAGGTCACTTTCTCTCCCACCCTCCGCCTCTGTCACCAAGTTGTCACCCACAGCCCATACTGCTCCATCAGTAAGCGGGGAAGGAGCCTGCAATCTGGGGTCTGGCGGATCTGCATTTAAATCACAGCTTGGCCCTTCACCAGATGAGAGCAGCTGCCTTACGGGATGTCTACGTGGGCATCAAGGCTAATGGAGTTGCCAATCTGCCTGGTGTTTAAAGAAAGATCCGGGCCCTCCAGCACAGGCACCAATCCCAGCAGCCAGGTGATCCTGCACACCTCCCTGAACCTACCTATGCCTCAGTTTCCTCATCTGTAAATAGGGACAAACAGGGACGCTCTTCATCCATTTAGTCACTATGGGACGAAACAGAATTAATACATATTAATACATGGCTAGCCCTCCGGAAGCATGATTGTCATCAGAAATATCTATTAAAAAACAAAGATGATGGTAGCTGGAAAGTATTTTCATTTAAAGAACTGGAAACACCCCCTCAAAGAAGGCTCCGCTTCTCTGTGCCTCCTCTCCCCCCAAACCCGCCCCTGTCCTTATTTTGCATTTATCTCGTTAAATGCTCGGAGGCTGCTGGTTGCAATCCAGTGTTGCTGAGTCATCTGAGGACACAGGGACCCATGTCAGGAAAAACTGCTGGCGGGGGAAGCCAGTGGGGGACAGATGAGCCCTGTCCAGGCAGGGCCAGTCAGCATGGCCTGTGCCTTGCACCACCCTGGAGCCGGGTTGGACCCTGGACCCTCGGAGAGCCCCTCGGCTTCCTCTGCAACGTGGTCCACTGCTCAGGGATAGACCCGCCCAGGCTGGCTGCTGCCTGAGCCCCCGCAGACCCCCCCTTCCTTTCCCAGCTTGCTTCTCCTCCCCCCTTCCTCTCTCCTTCCTTCCTGATGCTGCTTTCTCCTCTGTCCTCCATCATCTTCTCCCTCCTCTCACTCCTCTCTTCCCCTCATCTCTCTCTGGCCCTCCTTCCTCCCCTCCTGCCCCGCTCTGTCTTCGGTCTCTCCTCTTCCCCAGGAGAACGGGGAGGACGACGGCTTTCAGTCCCCTCAGCCCTTCTGTGTTTCCCCAGAGAGTCCACATCAAGTGTCATCGGCCTCCTCTGTACAGGGCCTCGAGGAAACACTGTCCTCTCTGTCGTGACTGCTCAGCTGGGCTGCGACGGGGCAGGGCATGGTGCCTGAAGGCATGTCGGGGCCTGGCTTTCCATAGGACTTCACTTTCAAAATCAGGCTGTGGGTCACAGGGCGTGGTGGAGCCTGTCATCCCAGAGGCTCGGGAGGCTGAGGCAGGAGGATCACGAGTTCAAAGCCAGCCTCAGCAACTTAGCAAGGCCCTAAGCAACCCAGTGAGACCCTGTCTCTAAACAAAATATAAAGAAAGGACTGGGGATGTGCCTCAGTGGTTAAGTGTCCCTGGGTTCAATCTCTCAACTCCCCCCACAAAAAGCAGGCTGTGGCTAGACGTGGCCACGGGTGTTTGCTGACCTGAGGAAACCATTTTCTCCTTAATTACAACCCAGCAGGGTGAAGCACACATTTCTTCCTCAGGCCCCCAACTGCTGGCTGCCCAGGTATAATCCCTGGCCAGGATTATACTCTCTACCAGGATCACGATTACAGATACCGAATCCTACAACCCAGAAGCCAGCTTTGAACTTGTGGAAATGGAGTAGCCATGAGTCCGGCTTCCGTGACTGACACTTAGTGAGATGCCTGTCTCAAGTTACAGAATTTGGAAAACAAGAGTTGGTTGATGAGATATATGAAATATGTTCGTGCATGGAGAGAGAGAGAGAGAGAGAGAGGGAGAGAGAGAGAGGGAGAGAAACAGAAGTAAACCCCAAGTGCTTAGACTCTGGGAGACCACAGGAGTCACTTCAGCCTCCAGCACAGCGGGGGTTCAAGCTCCTTTGACAGAAGATCTGACTGAAATGCAGCTGGAGTTGTCAAAGCTTCCGAGTCCTCTGTCATGCTAATGACATCGCAACACGCAAAACCACATCAGTGAAGGACACAGAAATCAGAGATGGCGCCACGGGGCTTTGCTTCGCCAGCGCCTCCTTGGGGAAGGGATGGGGCTGGGCTCGGGTTGCAGAGTGGCAGGACAGCATGACGACGTGAGCAGGGTGGGTTTGTCCAAACAGATAAGCAAACAAACCATGTGTGCGCCCTGAGGATGTCCTGCCTGTGGACTGTGCCTGTGGCCCCTCGGGTGGTGCCTGAGCTGAGCAAGGCCATGTCCTCGGTCCTCGCTGTCTCTCCTGCCCTCCTCCGCTATGTTCTGGGGAAGGAGAGTCACCCGGGAGACCGCAGCGCTCATTCTTCTGGAGGTTTCATGGTTTGGACTGAGTCCCCTGTGTCTGTCCTCCCCGCCCCTTGCTCCTGCCCCAGGGGGCAGGTCTTCCCCCAGAGGAGCAGGGCAGCGTCCCAAGTCCCTTCACGTGCTCCCCAACACCTACTTGGTCCAGGAGGCAGGAGTCTGGGTTTCAGCCCCACGCTGCCGCTCTTCACTGTCAACCTGGGTGAGGTCATGTCCACCCTGTCTGGGCTTCAGCTTCCCTGTGAATGGCCTTGGGGGCGATTTATGATCCACCCAAGTTCTAAAAGCCGAGGAAACAGCACCACTTTCAGCCATCCCAGAGGGCTGTTAGAAGGATGGAATCAAACGGGGTGTTTGACTACAATAGTACATCAACTCGACAGGGAGGAATTGGTCTCTGTCTAGGGTGCATACAGGTGTTCTGGAAGACTGTCAGATGGGACAGCATCTAGCGATTGCCTCCTCGTATCTCTCTCCCTACAGGCACCTGATGTCCCTTTCTCAAGAAAATAATACCCTGCACATCAGGAAGATATCCAACCGACAAACCACTCCCGCAAATTCCCAACAGCAGCACCGTCAAATCGTCTACTCATTATCCAGCCACTGAGTGAATTTAACTGAGTGCCTACTGTGTGCCAGGCCCATTGAGTCTTGGGGGAGGGGGCGAGGTCATGAACAGGGTGCACCCCAGGGACAGAGAACGCAGCCCCAGTGGCCAGGAGACCTGGGTGGAGCAAAGCAGCAGATGTTCATGCAGGCCAGGCCGCGGGCTGGTTTCTTGGAGGTCCTTCTCCTTTTCCGAAGCGGGCATTCATCCCCGGGAGCTTCCGCCCAGGGACTTCCTGGACTGCAGCCTCTAGGTTTTGGACATGTCACACTTGCATTTTTAATTGTCTCAAGGGATTTTTAAGTTTCCCTTTTAATTTCTCATTGATTGGGCAAGTTTCTTTGTTTTTACACTGAATCTGCAAACAACTCTGATTTAGAGATGGGGAAATTGATACTCAAGAGCAGTTGATGTGGCCAAGATCACGCTGCTACGGACCAAGAGAGCCTCCTCGTGGGCCTTCTGCATCTTTTGCTTTGCTACATGCCACAGGATGCCAGGAGCTCGGAGCTCAGGGGGTCGACAGGCAGGGCGTCTAGCCCAGGGGTCTTCAGAAGTGGGGTTAGGAGAAGTTGGACTCATTTTTTGTGCTTTTTAAATTGGTGCACTGCAATTCCATATAGTACTGGGGTTTGTTATGCCTCGTTCATATATGAACACAACAGAATTTGATCAATCTCATTCCCCCCCTCCTCCCTCCCTGTGATCTTGCTTACTCTACTGATCTACCTACTGTTATTACTATTATTTTAATTAGTACAAATTCCATTTTTAAAGGGGTGGCATCAAAGATTCTAGGCTTGTCTGAAAAAAAATCCAAATGGTAGAATTTCAGGTGTGGCAGTTGAGAGGTGAGGGGAGGGGTTGGGAATTTTATCAGCTCACTCCCAGACCATTTCCAAGCCAGCCCTAAGGAGACAGCCTCCCAAGACCTCTAGGTGCGCTGCCTTCAGGGTGGGGCAATCACCAAGCTGGGGCCTGCCGGCTCTCCCCAAGACTAGATCAGCAGCCCAAGATCTGGAAGTTGGAAGAGGGTCAGGCTGAGGATAACAGCAGCTCTCCCGGCCGCCCTGAACAACGGATGGAAATCCTAATTAGAGACACAAAGGGCTTCTGACAGCACTCACTCCCACGCCAGCTGGCAGCAGGGGTCCCTGGCTGTCAAAAGCCATCCTGCACATTCCAGGGAATAGCAGCCAACGGATACAGACCGAGGATGTCAGCACCGGCCCCCAGGAGTCAGGGCATGGGTTTCTGCCTTGCTCCACCCCGAGCTCCGTGAGCACCATCCCCTGGGTGGGGCCCTCCTCAGCTCCAGAGCCAACCACAGAAAGGGTCCTTGTTAGGGCAGAGCAGAACCGGGGGTCCCATCCAGGGGAATAATAATAATAATTATGAATCCCAACACTGCTGGTCATGTCACAGTGGAAAAGGAACAGAGGAGCCATGCACCTGTCCACCTGAGATGACTCATGCGGCATCTTTCGATGCTTGCTACAGGATAGCCATCATAAAGGCTCAAAGACAACATACCTGAGGCCACTAACTAGTTTTAAAGCTGGGAGAATCCTGGAAAACTTGGTTGAATTTGCTACCCCATGGATACAGAGATCTGTGTCATGTCTTTCAAATATTCCACATATAATTTTTATCCCATATAACTAAATGGGATGTCATGTTCATGGAAGACACCGTGCAAATAACTTATTAAAATCTGATGACAATATAGTAATAATTGACGTGTATAGTTCCATTTGTTCGATGAACTGAGACTAGATGCCAGAGAAAAGTCACGTATTTTTTGAGTTTAAAACGAAATCCATACCATAAACATGAGCAGACTACAAAGAGGAAGAGGAGCAGCTGAATGCCAAGGTTCTTACTTAGAGTCACCCGCAGCCAGCAAGGATCATGGGAAATGATCAGAAGTGGAATCCAATAAACTTGCTCAACTTTTACGTCTCTCCACGGTGTTGTCCCTAGACCAGCAGCATCACCGGGAGCTGCTTGGAAAAGCAGGCTCTCGGGCTCCTCCAGACCGACTGAATGAAATCTTTATCTTAAGATCTCCACGTTTCCTGTTGGTGGTGTGTATGAGACTCCACTGCGGCTCAACCAAGTTGAACCTCATTGTACCACTCTGCAAAATGGAGATGGAAAGACGTGCAGAGAGACGGTACAGGAGGAGTCAGGCTCTCCTGACACCAAGCGTGGGGCACTTGGCAGGCGCTGGACCACAGCGCAGGGACTCTGAATAACGGTGCCATCTCGCTCCCCTCGATAGCTTCTTGCTGGTCCTACCCACAGGAGGCTTCAACCCCCATGATCTTCCTCCTGCTTCTTGGAGTCCCAGAGTCATAAAAAATCCCCAACTCATGAGACAGATGTGCCCTGGAGATCACCTGCTCACCTCCACCTTGAAGCCAGAAATGAGGCTCTTCAAGTCCCGGCTCGCTTGGTCCCTGTGGTCACCTAGTGTCAACTCTCAGGTGCCAGGGAGATTTCAGGCACTCAGTAGAAAGCGAGGTGGCTGGAGGAGGCCCCAGGAGCTCCTATCCATTCTATTCTGGTCTAATCTCATTACCTGTGTTTTTCTTTATGACTCATTCTGTTTGTTCATTTCCTGTTTTGAGAACAAACCCGAGTGCATCTCATATATCTGCTTAATGGCCCTCTTGGCTCCCCGAGGCACTAAGGAAAAGAGGGATGTGTGTGTGTCCAGCCACACAGATGTCCCTCTACCTGGGTTTATACAGAGGAATTCATATACTTATGTTGGTATAAATGTGCTTCTATTTTAAGTTCATATGTTGTCACCAGCTAACTGTCAGTCCCTGGAAGGAAAGAGGAAAGACGGACATCCCCTTCTTGGGACATCAGTGCCTGGGAAGGTATGCGTTTCTCGATCAACGCTGGGAACGGATGCTGATAGTTGCCAAAAAGTACCTGTGAGCACTGTTTCTTGACTACTGAGAGCCAGAGATGCCAAGATGCTCCCCTGCACTCCAGAAAGCACACAGCAGCCAGACAGGGGAGGCAGGCAAGGCCTTGCAGAGACTGTGCAGCCCTGCAGGCATGGGATCAGCTGCCCTTTTTCCTAGGGAAATGCCTGGCAGGCTTCATGCAAGAGGTTCCCCCAGTAACCAAACACTCACTCAAAGGTTATATTTACACAGCTCATTAGGAAAATTTTTTTTATACTTTTGACACTCATTAGAGTCGTAATCGTCCACTGAAGCTCCTCTATAACAAGAGATAAACACTCCATTCTAAAGGATGAATAATAATTAGGTACTTCTTGGCACCGTGCTCTTTACAGGTCTAATTTTAGAGCATAATTAATCCTGCTGAAGTTGCATAAGATAAGTGAAATATTTATGCAGCTGTGTTAATTCATGTATTTACTCCTAGAGAGACATTCAGAATTGGACATGGCTTTCCGGGCAGATTATCTTAAGATGCCCCCCAGAGCAACGTCATTTTCTCTGCCCTGTCTTTGCCTCCAGATGGCCTCGGAGGACGAAGCTTTAGAAAGATGAACATCTCCCAACCCTGGCAGGATGACCAGGAAAGCAATGAGGCAGGACGTGAAATATCGACAGGAACCAAGATGCTCTGTAAGTAAGCATCTGCAAGAGGTGACAACGAAGGCATTTCCTGCTCAGCACCAGGAAGGCGGTTCCCCTGGTACAGACTGGCACTGTCATTGCCAGGGCGATACTTAATAAGCTGTGCTGAACGCAGGAGTTGTGCAGGGACAGTGACGGTGCTGATGGGCAGGAGGCATGTGGGTGAGGAGGAGGACAGTGACGATGGTGGTGAAGATGATGGTGATGATATTGTGATGATGATGGTGGTGGTGATGGTGGTGACAGTGTTGATGTTGATGGTGGTGGTGGTGGGTGGTGATGGTGGTGATGATGGTGGTGGTGATGGTGGTGGTGGTGGTGGTGATGGTAGAGATGGTAGTGGTGATGGTGATGATGGTGGTGATGGTGGTGGTGATGGTAATAGTGATGGTGGTGGTGGTGGTGATGGTGGTGATGATGGTGGTGGTGGTGGTGATGGTGATGCTGGTGGTGATGATGGTGGTGGTGATGATGATGGTGGTGATTATGGTGGTGATGGTGGTGATGGTGGTGATGGTGGTGATGGTGATGATGGTGATAATGATGATGGTGATGATGGTGGTGATGGTGGTGATGGTGGTGATGGTGGTGATTATGGTGATGGTGGTGGTGGTGATGGTGGTGATGATGGTGGTGATGCTGATGATGGTAGTAGTGGTGGTGATGGAGGTGATGGTAGAGATGGTACTGGTGATGGTGATGATGGTGGTGATTATGGTGGTGGTGGTGGTGATGGTGATGATGGTGGTGATGGTGGTGGTGGTGATGGTAGTGGTGATGGTGATGATGGTGGTGATGGTGGTGATGGTGGTGATGGTGATCACAGTAACACTGAGTATTAAGGTGACAGCTTATGGCTATTGAACTCTTTCTATGTTGTAGGAGCTATGCTAAGTTATTTACAGAAATCCTCCCATTTCATTTTCACACAGTTGATAACAGGGACCGATGTCTTCATTCAAAAATGAGCAAACTGAGGCGAAGGTTGACCATCTCTTTTATAGAAGTTTTAATAAATGGGACAAGTACAGATTTGGTTCAAAGAGACACTAAATTACTCCTTCCTAAAGATTTCTATAAATCTCAAGGGTCTAATTAGTCAACTTTGATAGACATCTTACAAAATTAAATGAAGCAAGAGTTTTGCCTAATTGACCGCCTTCCAGAATAAGGCCTCTGGAGAAAGCCATTGCCCTGTGCTACCCAGGGAGCTCACAAGGCCCTCAACACAATGCTGCAGTGTCCTCCTCTGTACAATGGGAAGAGAAATATATCTGACCTCAGGAGGTTCTTGTGAAGACTAAGGGACGTGTGCAATGTACCAGCTGTGGTGATTGACATGTGCTCCTCCCTAAATGGCCTCGCTGTTGACCATAGATGCCATGAGACTGTCAACCACAGTGGACAGGGCTGGAGTTAGGACTCACTTGACCGACAGCCAGCATATTTAAAATCTTCCTGTCAAATGAAATACGTCCTGACCCCAACCCCTCATCCATATGTGTGTTCATGTGCTTAACCCTTCATTCATCAATTCCCTGTTCTGTTTGGGGTTCTGGAGTGCTTATTGCTGGGGCCGAGACTCCTGTCTGCTGAACAAGTCACCCTGAGCAGAGGTGTCAGGCATCCCTGCAGTCGATGGAGCAACTGGACCCCAATCCTCAGTGTCCTCCAAGGTCCACGCTCCTTATCCAAATCTCCTGCCATAAGACTCTACGTCCAATCTCTGGACTTTAGGTGTGGCCACTGGACTTGCTTTGGAAAGGAGGAGATTGGCAGGTGTGAATGTGACAGTGCAGAGAGTTGAAATTTGCAGGTGACATTCAGCATTCCTTCTGAGCCTCCAACATGGCCGAAAAAAGAGCTTCCGTCGGTATCTACCACCGGGTCAGCGTGTGACCCAGAATAAACACGCATGGGGCAGAGGTCACACAGCGGACCCACAGGCCAGGGGCAGAGCCTAGAGCTGCCCAACCCAGCCCAGCCCGAGGCAAGAATCCTCCACTTGACCTGCATCCCCAGGGCCACACACAGGCTTCTCAGAGCCGTAGTTATCCACGAGAACAGGACCAAGGACTGGGGAAGGTAAGGAGGCCCTCCAGGGATCCCGAGGATCAGGGACTGTTGTGCTTGAGGGTAAAACAGACCCATTTAGAATGCTGAGGGCAGGGGAGAACAGGGTTGAACTCTGGGAAGAGAGAGGGGACGAAAAGCCACGAGGAACTCCGCACTCCATTCAGACCACGCCCACCGTGGCCTAGCCTCTGTCCATTCAATGTCACGATGACTGTAGCGGTTGGTAGGTCTCCTCTCAACTTCAGGCAGCACAGCACATTCTGTAATCAAGTAGAGCCGCCACCTGTCCTTGAAGGGGGCTCCGGCCCTCTGCCCTGAGCCTTCATAGCTCCCTGTTCCTGGGCACATTTCTGGTGCTGACCCTCTCCTGTTGACTTTACTTTTCCTAACTTGGTGTTAGCAATTCAGGAAGAAATCACGGATCCCGTGGCAGGACTCCAAGGCCATGCCTGGCCCATGCGGTGAGATCACCAGGGGGGTGAGCAGGGAGAGCTTCTGCATCAGCCACCCCCCCCCCGCCCCCCGGGGCCACGTGTCATAATGCCCTGCCTCCTGTGGCCTGCAGCCTGGGAGGGCGGAGCTGCCGCTGCTTTTGCGTGTTAGGCAGTGAAGGGACCAAGCGTAGAGAGAGCCCCCGGGACCAGGCTTTCTCAGGAGCTTGCCTCTTCTCATCCCTCCACGGGACAATGCGCAGAGAGCCACATGTTAGTTCACCACGAATCACCCTTGGTCACAAGTGCTGGGTTCTGTAGAGTCTCTTACCCAAACATCACGGGAACCCTTCCTCTGGAATTTGGAAATTGGGACGGAGGCAGCTCGGTTCTATGTGTCTGAGAGCAGCATGCAGTCCCAGCTCTGCTAACACGTGAGGTCACAGGATTCTGTTTTGAAGTGGACATGAGGGGCTGGGCGCTGTGTCGTGTTGGCTACTCCCTTGATCCTGGCCTCGGTCAGCTAGAGGCAAGTAGCAAACAATCATCTCCCAGTCCTGGCCGCTGAGAACACCTGCAGACGTTGCCAAGTGTCCCCCAGAGGACATAAAGGACCCTCTGCACTGAGAAGCACCTCTCTAGGAAGAGGACCTGGGGGTTCCCACTGTCAAGGCCCCCGACGGTCCTGGTGCCGACTTTCCCTAAAGCTATTTGTTCAGCTCCTTGCTCATTCACGGAGAGATGCCTGTGCATCCTTAAAGTAATTTCCCCTTTTAAACACAGTTACCTAGAATTGGTCTCTGTTTTAAGCCAGCTGGGTGCACGCACGGTGTGAGAGGCACTTCACAGATACCCCTAGCGAGCAGACCCCTTGCCCCAAGACCCACTGCCATGTTGATCAGAAACCAGTGTCTCAGGTCCCCCGAGCGAGGGGTCCTGCAGGGTCTTACCATCACCCACAAACTGCAGCAGGGCCAGGTCGATCTGCCTCTTCCAGGGCGACCCCTTCTGGAGGGCAATGCCGTAGCCAGTGGTGGCAAAGATGTACCCACTCCCGATGGTCACCAGCTTGCAGCCCTCGTCTCTCCCGGCCTTGTAATTCAAGACCGCGGCGTCGTAGATGAAAGCGTCCAGCTTCCTGAAATGACAAGAGACCAGGCAGTCATGGGGTGGCCGGGACCCTCCCAGAGCCCGCTCCCGAGGCCCGAGCCAGCATCCCACAGGCAGGAGCTGATGACTCACGCTGTTCCATCCCCTCGTCATAAAAGGATCTATTTTTAATGAAGAGATAAAAGCCAGAACCTTCTCTCCCCAACTTACAAGAGGCAGCTAAATAAAGACCCGAGGAGTCTGTGTACCCAGTGAGTAAACAGGCAGGTTGGCAGGTTTTCTAAGTGTTGGTCCTTTGCACCTCCCAACGGGGAGAACGGTGGCCTGTTTAGAAAGGTTGGCACCACAGCACCGTCAGCCACCGAGGACGGGAGACTCGGGCAGCTGCAAGGGATGGAGGCCAAAGAGGAATGGAGTCCTTTCCTCCCTAGATAAATATACTTACTTTTAAGGATGTCACAGAAACTAATTACCACAGAGGAATTTTAAAACTCCAAATAATATAGAAAAGTACTAATAATACAATTAAAATTCTTCCATTAACAAAGTAAATAGGTTGCAAAATTCCAGAATTCATGATTTTATAACTCAAAGATGACCTCTGCTGACATAGTTTTGGGCTGTCTTCCAAGGTTTTTATGCACACACACACACGCACACACACACACACACGCACACGCACACACACACACACGCACACCGCACAGGGGTTGGCACACTGTTAATGTAGAGACGACCTAATAGGCAGCTTGGACTCTGGCGGTCTCACTGTGTTAGCTGCAATGACTTGGTGAGGCTGTAATAGGGTGTCCCCTCCTTCCAGAAAACAGTCAGGTGTTGGAGTCCTGATTCCCAGATGTGACCTTACGGAGACAAGATCACTCAGATGTAAGTAGTTAAGAGGAGGAGATACTGGAGTAGGAGGGACCCTGGTCCATGTGACAGATGTCTCTACAAAAAAGAGAAAATCTGGCCATGACAGCTGCAGGAAGAGTGCCCGTGAAGACTAGAGCTCTGTGGCCCGAGCCCAGGAGCCACCAGGGTCCAGGGGGAAACTGGAGCAGCTCCTGCCCCCACACCCACCGAGGGGGTGCAGCCCCGCGACACCCCCATCTGGGACTCGCAGCCTCCTGAACTATGAGACGGCAAACTTCTGGTGTGAAAGCATCCGTTTGAGCTACTTTGTTAGGGCAGCCCCAGGAAAGGAAGACACAACCCCACGGCGGACAGGAGAACACACACCAGTGAACCCACTTGGTCCCAGTGTGCCTCTGTTTACAAAGAGGTTGTCCATGGGCCGTAGTGGGCCGACCCTTGTTTTATAGCCCCTAAAATAAGATAATCCCATACAAACTATTCCCTAAATGGTTTTCTTTTCTCATGCCACACAGATAAGTGTATATCCAGGTCCACAAATAGCACTTGTTTTTTTATTCTTTTTAAACATATTTCTCTCTATGGCCCATATGCAATCAAGTGCTCAATGATCTTGACATTTGTTTCACTTTAAAGTTACCATAGAGCTCAACATTGAGAGCATCCCTTTACTTCAAAAGTCCTGCTGACCCAGGCCGGGGCTGGCTCAGTGGCAGAGCGTTGCCCAGCATGTGGGAGGCACTGGGTTGGAGCCTCAGCACCACAGATAAATAAATAAATAACGGCCCATCCACAGTTAAGAGATGTCTAAATAAAGCCTTGCCTTCCTCACGCCCAGCCTTCCTGACAGCAGACCTCACGCGACCTTGTCAGAGGCAGGGCGGCACCTCCACCTGGACCCCTGGGAGGGACCATGGGTTCAATGTCCATGTATTAAGGCTGCTCAGCAAGGCTGGGCGACACCCCAGAACACAGAGCCGGATGTCTCCACCCCAGAGTAGGCAGGAAAACGGAATCAGAGCTGCCCAGCCTCCGACATACTCTCCATCTCTTGACTTTTTCTCTTTAACAAGAAACCGTAAGACAGGGAAGCGAAGAAGGAGCAGAGGTCTGGGAAAGGGGGGGAGGCTGCGCTTTCAGGGACCCCCTGTGGGAAGGCCGGCAGCCTCCTTCTTCCTCTGCACCTCTCTTGTCTTTGTAACGGTCACGGGTCGGGCAAAACCACAGGGAAGCCACCTTTCCAGACACCAGCCACAGGGAAACCGTGGACCGTGGGACGGAGAGCGGCTCAAGACAGCGTCAGTCTGAGCCGATGGCGGTCGGGCTGTGGCAGGAGCCTCCCGTGGTCAGTAGGAAGGGTCTGAGTCCCAGGCCAGGCTTGGGGGACGGCCTGGCTGGTTCCTCGTCCGCGAGATGAGGTGGCCCTGGGGGTCCTGCTGAGATACGTGTCCAGTGAAGGCGCTCTATGATTCTGAAAGCCAAGAGTCACCTTTAGCGGCCATCAGTAGACACTCTGGGTAACACACGTGTCCTGAGGACCTCAGGTCAAGGGTGGTATCTGACCTGATGAGGCTAAGGTGCTCGTGACGTCAAGACCTCACACACCGAGTTGCCATGGAGATGCCGAGAACCCTGGTTCATGAAGACTTCCAAGTCCCAGCAAACCCTCTTATCTCGAGTCCTCAAAAACTCAGCGTCAACACACACACGCACGCACCACACACCACACGCGCGTGCGCAGGGAACACTCAGACACGGAGGTCAGGGGTATTCGCGGGATGACCTCTCCCCGCCTTGCTGACTGCCCCACCCGGGGGGAGGCACAGCTGAGACCCAAAGACCCACCTGGCAACCCTAGGGGGAGTCTAACGGCAGTTTCAGCTGGTATTTTTAGGGGCAGAAACAGATTTCTGCACCTCAGAACCACAGTTCATGAGGAATCTTATTCTGCTGAGCCATAGAGTCAGATGAGCAGAAAGAAAAAAAAAATAGATTTTCTTCAGGAACAAAAATTTGCAAAAGCATGTCCCTGTCAACTCAGAGGCAGACAATGAACTGTAAAAGTCAAGTCGATTTTGACCAAGGCCACTGCACATCGGGTACCTGGGCTGACCTGGTGGACGTCCTGTCAGCCTGTGGCCCCAGAGAGCCACCGAGGGGCCTGCGTTGTGGCCTGACCCCTGGGTCCTGGGGCCATGTCAGACCTAAGGTAGGTTCACCATGAGGCTGCAGGGTCCTGTGAGCTAGGTGTCACTTTTCACCCATGATTCTAGAGAGCTGGGGTCTAGACCCAGTGGCCTGAGATACTTGTATGTGTAAAACAGCCCTCTGACGGAGAAGGCCACTGTCCACAGGTACTTTCCAAAGGAGTGCACGTGTCCTCCTCCTGAGGCCTCAACCCACCCACTAGGCAGATAGAATCATTTTCCTAGTTGTCCTATGAGCAAAGTTCTCAGTCGGCTTGGAGTTCATTAGGGACATTTCCAAACTGCCCAACAAAGCCCTCCTGGACAGCACTGGCCCTTGGAGCCTGAGCCATTGATGGGAATGCTCGGCATCTCCACTCCCCAAAGTGGAAAATGAGCCTTTGAAATGTGGTGAGTGTTGCCGAGAAACTGAGTTTTTAATTTTGCTGCATTTCACTCATTTGGATTCTGACAGAAATGGCCAGGTACGGCCGGGGCCACAGCAGGCAGGGGCAGCAGGGGAGCAGGACTCTAGGTCCCCCTCCTTGTTCTTGACCCAAAAGGTTTACTTTTGATCTGTTTCCAGTTGGGAAAAAAATTGTTCCTGTTGTTAAAAAGGCAAAATTGAAAATTGCTGACGCACTAGAAAGAGCGCTTTGTAAGGAGAGACTTTGGTCAAGGCAGCTGCTCGTCTGAGCCGGTTTTCTTTCTGCAAAACAGAGCTGACAATCTCTGCCCTCAGAGGGCTGTAGGCCCTCCAAGTGAGGTTATGTAAGTAAAGTGTGCGGGCCGCGGCAGGACACCGCCAGCGCTGGAAAGGCACACTTGTGTCCAATCAAATCGGAGTTCCTGGCAAAGGGCTCACAGATTCACGTATCTGATGTCATCGATCCAGTCCTGAACGCGTCACAGGCGTCACATCACTCTATTTATTCCCTCTAAGTGCACAGGGGGGTGCACTCTCCCACCGTCCGCTCTCCCGATTGTCTGATGGGGAAACCGAGGCACTCAGCATTAAGAGGACTCAACAGCCTCGAAGTATTAAAAGCAGAATTTGGACTTAGCAGGTGCCAAAAGCCACAAAGGTGACCACTATGACCAGGTCATGTCACCCACAAGACTTGTGGAATAGATGGAGGCAGCTGTGTGGACTGTGCAGGAAGCTCAGATGCAGACGGCAGCTGTCCATCAAGCCAAACTTACGACAGAAGGGGCAGAGCGAGACCAAAGCCGGCGGAGTGGCTCAGCTTCTCTTTCCCAACGGACGCACAGCCCTGAGGGTCTGGCGCTACCCTCGCAGTGCCCCTCTGTCCCCAGCCCACCCCACCCCAGGCTCCAGGGGACACTGGGCATGAGTGCTGTAGTTTCTTGTTGAAGGCAGAGGGCGGGGCGGGGGTGGGGGGAGGCCACCCGAAAGTGAGGCCCAATGTGGACCTAAAGCTGTCGGGGACTTGAGCCGTGGCTGGCAGAGACAGAGTGACATACGGGTGGCAGCGGGGTAACTGGTGGCGGGGCTAAGAGAAACACAGACCAAAGGCCAGCACCGGAGGGACCGGGCCTTCAGAACCGAGCAGCCTGGGAAGGCGGGGGAGCTCGCAGGTGAGGGAGCCCAGTTTCCGTTCTCTGACCGACGTGTCCTGCTTTCTTTAGGGGGGGAGTAAGTCATCTTCTTCTTGCCTTCCCAGGTAAGCGTCCCTCCCATGGGCAGGAGGAGGCTCAAGGGTCAGGGTCTGCCTGGGATGGGACAGGGCTCCTGCCTGACACCCTGCAGTCAGCACCGCGTCTCTACCGCCACCCCGAGGGCCGACCCTCTTACCCAACCTCAGTGACACAGAAAACAACCCCTACTTCCCAACTCAAGGGAAGGGGCATCACTGGAGCCACAGGAATGCCCAGCTGCGTGACACCCGGGTCCCCAGCAGACATCACACGGGCTGCGTGGGCGCCATCACCCTCTGTCCCCAGCAGTCCTCAAGGAAGCCCCGTGATTAGAAGTGACGGTAGTTCAGAGTGAGAGGGGGAAATGAGACCTCGTGTCTGTAAATTTGCAAAGAAGCAAAGCCAGGAGGGGTGTCACGTGGGCTCCTGCTGCCTGAACTGGTGTCTCCTGCTGGAGTTTCTGAGCTCTGAAGAGCTGCTACCGCTTCCTTAGTCTGCGTGTCTGACCTTGTTACTTAACAGGTGCAAGTCCCTCCTGACCTGAGGGTGCCCTTGAAAGTCCACTCCCAGCCCAAGGCTGCCTGTCGGTAAACCTGAATTTCCACGCACCAGGGAAGACCAGGTCCCAGCGTCAAGACGTGGCCTCTTCAGGGACAGGGACTCGTAGTGTCAAGAGGCCTGACATTTCCTAATCAAAAGTTTCCGGTTTTAGCTCATCATCTCCTTGTGCATGTTTCCAGATCCTCTCTGGGGGGCTCGGCACATTTAAAGGCTAATTATATAGTTAAAGTTAATTATTCATTCATTAACATTCAAGAAGCCTTTAACAAGACATTGACTTGTTCTGAAGAATTAATGAAGCCAGAGTGCCTACGATTGTGTATGCGTGTGTGTGTGTGTGTGTGTGTGTGTGTGTGGTGTGGAGGTCTAGTCTCAAGTGTGATTGAAAATGAAACATCTCTTTGATGATAACTGAATGCATTTTTTTTTTTAGGTCATGTCAAAGCCTTGCTAGGAAGAGAATAGATTATCCAGGCCAGCCAACCCACTTGGGCAACTGTGGAGCGGGCCGGGAGTCCAGGTCTATCTGTACCAGCCCTGTGAACAAGGCCCAGTCCATAGGACCTCTCTGGTCTCCAGTCTTCTCATCTGTACTAAGGGGAAATGCACCTCTCCCGCGGGGCTGGCTGTTGGACGGACTGAAATGAACACAAGGGTGTTTTGCTCTTGTGGATCCTGGTGAAGTTCAGGGGAATTTTTTGATAGTGACAATATCACTGTGGGGAGGGGTCACTGAGGCATGACAGCCTTGGAAACTGTCTACGTGGGGAGACCCTCAACCTGCACAGAGACTGATCTCCCATCACACACAGTACGGTCTCAATCTGCCTCTAAGAAAGTGACCTCCAATCATATTTTGACTGAGTTTGTGAGTGGGAGCTTGAAAAGCAGAATCACGCCAACATTGAGTAGTTTTCACAAAGGGGGCATTTCCAAGAGCTCCCTGCCTTAAGCCAACTTAGTTCCCAGACCAAGGTCTTGCACCGCCTAGTTAAATTGTTCCCAATTTTTCAAAAGTATTTTTACTAGAATCAATTCTTCTCGTGCTTAAATTCCATAAAGATTTAATTCATTGATCAGCATTTGGATCACAACGCATTTTACTGATCTATAACTTCTGCCATCTTGAATTTCCCTTTGTAGTCATTACTTCCACCAAGTCCGATTCTCCTGGGCCAAAACCAGGCAGAGACAGAAAATCAGCCAAGAAGACTCGAGTTGTCTATGGATTTTTAGTCAATAACAAATTTCACCCTGTGTGCTTTTAGCGGCTGCTGGTTTAATTCGTGTTGCTGATCTCAACAGTAATGCTCCCTGTGGATTGGGGGGAAAATGATGGTTGATTTTTTAAAAAACAAAATCCTGAGCGATTTTATAGGACAGAGACACGGAGAGGAAAGAAGTGGGGAGGAAATGGCAGAACAGGCCCAGACGGGACAAGGACGGGGTGAGGCAGGAAGACGTGGTGGAGAGAGACCCAGGAGGAGAGAACAAGAAGTCAAAGGAGGAGAAGGGACGGAGAAGGAGAGAGAGTAGGGCCCAGAGAGGGAGAGGAAGGCCGGAGGGTGTGGACACACAGCAAGAGTCCAGAGGCAGGAAGAGGCGAGAGTCGGGAGGTGTGGGGGCGAGCCCAGGACAAGGGCACCGAGGCTGCACCCCTCCTGCTGACCTAGTGGGAAGGACTGAAACGACACCGCGGCTCTCTGCCTTGTTTCCGTTAAACCTAACATCGCATCCCAGCTGACTGTGTCCTGAGAGCAGAGGGATTACGTAACCTGCCCATGAATCTTAGATCAGGAAGCTGGAGCCCAGAAATCTCTTGTGCCACCAAGTGAGTGATTCCAGACCAGTCTGCCACCCACCAAGGCAATGCACCCCAAGATGCACCACGGGCTTCCCTAGGGCAAGTCCAAAGGTGGGAAGCCAGGTCAGGGGGCTGGGAGGAAGACGTGACCTCTGGCTTGTCTATGGCTGGCTGGACGAAGTCACCGTCCCCACCAGGAATCTGAGGGTGAGTGATAGGCGCTAGGTAGACCCCGTCTTTCTTCACGCCACACTCTTGTTCTGACCGAGGAGGAGTCTGGATCCTTCTGGAATGTGAATCCTTCACGGAGCTCCTTGGATTCTAGTTCTCCAGGGCAGAGGCCTGAGCTAACCACCTGCTGCAATCTGCTCAGACTTTTTCACTTTTTTACTGCCCCCCGAAACTGCACTCTGCCTGAGTATCTCATTCCCCTTCCCGGCACACCCCTAAGGGCAGGAACCATAAGAAGAAGGGGGTAGGAAGGGGAAGAGTGCAGTCTGAGGGGCTGATGAACTTGTCCAGGGTCGTTCAGCTGGACATTCGTGGACAGGGAATTCGAATCCAGCGGGCTAAGCCTTGAAGCGCCCCCATGCTCGTAATGGCTTGATCTGCCCGAGGGCCGGGGAATCCTGAAGACCAGGAAGCAAGGAAGTGAAAGAGAAGGAGAAAAGGATCAATATCTGTCAAAACCCTGGTGTTGGTCCAGCCCTATTGTATGACGGACAGAATGCAGGCACTTTTCCTGAGTCAACTTGTCTGATTCTCAAGGGAGACGGGGTTTCCCAGATGTAGGAAATAGAGAGACTGTTTAGTTTGCCAAAGACCACACAGCTGCCCAGAACCTGAGCCGGGATGGAAGCCAGGCACAGTTCACTCCAAAGTCCACGCTCTGCACCAAGAGGCACCAGAAATGCACTCAGACATAAGCACTCAGAATGGGAGTTGCAATTCCATCCATCGGTGGACTAGAAAATATTTAACAAAATATGAGTATTCTGACCTTGAAATTCTACTTCTTGCTCTTACTCCTAGAGAACTACTTGCAGAGGGGCACAGAGGAATCATTTAAAAATTTTAACACTCATCCATGTAACTGAAAACCCTCCCCTGACCAAAAGCAAAACTCCAGCAAGAGGAAAATGTTTGAACCAACTGTGATGCGGACGACTAGGGATTCTTCCCAGCAGCCCAGGAGAACAGGAAGGCACAAGACCGACAGAGTGGGAAGGCTTCGGAACGTGTTAACTGAAAACCAACCCTCCACACACTTCAGAGTGGACATCGTCCCGTGGAATAAAATTTTATAAGTATGTGTGGACCTGGATATATGCAAATGAAAAGAACCAAGGCTTAAGAGAAAAGGAATCCACCCTGAACCCAACGACGGCATCCCGGGAAGAAGAACAGATACTGCGAGGAGGAAGACCCTGCGGACAGGGAGGTCAGAGAGAGATGGCCACAAGCCAAGGAGCACCTGGAGCCACCAGGAGCTGGACAAGGCAGGAAGGGATTCTTTCCCAGAGTCCCTGGCGGGAGCATGGCCCCGTGGACACGTTGATTCTGGACTTCTGGCCTCCAGAACCTGCCAGACTACACTTCTGTTTGTGAGCCCGCTGGCCCTGGTAGGCTGCAGTGGCTGCCCGGGCCATCTCTACAGCGGGGAGGTCTGAAGGTGCAGAGCCCGAGAGCCTCTCCTCTCCCCTGCCTTCCTCCACAAGGGAAGGAGCTGGGCTGCCAGAGAGGCCGCTGTTGAGGCTGGCCCAAACACTGGCCACAAGCTAGGAACAGTGTCTCGGCCTGGGCTAGGTGCCCTGGGTAGCCCAAACTAGCCCAGGGCACAGGAAGTTCCCACAGCTGCTGGGGCAAGAACTGGCAAAGGAACACCAAGGCCCGTGCTTCATCAAGGTGGCCCTTGTGGCACCTGGGCCCATGGAGACTTGCAGATGGTTTCAACCGTGGGAAGAAAGGACACACCCAATCTGCGCTGTGGGTGGTCAAGAGCACCGGGTTTTCCTGCTGCAGGTCCTGCTGCCCTGTAACAAGCAGGTGCAACCCTCTTGGAATCGATCCTTTCTCGGGACAAGCAGGGGGCTAGCACATTGTGGCTCCACAGAGGTGCGGGGTCTGGATTTGCACGTTGGCTTTGCCTCTCGGCTCCCTGAGCCCCAGTGTGCTCCTCCACACAAGGGACAGGGTGACTGAGTCAGGACCAAATGAGATCGCAGGGTTCAGGTTGTGAGAGCTCCTGCTCCGTCCGCACGGGAGGGACTCGGTGTCTGTGGCTCTGCACTTTCCCATCCCTCTTCTCATGGGAAGGAGAAATAATGCCCCTTTTAAAACAGTGTTAAAGCTCTCAAAGAAAAAAAAAGAGACATTTAAAGTTAAAATATGGACAAAAATCAGCACCAGTTTTTGTATAATCGAGGGCCGTTAGAAAGAGTCTGATTGTGGTGCTCCAGGAAGGTCATCCTGACGATTCAGAGCATGGGTTATGGCACAAGACAGACCAAGACCCCTGTTTAATCTCCTCGTGCTTTTTTCCTTGATGGCAGATAGAAATCACGATAGCCACGTCTACGGGGTTGTTTTCAGAGTTAGATGAGCTAAGGCAGGTGGACTGTTCAGAACAGCCGCTGCCGTAGGTCAACTTCCAATGAGTGTTCCCTGTGAGTTAGAAAAACTTCCCTCAGTTCCCCAGATAACCCAGGAAGCTTACACAAGGTGGAATACAATGAGGTTTCAACATATGGATGAAGCAATTCGAGTTAAACAAATCCCGAGGTGGAACAGTGTCTGAGGCTTTAGGGGAAGTCGGTGAACACTTTCAGGCTGTATGCTCCCACAACTGCTGAAGGAGAATCACAAATTACGCTCTGAATTATGTAGCAGCCCAAGCAGAAAGCAAACTATGAGTAATTAAAAGAATTGTGTGGTCCACAGATGAAAGCATGCCTTCAACCGAAGCAAACAACATTGTTCACGGTGCAGAAGCCTGCCCCATGACATAACATGTCAGTTCTCCACAAACCGCCTTGCAAGAGCAGTATCAGAAAGCTCTGGGAAAAGAGCTACTTCTTGTAGTGCCCTTCAAAGCTAGTCAAAGCACCACAAAGCTGATTACTATTCCTATGGTTAATTGATATTAATTAATATTCCTAAGACTCAATAAAACAGCACTTAGTGGTTAATTGTGAAAATTAGCTCAGAGAATTGTATAGATTTCATGGAAAAGAGCAAAGGACAGATTTGCACAAACACTGGTCCAACTTATGTAAACTGTATAGACACGTCAACAAATATAAGATATGGCTGAGAAATCATATATAAAACAGGAGAACCATCACCCAGTCACCTAGCACTCTCTCTGTCACGTTTTGATGCATTTCCTTCCAGTTTCCTTCCTTCCTCTTCCTTTCCTTCTCTCTCCATTTTTGAGTTTGAGAATGGTGGTCACGCTTCATCCCACTTCCCCTGTCCCTCAGTTTTTCTGACTTTAATGCTTTTATGGGTAGCCTTAAAAATCCTTTCATATCGTTTTACTAGCATTTAACAGGAAATAATTCCAAGGACAAAAAAATAATGTCTCTGCTTTCCTGGGTTTATTATTATTAAGGAAAAAATTTACTGACTCTATCATGTGGTAGCAATTATTTTTGAGCTTTATTTGCAGTGTGGGGGTGGATCTTAGAAACCAGGTCACTGTCGATCTGATTTCCTCTGGAGATGACGCTAGTCCATTTAGAACAGCTCGCCCAGCCCTGGTATCTGCGCCTGCTTTCGAACTCAGCAGCTGCAAATGAACCATCCATGCTTGATTCTGTTTGACTGATAAATACAGCCCATAAGCCCTGCCCGGATGGCATCCTTGAAAGACCTTGCTCGGCGTGGCAATTAACCTTCAAAGAGCATCCTGATACGCTCCAGGTCGACCTGTGTCTTTCCAATTCCACTATCTCTGAACCAGCTCCTTTTGAGGATAGAAAAGAGGATGCTGTCGTTTTATCAGCTCTCAGATCACGGAATAACATGATACATGTCATCTCGGTATATTTATACTATATGCCATATCTACTACATCACTCCAGTTTGCAATTATTCCCGGAACTCTAACTATAAATCCAAACGCCTCGCTGGCATTTCCAAGTGGGCGGCGAGCCCAGCTCCCACAATGATTGAGCTGAACCGTTGAGGGATCAGTCAGCCTTATTGAGCTTCAGGATCTCCATCTCCTAAAGGAGTCTTTCATTTGAATCTGGCAGAAGTGCTGAGCTTGTGGTTTTGTCCACTTGCCCAAACGGCCAGGGAACACCGGCTTTGGATGACCAAGCTGTGGTCATCCAAGCTGTGAGTCTCGATCCGTCTCCCCTGGCTGGGGCTGCAGTCCCCTCCTCTGGAGCAGATGCTCTCAGAAGCTGATCAGGAACAGCAGAATCCCCTGAAGAACATGAGACTTCCGGGCCCCTTACCCCCAGAGATCAGGGGTCTCCAGAGCCACCTTTATCAGCACCCCATGGATTCAGACTGAGGCTGCACTCTGGAAAACATCGTTCTAGAATCCGGGGCCACTAACAGCTCTCCTCCTCTGGCTGGGCAGCGTCCACATCCAATCAGCTGTCCCTAAGGTCCGATCTCTGTCCATGTTGGCATGTCCAGCTCTCTTTTCCTGTCCTTTCCCTGACAACCTCTTTTTTATAAATTCCAGTACTCTATGAAACTTAAGCCTCGACTTCTCTCTGCTTTTCTTCAAACCCTGGTGGATTCCAAGGATAAGTGTTTGCCTTGTCCACCCTTCACGTGCCTGTCTCCGTCAAATGAAGCTGTGCGTGAAGTTCATCTCCAAATCACCTGGAGCAGGGTGGGTGGGGTGCTTGTTGGTGAAGATGGCAGGTTCTGTGGGTGGAGAGGAAGTCCCGCACCAGGCCCTGGGCTCCACCATGAACAAGGAGGTCATGGGCAGCTGGTCCATCGGCCAGGCTGGGAGACACTCTCTGGAACACTTTTCTAAGTCTTCTTTCTGCAGAACTGATAGTCGTTGATACATAGGATTTGTCTAGATTTTGACCAAATAAGTGCTTGACACAGATAAAAAGAATCTCAGACCTTATTTCAGAGAGAAGAGAACTCAGCCTTTCACTTCTGAGGTGGGAAAACAGAGAGGCTCAGAGAGGTGACGTGGCTGATGGGACCTTCCTTCAACCTAATCCAAAGCCCTCGGTGTCGAGGCTCTGCCAAGCAGCCAGCCCCTGGGCCTGTGGGATAAGCACACGATTCCCACTCAGCAGGCCTTTCTGAGACTCGTGGGCGGAAGGAGAGGACCCGGCAGCTGAGGTGCAAGGCCTGCTGCACTGTAGGGTATGCCCTGAAGTTCGGCAACTCAGGAGGAGAGACACGGAACAGCAACGAAATGGAAGTTTCTAGAAATGCTGTATGTGGTGAAGGAAAGTGAGGACTTTTATTTTAAGCAGAAGTTCATTTCACTGTTGCTTTATTGTAAGTGGTGTTATATCTCACAATAAGCAACGTTTAAAAAGGAAACGAGGTGTGAGGAGAAGGGGAAGTTCGGAGGAGTGGATACTGAACAGACTCAGCCCGTGGGGGGTCTTGGGTGTCCTACAGGCTGGCTCTCGTGTTCCGTTCTCATAACCATCTGGGGAATTAGAGTCACGACCTCAAGTCATACATCAAGAAAAATTCCAGATGTTAAAATGCAACCAAAATAGAAAGGAGCACAGGAGAATTATTTTGTAACCTCAGAGTGAAGAAAGGCTTTTGAAATATGACTCAAAGTCCAGAGTCCATAAAAATGATTGACAGATTTGACCACAAAGAGAATTAAAACCTACATGGAAAAAATATCAGTAGGCTCAAAAGACAAATGAAAAACTGGGGAAAAACCATTTGTAATACGCCACCAGTAAAAGGTCTACTCCTGTAATACGTAAACTAGTGAGAAAAAGACCAGCATACCAAACGAAAAATGAATGACAGGTCTCAAAGAAGGAATCACAGACAATTCTTAATTATGTATAAAAACTTGAAAAAATTTACTAATAATAAAAAGTGAAATTAAAATGTGTCAGCACATTTTTAATCTATTTTCTTAGCAAAATTTTAGAAGGTTCATTATGCACTGCATTGGCAAAGACTTTGGGGGAAATAGGCTCTCTCACTGATGGGCTAAATACGAATTTCCTTTGAAGGTGAAGTTGTCAGTATCTGTCAAACTTACAATTACGTGTACTCTTGACCCCTGCTTTAAGAAATTTATCTTACTTTACGTGAGGCACACATGCAAGGATATGACTAAAGACTGGAAACAACCTGAATGTCCATTAATAGGGGACTGGCCAAAGACAGCCGGTACACTCACACAATGAAGGATCATGCCTTGATGTAGAAGATCTGGAAGACCATGCTGGAAGACAGACACTACCATGAGCAGAGAGTTCTAGGTAGACGAGGAAGAGTACGTTCATCTTATATGCTTTTTGATTTTTGAAATCACATAAATATATTATGTATTCAGAAATTTATTTAATTAACCAGGAGCCTGTCAAAAATGCATACGGTTTTCCCAGCATTAACCCCACTGAATCTGAATGCCCAGGGTGAGACTGCCCTGCTCACCCCAAGGGTGTGTTGAGTTAGTTGTTCTTTTGTAAAGACTCTATACAGTGAGCTCCAGCTTCTGGGTTTCAGGGAGCAGTGCAAACCAAAGCTACCATCCCTCACGCAGGAGATGGAGCGCTGAGTGAACCGCCGTCTGCCCAAGTGTGGCGAGATGGATGCCATAATTATTATATGGCTTCCAGAAAACAATCTGTACAATTTATAGCCAGGGATGGACTCCAATTCTCTAATTTTTTTTTGTATTATATGTAGAAAAAAATGAAAAAGAAAGAAAACAACCCATTTTGTGCTCTGAGTGGTAAATGAACAAAGAGGAAGCCAGCCAGACTTTCAACCACCAATTCCAACCACTGCCATGCACACTGAGTTCACGATCTGTCCAGAGCAACAATACAGATACTGATGAAAAGACCTGGCTGAGCTGGAAAGTCACCAAAAGCCTGTCTTTTCTGATCTCTCTCAGGTTGAAAACACCATGCCCTACAGTCCCGCTAGGCAGGCTTAGGTGGGTACCAAGAGAACTGAACCTGCTTGGGCAACAAACTCAGGGTGAGCAGGCCCTTAGAAGCACTGACCCTCACAGCCCTGGACAGGCTGCCCCCGAGGAAGGGCTCATCCAGATGAGAACACGGCTGCACCTGGGGGAGGCTCAACCCTCGAGTTCCGCACAGTAACTGGACGGAGGCCCCAGAAGGTGACAATCTCACACACAGAACGGAGCTAAAGGAGACAAGTGGAGAACAAACTGCACGATTTCACCTCCATTAAAATGATGGGAAAAAAGCAACCCCTGGCTGTAGAGTAAGGACGGTTGGTGGCACAAGGGAAGAGGGTGCGGGTGGGGGGCATTTCTGGAGATCGGTGACCTGGGTGATCAGTTTGTGCAAAGCTGTCAAGCCATGCACTTGGTATTTGCAAATGTTCTGCACTTTTCTTAATGCTTTTTGTTTAATAGTTTTTTTAAGCATTATAAGGCAGAATGAGCAGCATGTGAATGAGTTGGGGAATCATGCTCTCCCAGCCTTGGCTGAGATACCAAAGAGAGTCCAGACAGAGGCCGAGAGGACCCAGCGCTCTCTGCCAAAATTCCTGGGGAGCTATGCAGAGATCCCGCTGGGTGGCTCAGAATTATTATATGGCAGCACGGCCTTGTGGGGACCTGTGGGCCAGCCCAGGAGGACGCAGTCCTTCACTGAGCAGTGGGAGAAGGCTTTGTGCCACCTCCAGGCTCAGGAATCTCTCCCGGCTCACATCTCTATAAAAGTTGATTTTCTAGATGATCAAAACTTCTCTCATTAAACAACTCCCTCACTTAACCTGAAATCATCTTTAATGGAATTCCTTCTAAATTGTATTTCACACGTCCCTGACTTTTGGAAGATCCATGGTAGAGAATTTAATCAAACAACAAATGGCAACGCTTACGATTAAGTGCTGTCTTTGTGCCAGACACTTCCCAAAAGGCTTTCTATCAATGTTTCTCGTTTAATCCTACAGAAATCCTTGGGAATTAAGTCCTATTACTCTTCCTGTTTTATGCATGAGGCTCAGACAATTCAATAATTGTCCAAGGTCACATGGCAGGTCGAGAGTAGGGGGCCCGTTGCGCTCCCTCCAAAACCTTAACTCCAACCTCATGCCCACCTCTCTTTATAGCCTCATGGACTGAGTCTGAGTGGCACCTTAAAATGCCAAGGGGTGCCCGGGAATGCTAGCGGCACCTCTAGAGACGTGGTTGGAGTCCTCATTGTGTTCCCTTATTTCCCTTCTCCTTCCCCGCCCATGTCCTCCACCCCACTGGGTGCTGGGGTGGCACCCAGGGCTCCCCCATGCTAGGCGAGTGCTCCACCGCGGAGCTGCACCGCAGGCTCCTGTCATCAATATTATAGTTTTAGTTTACAGGAGAGCCGTGATCAGTATGCTACATGCCCTCCCCCGAAAACCCCAACTCCTACCTAAAATCTGATAAAGATCTTTTCCATCTCTTTAAAGTCTCAACCCTGTTAGAGCTGTTTGGCTGAATATCCCACAGAGTTGGACCAACTTCTTTATCAGTTTAAGAAACCCCTCTGGTTCGTGCATTTGAAAGCGTCGTGGATTTGCTTGTCCTTAAGGGAACTCAGAAGGAAGTCCTAGTGCTCGTCAGGTCAACAGGAACAGCCCTCACCAGTGTCCCTCTGGCCCGCGCTCTCCAGAACACACGCACAGCGGCGCACAGACAAGCCCAGGGCGGCAGGGAGCCCTGTCTGTGAGGTTCAGGGCGGCAGGCCTGAGGAGGAGAGCCTCCTGTCCTTACCCCGTCTTCAAGCTGACCAGGGCGTCCTCGACCCCCTTCTGGTTGAACTTGGTCATGTACTGGTGCATGTAGGGGTAGTTATTCCGGATGTTTCTCTCCGTGCTGCCGTTAGGCACCGTCCCAAATCGAAAAGGTGGAGAATAATCATGAGGTCTCTGAAACTGGAGGGGGAGGGGGAGACAGAGAAGGACCAGGAGGGGAGCAGGGGAGCAGGAAGAGGGGAGGGGAGAAGAACAGGAAGAGGAGATTAGCAATCACGGCATCTGGTGTCAGGAGGCAAACACACATGCATCAGTGGAGAACAGCAAAAGGTATTTATTCTGTGCTTTCGTGGTACTTCTCCGCATCTTCCAGTGCCGTGTCTGTGAGCTCCAGGGGATGGACGCAGCATCTGTGTTTCTCTGTGCTGTTCCCCCCAGTCCCAGCACAGGGCCCACCTGGCTGGGTGGCAGTAGATATCCTTCAGGATACATTTTCCTGTGACCTTATAGACCAGCAGGATGCCAGGCAGGCAGGCAGGCAGGCAGGCGGGGCTCCGGAAACGCTGGCCGAGCTAGGATTAAGGTATAATTTTAGTCCGATTCCTTTCTCCACCTTGTGATGAAATTCTAGGTGACTCACGGATGGCACCTGCTCTGAACTCCACTGGAAGTTACTTTTACCCGGAATGTGACCCTGTGGCCCTTCGCCCGCTCACTTCCGTAGTCCCCCGTCTCTACAGGCTGTCCTCAGGGAGTGCCCAGGGGACCATGACGCAGGGCACACGGCAGGCTGGCGCTACGCAGCAGCTTCCCGAGGAGGCCCAGGACTGTGCGGCTCTTCAGCCTGTGTAAGGGCACGTTGTCCATGGTCCACGCGTCTCCCTGACCACCTGGCGAATGCTGTCTGTCCTCCGCTTTGAGAGGTCAGGTGACTCTACCTGATGGGAGGTCAAGAGGACGAGTTGGTTCTGAGTCCCAGAAACACAGCCACACCTCGACATGTCGGAAGGGCTACAGCTGTGAGCTCAGGCGTGCTGGGGAAATCAGTCTGTCTCCTACGAGCCGTGCGACCCGAGGCAGCTCACTTGGCCTCACACCGGCCCTGCCCACCTTCTCCCAGTGGAGCAGGGGCCATGCTGGTCCGTGCTCCGTGGGGTCCCTGAAGGGAAGAAGGAACCAGAGCAGCAGGTTTCTGTGAAATACGGAGCCCCGGAGCCAGAAGGCAGTGGGACAGACGCGAGTGAGGACTGGGCCGGGCCAGTGCTGTGCTGGGAGCCCTGGAAGGGGTCACTGGATCCTCAGGACCGCCCTGCGGGGGGCGAGGCTTAGAGGCCCCGACTTACACCCGGGGACGCTGAGGCTCGGGTGTCACGTGGCCCAGGACTGCGTGGTCAGCAAGCCGAGGCTGGAACTGAAACCTACAGGGGAGGCCCTCACTCACCGTTCCTCAGAGACCACCGAGCGCCTTCTCCTCAGAGAGGGTGGGGGCTGGAGACCCCAGAGGGCAAGACACCCAGTGGGTCCGAGTCTGACCAGGCTCCAGGACTCACACAGAGTCCTCTCCAACTTGCAGCGCCACGTGCCTTTCCTAGAACCGAGAACTGCCTGAGAAGCCTCCGGTTTTGCCCAAGTCAGCCCCACCGGCGACGTTGCTCTTTCTCCCAGATTCACGCTCCATGTCGCTGTCGGTTAGACTTTGGGTTGAAGATCATTTTCCCTGGACCAGGCAGGCCTGATAGACAGCCATAAGTGGGAGGAGGGTCCATTCTTTGTCCAAATGAGATTCTCTGCCAAAACACACCTTGCATCGAGTGTGAGTGCATGTGTGTTTGCATGTGTGCGTGCACGCCTGTGCAGCAAAATGCTCTCTGCCATCAGTTGGTCAAGCAGCGTCCTCGCTCATCACCAAAAGTCAAGGCCCCTTCCCCGTCCTGGGCCTGCAGCTGCCCTCGCTGAGACCAAGCATCCCTGCGTGGTCATTGATCTGGCCCTTGCCACTGCTGCCCACCTCAGAGGAGCTGCAGACAGACGCCTGTTTGACTAATGGCCCTTCACTCCACTCTCCACTGTCCTAGAGGAGCCTCTGCTCTTTTGAGACCCGATTTCTTCCCTGCCCCTGATGGGCACAGTGACGGAGACAGACGCTCAGCCTCTGTGATGCTCCGGCGTTCTCTGGCTTTGGGAGCAGCATCCTTCACACACACTTCAGCCCGGGGCCAAGATCCAGGGATCTGGATCAGAGACTGACAGACTTGTTAAGGCAGGACGCACAGCACACTCCACTGTTTCCCTGTGTGTACCCACACGCGTGCCCACGCTCACGAAACTCCACGGTACTCTTTCTTCTACACGTGATACACTCCAGTGTAATCCATCATGATTTTAATGGTCACAACTCTTGGTTTCACGGCTCACGGAAGAGTCCTGGCCTACAGTGAAACAGGTAGGGGCGTCTCATCTCTAAAGTCCAGGTCTCCGTGGAAGGCACTCCATGGCAGTCCCGGGTAGGCCCAGCCGTGTTCCACTGTAGTCGGACTTTGTCCCAGAGAGCTCCAAGTGTCATCAGAAAGGAACGAGCACTGGTGTTAGGGAAGGAAGGGGCAGCACAGAGCATCCCCTGTCCTGCCTGCAGGACAGAGAGCATCAACCCAGGGTCCAGGGAGGTCCTGGCTGCTCTCCAGGCTGCCCTCACTGTTCCTGCGCACTGGCTGCCCCGGCCTCGGGGGCAACCGAGGGAGCTGCTCTCCTCCCACGTGGAACTGTGTTATTTGGGGGCAGCTCAGGAAGGAGTCTGAGCCTCAGTTTCTCTAGCTGTAAACAAAGGACCCCTTTTGAAGTTAATTGTGAACTGCTTCAAAACACACCTGGCGTCCCCACCGCTTGCCACGCATCGCCCATCCTGTACGTGATGATCTCGCACGCCTCTCGGAAACCTATTTTACTTCATCCAGAGTCGTTGGGCCAATAATGAAGCCAGCCACCCTCCAGGTTGGAGAGCCAGCCCACTTTCTACGTCTTCCCCTCCAACACGGGGACCCATCTGAAGTCGTCCAGGGAACAACATGGCAAGTGCTGGTGGTGGATGGGGAGAGATGCAGGTCAGGGAAAGAAGACTTTTAGGAAAATGCAGCGATTAATCGGGTTGCTCCTCTGTTCTTCTTGTGAACCCCAAGCCGCACACTGTTGTTAAAGACCTCGCTCGGTCTCTATGCCCAGGGTTAAGGACACCTGGCCCCTGTGGCCCTGTTTCTAGCAAGGTCTTCAGCGGGTGAGGAGCCGGGTGTTGGTGGACGTGAGCATGTGGCAGAGGCAGCCTTGATGGGAGCCCGGGGTCGGAGGCTCCCTCACAGGAGCCCTGGACCAGGACCACGCAGCAGCACAGGGAGGCACGGTGCAGGGCAGCAGCACTCCTCGAGAACACGTGTGCAGAAGTCCCTGGATTCCTTCCTTCCACGGGCTGTCACAGAAGATCAGCCCCTGCAACAGCCCTCCAGGCCCCGGAAGTGAGGAATGGTTTGTATCAGACAATGACAATGACAGGGAGAAGGAGGAAGCCACAGGACATGGGTCCTGGCTGGTCCTTTTGTGTTCCTTGAAGCGATCTCAGGACAGCTGCAAGAGCTGACTGAAAGTCAGTCGGAAGGCGGCTGGTTGCATGGTGGGGAGGAGCTACAGGTTGATTTTGTCCCTCGACAGGAGTTTAGATATGAAATGTCTGGTACTGAAGGTGAGGAATCCCAGGCTGGAGTACACAGAGGCTCTCCAAGGTCACAGAGCTAGGAGGTACCTGCAGCCTAGCAGCCCCTCCACACTGAGTTTCTCACGGCCCAGGACAGTGGACAGTCCCCACATCATGCTCCCCTGGGAGGTGTGAGCTGCTCTGGGCTCCTGAGTCAAAGAGTGCCCACCGAGGCATCTTCAGGAAGCCTGCAGAATCAGCAAGTGGGGAAACTGTGCTTCTAGATCAGATCCAGAATCCTTCAGAGCTGGTGAGCTGACCTTCAGGTGCTCAAATCACTCCTTCTGAGGACAGCAGTTAAGACCAACCCTGACACAGAGACGAAAGCAAGGCCACCTTACCTTCTTGTCACTGAGTCCTGTTACTTGGTCCACAAACTCCTCCTGGATCATGAAAGC
This sequence comes from Marmota marmota marmota, assembly GCF_001458135.2. Lineage (NCBI taxonomy): Eukaryota > Metazoa > Chordata > Mammalia > Rodentia > Sciuridae > Marmota > Marmota marmota. Next base: position 1,441,097 of record NW_026000185.1, on the reverse strand, counting down.
AGCCAGATTGGCTGTGTAACTGGCCAGGAATATGACGGCAAAGAAGGCCCACACGGACACCATGATCTTGCTGGTGGTGCCTTTAGGATTCTGGACAGGAACAGAGTTGTTGAACACCAGGCCCCAGAGGAGCCAGATGGCCTTTCCGATGGTGAAAGAAGGCCCGTGGGGCGCTGCAAACGACAGGAGAGACACTCTCAGCACTTTCCCAACACACGCGCTTGTGTATGCAGGAAAACTAGGGGCGGCCGCTGGCCACGCTGAGGATTGCTGGGGACGGCTTGGTAGCACCACAGCTGTGTCCTCTACCTGTCCTAGCACCAAAGCCACAGTCAGCTTCATCTTTCTTCAACAATTAGCATTCTGCCCACATTTCTATCTAACGGGATCTTGGCACATTTCTTTAAAAAGAAATAGGAAAAAAAATAAGAGAGAGAGAAAGGGAACGCAGAGGGTTCTGAAAAACGGGGATGGGAAGGAGAAGCAGCCGAGGCCCTATTTAAATTTGGATTTGATTTCCATTTGGGAACCAATCTCCTCGATAAATGTAAAGAGAGCCTGATTAAACCCGTTGCTGGGGGCTGCTTCTGTAGCATCAGATGCGCCCTCCCAGCAGAACACGCGATTCAGCAGGCCTCATGTTTGGTATTCGAACTCGATGGTCCCTAGCAATTGCTCCTGTTCGAATTCAGATGTAAAGTGAGCTCGATATAGGAATTAAACCAAACTAGAACTCTCTCCAAATGGAGACATTAAGGAACAGAATAATAGAGCTTAATTCTTCCAGCACTTCACAGATGGAAGGCGTTTCATCGTGGGGTCGTAGAAAATGAACCCGGCTCTGCTCTCTCCCTCCGCGTCTCCTTGCAACGGCTACGCGTGTCCCTTTTAAGATTCTTAGACGTTCCTTGCAATAGACTTAACTAAAGAGGCAGAACAATGCTGGGGAAATTTATTGAGACGGGGCCGACGCAGGCTGTAAAACACTCACGTTTGTGTTTTTCAGTCTGAGTTTTGCACAGGGAAAAATCAATTTATGTCCTTGTTTTGAGAGGAAAGAAGGTCTTCCTTTAACAGAAGGTTAATTTTTATGTCATTTAAGTAAATGAAAATATGAAAAAAAAAAAAAGATCTACGGAGACCAGGAGACCAGTTTGCCACGTGAGCAGAGCGGGCAATAAATAAAGTGGCAGAGTGTGTTCAGCTGAGGAGGTGACGGCGCCTGGGCAGGGAGCTGTGCGCACCCCTCACCGTCCCTCATCCACCGCGGTCAGGAGAGACCAACCAATTCCACCATTTCACTCATTCTCTCCCGTTTCTCTTTGCCTCCCTTTTCAATCTCACGGACTGATTCCCAAGAGGCTGGGAACTCTTAGGAAAAAGTAACAATAATGATTAGAGTCAAACCAGCTAACCTCACGACTACTTGGTTTTATTAGAGATGCATGTTGATCCAAAGTGACAGCTTCTCAGGAATCAGACATAGGTGTCCACCAGGGACCTGTCCAGCACTCTTGGGGACTCCCGATCCACGAGTACTATTACTGGGCTACATAGAACTTTCCCCATGAAGTGCAATGTAACAGAAAAGCATTTTGCACAGAAAAACCACAAGGAGCTATCATTTCCTGGGAGTCGTCACATGCACAAGAGCAGGACACAGGAACCCTGCACCTAATGGGAGGGCTGGGCAGTTTGCATCCTGGCCTTCTAGGGCACGCTGCAGCCGAGGGAGGGACTGTGGCATGGGATGGCCTTTGCAGCACTTTAAGGAAACAAAACCAAACAGAATAAAAACCCAACCCTTCATGATCATTCTCAAATGTACCCACTTATCTCCATCCTCATTTCCTACTTCAAGTCCAAACCACTCTGACCGCTGGGACACCTTCTTCAGGGGTTCCCTGCTTCTATGGTCACTGTCCTCTCCTTTACCTGGACAGACAGTGACCTGTTCACATCGTACACCTGGGTCACCGGCTTCCCTTCCCTGGTATTTTGAAGAAAATGTGAAGTGCTCGCTCTCCGCGGCCAACCGCCCACCCCCCGACTTCTTCTCACCCCCTCGGTCAGCTCCTGGCTGCTGGACGTGCCTAGCCGGGTCCCACCTCGGGGCTTGTGTGTCTGCGGTCCCCACTGCTGAAGTGCTCTCCTCTGCTCTTCATGTGACTCGTCCTCCCATCTCAGGGCTCAGCCTGCCCCCAGCCTTCCTGAGCCCCCTCCCGGCTCTCGCACCCAGCTAAGCAGCACCCCGCCCATCACCGCCACCTCGCCCCTCTGCCCTCTTCTTTCAAGGTGCTGCTATCGGTGCTCACTGGGTCATGTGTTTACCCGATGCAGCCACAACCCCGCGCCAAGATTCCTGGGGGAGGCAGCCTCTAGCTGACCCCTTTGCCATCGGTGCACGACCCGGCACATGGCACCTACTCCAGGAATATCCACCCGTCAACGTGTGACGTCACAACAGCACGGACGCTGGTCACACAGATGTCGAGATCTGCCCTGCGGCCTCACAGTCACCCACAGAGAACTGCCTCGGCTTCCACTCACTGGAACCCCTGTGTGGCTCACTGCATGGCCTTTCATGGAAGGCACACCGTGTCCACTTAAGCACGAGGTGACTGTGACACGTCGTTACTGCAGGTTGGCTGGAGATGGCTCAGGCGGCAGTCCCTGCTCTTCAGTTGTTAAGAGGTGGAGGATTTCAGTTAAACTAAGTCCCTCGTAGAGCCCCATGACCTCTGGCTGTTTCCAACGCTTGACCTTCGGGGGGGGGGGGAAGCGTGCGTGTTGATGTCACGGGGCCCTGTCACGGGGAGCGTCTGAGAGCTCAAACTCTCCTACCTCCCCCAGCTCCTGAGAGCCCTGTGCCGGCTGTTGGTCCCCTCCAAGCTCCTGCTTGTCACCGAGGAGACTCCCTGTTTCTGAACCCTGGCTCCTGGGGGTGCCTCTTTGTGAGTTATAGCCAATAAGTGCCTCCCAATTCAATTTTCTACCTACCGGTTGCCTCTTTATCAAGCACGATGCACTGAAGTCGGGCACCGTCAAGAGGGAAACTCGACTCCTTGGGGAAAGATACCACTTTATAGCTACGCTGTCAAGCGCATGCAAATGTGATTCAGTAATTTGAAGAACGTTCTTAAACTAGATTCTTTGTGTAGACTGAAGTTAAGACTCGCTACGATTTTCATATTTCTTTTGACACAGCCTTTTTAATTAATTGCCAAAATAACTTTGTTCAGAGCTGCTTCCTCAACAAATCAAATATCAACAGTTTCATCTAACAATGATTGACTTCTCCTCATAAGATTAAAAGGTTTCATTTTGCTTTATCCTTTCATTTTTCTTTCTTTCTTTTTTTTTTTTTTTTAGCTGCAGAAAATGAACCATGTTTGTGTGACATGACAAACCACCTCTGTGGTCCAGCACCACTGGTAGGAGGGGGTTCCATAGCAACGTGAGACGAGGTACTCAGAAGCCAGATCCTCATTACGAGTGGGTGAGGAAGGTGGACTTGGGATCTACTGATGAAGGCTCCTTACCTTTCCCTTTGGCCAGGTTTCTGTTGTAGCCAACGGGACTGAAGTACTCAAAGACAAACACGGCGATGGCAGAGACGATGAGCAGCATCACGAACATCATCACCCAGACGGAGGCGCTGAAGGGTTCTGCAGGGAGACAGACCAGGGGACAGAAGCAGTCAGTCAGCGGCTCTCCACGCGGCCCAGGAGCCCGGATGTGATGTGCGGGCTCACCAGCCGAACTCCTCTAACTGGAAAATGATCATTCAAAAGAAGCCAGTCATTAAGAAGAAAAAAAAAAAAAAATATATATATATATATATATATATACACACACACACACACATTTATATATTTTCTAAAATATTTGAGGTACTTTATAAGCTTGCATATGATATGATAAAACCAGAGAAGAGCAGAGGACATTTTGCAACTCAGATCAAGGAGAACAGAAACAAAAAGGAATGGTCAGATGAAAGGAGAAAGAAGAATGTAAGTAAACAGGCTGCGGATCCCACAGGATGGCAGGACCCTCCCGAGAACAAGGCTGGGGGACAAACGGTTGAGCACAGACTCCTGCAGCCTGGCCTGGTTTTGAGTTTTCTCTCCATCTGCACTTCTTACACACTGGTGGGCTGGTGGGTAGGGATTTCAGAGGTGACGGGAGAATGACAACCTGTCGGGAAGGATTCCAAAATCATGGGTTGAGGAGGATGTTAGAAGGTCATGGTCTGCCACCGTGACTCTCCACTTGGCCCCTGCTACATGCAGACCAGAGCTCTGGAGCCTGTCAGTCTTGCTGGTGCAGGCACGGGGCTTACATGCCAGGGGAAGCCATCTGAGGACACCGTGTCACGTGATAATTTAATGGGAAAGCATCACTTAAGAAATGCAGGTAGACCTAGACGGGCAGCAGTCGGTGGGTAGACGGTGAGTCACTTTCGCCAGCTCTTTCCACATCACTGAGGCAGTAGGCAGAGATCTCAAGGGCTGGCCAAGTCCCGGGGTTCTAAGGCTTATAACACTCTAGGAGGGTAAGAGACGCTACGCAAGATAAATTGGCCCTTTGATTCAACCCAGTTGAGGATGTGAAAATTAGCTGATGAAAGCCATTTTATCTACTTTTGATATAGATTTGCTAAAAAATCAACAGAGACTAAAATTTCAAAAATGAGTATATCTGCCCTTGATTGCCTCACTGGGAAGAAGTCTTACAGACACAGATACCGTGGACCTAACACCCGGTTCCTCATAAGCAAACAGTGTCTGAGGGTCCGTAAGGGCAATAATGCTTCTCAACAATGAGCTTTTTATTATTTATGATGAAGAATGAGGCCGATTGCAGACTGTTAGTCTATGACTGCCGCACCCAGCTAGGAGTCAGGCAAAGTCCTCCTCAAGGAGCTCAGTGTTTAGCACAAAACCACCATGTCTGAGGCCTGAACTCCACGCCGTGACCTGAAAACGGGAACAAGTGCCGGGCAACCTGATTTTGATAGCGCGAATACGTTAAGAAGCAACCGGTAACAACACAACCGGCTTAACACAGAGGAGCTCAGAGATCCGGGAGACCTTGACAGAATTCATCTTACTTAGATTTGTCTTGAGTCATAGACAATATTAGGCCTCCGGAATCACATGAATTTGGTAATGAGGTGTATCCAAAAGGGAGAATAAGTAAATGAGTAATTAGGAGATTAAAAGTATTTAATAGTCAAGAATAGAGATGTTAAATTAATTGTCAATTCTGGCGTGCTGATGGCATGGTGTGCCTTATCGGAGGAGTATTCTTGTGACAAGGACGTGAGCATTTAGACATTTGTGATTCTCGTTACACGTACGTGAGCATTAAGACGCTTGGCGGTGTGCCTTACCCACGTACGTACATACACAGTATGGCGAATGCAGCAGTGGGTTTGGGTTTCCCCTAGTGCCCTGGAGCCACGCGGGAGAGGGGTTCATTCTGACTTGATCGCACAGGCGTGGAGTGTGATTTGCTGCTGTTCAGTCCCCCGTGGTCCCTGTTCCCTCCTGCCTCCCTGTCCCTGTCCCCTTCCTCTACCCACTGGTCTTCCTTCTATTTATAGACAGATGTAAAGGTGGGCTTCGGTGTGGCACATTCCTCTATGTGCACAGCACAGTCCGGTCCACTTCACTCCACAGCTCCTCCCTTTCCTGTCCTCCCTGACCCGCTTCTTCCTCTGCTCCACCCATCTCCCTTCTATTTCCGTGGGACCCTCTCCCACTTTTCCTGTGATTTTGCCCTGGATGCAGGCACGTCAGTTCACAATGGCCAAGTTGTGGAAGCAGCCCCAGCAAGTGGATGGTCCAAGGAAACGGGAATCACTGATCTCAGGATGAAGCCAGAAAAGGCGGCGGTGGGCGGGGTTGGCGCTGTGCGCACTGGATAAAACCCACTTATGAACCAGGTGATCTCTCTGTGGGCTGTGATAACATTACAGGATCGGGAGGGACCCGTGCTGAACCCTTCTGCTCACGTGTCACAGTGTGCACTCCTGCAGGGGACTTCCGTGGGCATAAGCATCCCGCCCACTAACACACTGGTCAGAAAGTTCAAGGACAGCTGCTCTGCAACAAGATGGTGTCCCACTTGGAATTGACAACACTGTCCCTGGCTTGTGAGATGGCACACAGATCAAGGGGCTCTGCTGCAGTGCTCTGGCTGTAGTGTACCAAGTACCTGCTAGTGACCCTGAAGAACCGCTATCCTCAGACGCCACACACGTGCCCCACAGTGAAGAAAAGTGTTGGGGTAACAGCGGGACACGGTCCATAGCAGCTACAGAGGAACCCGGAGCCACTTTAAACAGGTGCAGATTATATCCTCTAATGGCTTAAGCCAGAACCAGCATCCACCACAGAGAGACTTCAATCCTGGAGACTCCAGGTCAGCTTTACTTTGGGCTAAAGAATTCAAATTGCTTGGAAAGTCTTCAAAATTAACTGGATGGAAATGTTACAAGAGATGTCATCTCTGTCCTTGACGAACCATTTTTACACAAAAGCTCCATGGCATTACCTGCAAGTGTTTCCGGTGTGAGTTAATGGAGTTTGTGGAGGAGAGAGAATAAGGAATGATGAACAGCAACGCAATCAGATTTCGAATGTTTGGGCTCTTCCAGATGACTGAGCCAGTGAATGGGAAAATGTAGCTCAGCACGGTTCATTATGACTTTCAGAACCTGCAGATAATGGCCGTGAATAAGGGGGTACAACGTCAGTCAAACAGGGATGTAATTTAGTGACTAGGGAAAATATTCACCTCCTGTGTAAAAACAGCTTTGCAAATTGCTTCCTCCGGCTATATTTTATTTTATTTTTAAAATATACAGCAGGAAAAGTGGGGGGTGGTTTTGCTAAATTTGGCAAAATACTTGACTTTTTATGGAAATGGTCTCTGATGCAGGTAAGACAAAAAAAAACATCTAAAGAAACTGGGTTGAGGCCAAATTCAATATCAGTGACCCAGTTTTACAAGTCAAGTCAATTGATCTGATTGAATTGGAAAAAAGTTCTCTCCGGCTCACTAAGTAGATCTGAAGACAATTTGTAAAAAAAAAAACCACATTTCTGTCAACTTTGTCCCATGAACCCACTTCCTGCACCCCGTTCTTGAGCTCCAGGGCAAAGCCCTCTGCCAAGGGTCTGGGAGACAACGGGAAGAGCAGTCGCGCGCGACTGAGGGTGAGGGCCTCTGGGGAGCGTCAGGACTGCACTCCTCCTGGTGCTCCTTATGAAGACACAGGTGTCTGTCTCCATGTCAGGCACGGGGCAAAGGGACACGCAAGGAGCCTATTGAGTGGGTACTTGTCAAGCTCCACGTCACTCCAGTAAAGGGTACAAAAACTGAAGCGATGACTGCAAAATCAAATGCAGTGAGTGGCAAGGATTTCGGCAGCTTAACTGGATTATCAAAATGAAGTAGTGAGTCCACATGCTGCCGAGAGCGAGGCACGGTCCAAGACCCTGTTAGTCAACATTTCAGCAGGGAGAAGGGAGCACGAAATCTCCACGGCGCTGACATCACACATAAGAGAGGACATTGGAGGAACCAGACCCAGGGCCTGCAGTTGGTTCCACAGGTTGGTTCCATAATAGAGATTTTTGTTTCTGGAAAAGTGTAAGACTTTTAGTTGACGTCAGCACTGTTCTCCCTACCCCTTCTCTCTCTCTCATGCAGTTTTACTCTAGAGATTACAGTTTGACCCGTTTCTCTGGGCATGCTAAGGAAGAATTAATCATCTGAATTCTGCTGGGCCTGGTGGTGCACCCCTGTAATCCCAGTGGCTCGGGAGGCTGAGGCAGGAGGACCGTGAGTTCAAAGCCAGCCTCAGCAACTTAGTAAGGCCTTCAGTAATTTAGTGAGATTCTGTCTCTAAATAAAATATTAAGAAGGGCTGGGGATGTGGCTCAGTGGTTAAGTGCCCCAGGTTTAATCCCTGATACAAAATCATCATCATCACGCTCATAATTCCACAATCTTCCACAAGATAGCCACTTTTATTCATTCATTTTTAAAATGTTTTTTGGTCGTTGAGGTACCTTTATCTTTTATTTATTCCTATGTGCCTCACACGTGCTAGGAAGCACTCTGCCACTGAGCCACAGCCCCAGCTCAGACAGCGACTTTTAAAAAGCCATTTATAATAGCCAAACAGCCAACAGCACTCTGCTTTAAAGAGGTTCCACCGCTCTCGCCAGGGTACCCAAGTCACCCAGCTATGGTGTTGAAGCCAGAGGACAGAAACACATCACCCTACCCTGGTTTAGGAAACAAAGGTCTCCTGTAAACGTGTAAATTTATGAAATGGTTAAAAGAATGTCCTGCTTTAGAAACCATTGGGCTTAAAGGACAGGCACATTTAAAACATGACTCCATTAATCTTAAATCAGCGCATATTCTCCAGACTGCTCCTGTTTGAGTACAGCGGAGGGCGTGAATCAGGTGTGCTCATCATTATTCTCCCTTCCTTCTCGCAGACCAACGACTGCCACTGAGGTGGGTGCGGAGGACGGTGGGGGATGCTGAACGGGGGTTCACGGCGACTTAAATCAACTGTGGACAGACAGGCTTACTCATTTTTTAAATGTTTTGCCGGGTTCTCAGCAATATTATCTACTAATTTACGCTCTACAGAGTCCAGACCAGTATCTGAGTAGGCGCAGCAGAAATCTCCCAGAGAAAGACAAGTGAAAGCCACCCACGGGGCAGGGCAGGCGGAGAACTGCAATGACTCAAGTGCAAGAGGTTCTGGAGGATGCTGGACTGTGATAGTGGGAGCAAATGGGACTCCATTTTGTTTTATGACTCCAGGCCAAGTGGAAGAGTCATGACTGGGGCAAGATGTTCTTTTCCTTTTGCTATAGAGACCTTTAAGAACACAAAAGTACCCCATGGGGTATTGTTTCTGAAACTAGGGTAACGGGGCTCTGTTTCTGTAACTGGGGTGACTGGGCTAACTGATTGGTTAGGCTTCCCTCCGCTTGACTGCACTGTCCCGCTTCTGTAACCTGGCTGCCTTGCATTGGCTAGACCCCCGAACACCCCTTTTGCGGTTTTCAGGCTTATAAGGAGCGCCCTGGCAATTGTTCGGGGCTGATCAGCTTTATGTTCTGGTCAGCCGCCACCGGTGTGCTTCAATAAAGGCTTGATTCGATGACACGTGAGTGGTCTGGAAGTCGGTTTATGAAACCCCGGGACCAACCAAGCTTGAACTATAACAGTTGGTCACACGGAACCTAACAAGGTCCAGTCTGGCCACAGGCTAGGAGCCAAGGGGACGGAGCAGCTGTGATCCCTGGTGGGAAAGCGGCGGGAGCCCCTGGAAGTCCACCTACCTAGGAAGGCAGAGGGTGAAACGGTGCCGTTGCTCCTGGACACCATGACGCTGATCCCGGTCTCCACGAAGGGCACGGAGAAGTCCACCACCTCGGAGCGCTCCTCGTTGATGGTCAGTGAGCCGACCGCCATGACCGCTCGCTGGTAGACCACCTGGAGGCGGAGAAGGAGTGGGGTCTGCGGCTCTGCCCCGCCGCCCGGCCCCCTGGGGAGGGCCTGCGGGACGGGCGCCCACCTACCTCCCCGATCATCCCGTTCCACACGTTGTTGACTTTCTTGCCGTGCTTCCCGTTGGTGACCAGGTAGAGGTCGTAGGTGAACTTCACGGTCCGCGAGAGCTTCTTCAGGATGTCGATGCAGAAGCCCTTGCAGCACTTTTTGACGTTCATCCCCTCGTTGGTTGAATTGCTGTGAAGGAAACCCCAAGACGGCGGAAGGTCAGCGAGGCTGGGCGGGAGGGGTGGGGCGGGGCTCTGCACTTGGCCAGCTCCTCTCCTGTGCCTTCCCGATGGGGAAGCGGGGCTCAGGGAGGAACTGGCCTTTCCAAGGACAGCAAGAGCAGAAGCGTCCTTCATCACAGCGGTCATCATGACAACTGTCACGTGTGGGGGAATGGCTCCTGGCGAGGCACTCCGCTAACGGCCACTGCCAGCTGGGTTGACCCGTGACATTTCTCTGAATCAGGAGCTGTTTTTCACCCCATTAAGCAAGCAAGAGTTGCCCAGCGTACTTTTAAGAGTGCCTAACACACAACCTCTTTAAACCAGTGTTCAGTGGCTCTATCTAAAAGTCAATCATAAAGCTTCTCAGAAACTGGGGAGAGGATGATGTGAGATCCTCTATACTTTATCCTGTACTTAAAAGTCTTGAAACCGAAGGCAAGAGGGCAGGGTTCTGAAAAACCTCCCAAGAACCAGGAGACCCGCGTTCTACCCCACGCTGGAGCTGTGGACACCATCTCTCCTGGCAGAGCCGGCTGTCCATGAGGGCTCATTCACAACACTCCCCGTCTACCCAGATGGCATGCAGTATAAAAGGTGACACTCTAGTGGGAAACGCTGTCCACCGGGAAAACCCCTGTCTCAACCCAGACAGTGCTGCCGTCTTGAAGGCCGGCTTAGAATCTCCCGTGTCTTGGAATCTCCATCCTGCGTTACTCACCTGACAAAGTCTCATTCCAAGAACACCCACACGGACCTTAGATACTTCTAAAAATGAAGGAAACTTGGTCTTCCCAAACCAAGTGGCCAAGGCCCCCTCACCACTCACACAGGAAGGTCAAGGCCTCTGTGGACAATGCACTTGAGTCCACCTCGCACCAAGCCATCCTCTTGGCTGAACCTTGCCCTGGAGTCGCTGAGGTCATGAAATACGTGCTCTGTTTGAATATTCCGTTTGGGGCTCATTTACACACTGGACTGTTTAAAAAAAAAAAGCATCAAAATGATGTTTATGGAAATCCAACCCCATCTTAGAAAACATGTTTCCATGTCATGAAAAAAAGAGTCGATTACACGGAGGTACAAACAGAACAATCACAGCTCTATAAAAGCAGAGGAGCTTATTGGGAAAAAAAAAACTGGGTAGAACAACAAGGGAATAGAAGCACAGCTATTTCTCAATGGGGGGAGTTTTCTTCCTCGTATTTTTGGAGGCATCCCCCAGATATCCAGAGAGTGTGGGGATCAGAGGCACCGCTGAACGCAGAGGGTGGGCATCTACACCTACAGCCATGGGTGCAGGTTCTGGCTTTTTAGGAGACTGACAGGCCCCCAGGACTCCACGTTGACCAGAAGTGACAAACAAGGCTCGTCCCTGGGGAGCGTTGCCAAGAAAACCAACACGACGCCGTGTCTAACAGAAATCCTTTCAACCGTGGGCCGCCTCAGCCCTTACTTTGGAAGATGCAATTGATCTAACTCGTGAAGATGCTGGGTCGGGGCACCCTAGTGATTTCCCACTGACTTCGAGGACGTCGGACCCCAGTCTCACCTGGAGGCCCAGGCCCAGACCACCCATGGAGGAAAGGAAGGAGCAGGCTCCCGCCCCACAGGAGCCAAAATCGTGCACTTGCACGTGCTAAGCCGTTTCTCGTCTTCAAGGGGAAGGTCGGTTCTTTAGGGAGAGCAATTCAGTTTGGGGATTTCTCCTCACACCGACAGACTCGGGTACGGCTGACCTCTTGTTTCCAGCTCCAGTGCTACCGAATTTAAAGATTTCAAACTCTTCTTATCGACTGTGAAGCACCCAACGCCCCGTGGGCCCTATCCAAACCTGGGGGTACCGTGATGGGAAAGGAGGTGTCCTGCCAACGGCGCCCTCAGTTTTGCGTCATTCTTTCCACATCTGACCAACTTCTGCCCGCAGGACGCCCACGCAGATCCACACCTCCTGGGACGACCTCCCTCCTTCTCCCCCCAGGCCCTTCCAGCTCCCCCGGTGTCCCCCGGGTGTCCTTTTGTCCCCAGCTTGGCTGCCCCTTCCTTCCCCAGGGCCTTTGCTCCTGTGCTCCTCCACCTGGGAGGCTCCTGCGCACCGTCACAGGTCCGCCTCCTTACCCTTCACACTGTCCTTGAGCACTGCTGGGTGACCTCCGGAGCCGCACAGACCCCTTGCTCTCTGACCATGACACCTGGTTTGTCATTTCACAAGGTCCACCATCACCTGGCGCTGCCAGCTTCCTTCACGGGCAGAGTCAGGATCTGACTGCCTATGACAGGACCAGAGGTCCCGTCTCCTCTGTGCCCAGAACCGCGCCTGACACACGGACTGCACTTAATGCAGGTTTATGCATCAATGTACTGACCTTTTTTTTTTTTTTTTTTACATTTTTATTTATAACAACATCTGTGCTATTTAATTGTGGAGGAATTCAGCAAAAATTATTGAGACATCATGTCCCTAGGTGGGGTCATCTGCTTGCCTTTCCTTGATGAGTTTCCTATGCATCTCCAGGGAAGGGGAGCCCGGGTGAGGGACGCGGGGAGTGGGGAGGCCTATTCAGGATGGATCTATTTATTCCCTTCATGATCTATTCAGAATCTCACCTCCAAAGAGGTTGACCTTGTAGATAAAATTTTCTCCAAGCCAAAGTGTGCCTTCATAAGACATTTAGCCAACATATATATAAAATATACGCCCGACCCCAAGCTCTGAGATCCGGGGCCTGCATCCTGACTAGGGGGCACTAAAGTCAGAGTGTGGAGTGGAGGAGTCACGGTGCCTGCTCGTCCTGGGCACTCCGCAACCCTGGTCCTGTGCTCTGTGACTGAGAGATCAGCCAGGCACAGTCCCCATACGGAGGTGGCTTGTCATCCAGTGGGAAGACAGACGAATTATAAACTGTAAAGGCAGGTGATACGGGTAGAGATGGACTCCACCCCGGGCACCGCAGGGACAGGCAGAGCTGGCCTAACCTGGGGAGGCCGTGGGCAAGCTTAAAGACAAGGGGGAAGGGCCCCAGGGGAAAGGAGGTGACCAGGAAATACTCTTCCCTTCTAGTGGCTCTCCTGGTGGGGGGTCTGGGCCCATGCTGGCTCAGGAAAGCCGGGGCCATGGCGTTTTCTGGGTTCCCAAAGGGCTCGTGAAGACGGAGCCCTACCAGAGGGTCAGCTCTCCCTTCAGCATCACAGACAGGAGGTGACAGGCCGCCCAGGTCGCTGTGGGTGAGCAGGGGAGCTGCAGCGGTTGAGGCTCCACCTGGGTGGCATCTGAAAGTCCCAGGTATGTGCCTGTCCTGAGCCTCAGAGACAGACTCTTTTTTTCTTTTTTGGTTCCAGGGATGGAACCCAGGGGCACTCAACCACTGAGCACATTCCTAGCCCCTTTTATTTTCTATTTTGAGACAGGGTCTTGTTGAGTTGCTTAGGGACTTGTAAGTGGCTGAGGCTGGCTTTGAACTCGCAATCCTCCTGCCTCAGCCTCCCGAGCCACTGGGATGACAGGTGTGGGCCACCGTGACCAGCCAGAGACAGACTTTTAAAATTTTTCAGAAGGATGGGTCTGGGGGACACCCAGGAGATGAGGGGAGAAGGACATGCTGGGGATGAGGGGTGACGGCCAGGCCCCGGAAGTCATGGTTCCAGCAAGACTGAGGGGAGGGCTATCCTTGTTGCTTGGGGAGTTCAATAAAGGCCGCGTGGCGTGTCCCCGGCAGGTGTGTCTGCCGACCTGTTATCGTGTGATTACCGTAGTAATAGGGTTATTCTGAGTCACACTCACATCCAGCCACAGATGTGCCATTGGCAACGACACCCGCGATTTAAGAGAACCAGCCCCCGTCACTCACTTGATCTTGACGAACTTCCGACAGGGCACCGTGTTCCTCACGCACGTCTCGGTCAGCGGGTCTATGTCCTCCACGATGACGAAGGGAGCCTCCTCCAGGGTGACGATGCTCAGGTGGTTGTCGTCCGGCTCGCAGTCGGAGAAGGACTTGTACCTGGGCCACACGGCGTGCCGCAGGCTCAGGCTCTGGTTCTCCCACTTCCCCACCTGCATCAAACACAGAGGCCACTCGCTCTCCTGCCCCAGGACTCCCTGCAGGGCCAGGCCCGCCCCCTAGGCGTCCTGGGGGGCAGCATCCCTCCTGAGGGCGTTCCTGCTGCGAACTTCAACATGTGCACAGTTAGGAGCTAAGAGAAATGAAAAAGGAAAGGGTACAGAGCACCGGGCAGCTCCACCTCCCAGATCCCGCCTGGAATCACTACACCGGCACGTCTGGGGGACGTCCCAGCACTGCCACCCTCACGGCTCCCCGGGACCCCTGGAGCGAAGGAAGCAGCAGGGACCTGGAGGATGACCAGCCTGCAGCTCTGAGGTGTGCACATCTGAATCCCAGAGCTTCTGCCCCCTCATCGGACAGAGGCCCAGCCACACCTGGGAGTCTCACAGGGCCATGCCTGGCACGTGGTGGAGACTCCTACCTTCTCTTCAAGTTACAGAGGAGAGAAAGGAACAAAGGTAAAAAGGTGCTAAGAAAAGAAAGTACAAGAGGAAAGGGGAGAAGAAGATGCCGTAAGACGTAGTCAGCGAGGAAAGCAGAGACCTGGTGGAAGGGACAACCCAGAGGGACAGCAGGTGACGGGATGAGAAGCATCCTTCCAATCCCGGATACAGCTCCCGTTTAAGTTGCAAATTAAGTTGAACTTTGGTTAATCCGCACAGAGGGGAGACGCTGCTGCTTAGTGTACACGGAGACCTGTCAAAACAGAATCGATTGCATCCCCTCAGAGCGGCAGTCGGCCTCCGAGCAAAATCAAATTGAAGGCTGTAGGTTTTGAACCTTAATTCTATTTGACAGGTTATTGGCACTATTCACATTCCTGCCGGGAGGAAGCTGCCCCACGGCCTCTCTCGCCGTCCTCCTCCTGCTCCCACGCAGGGTGCTTGACACCGCAGGTCAGCACTTCATCTGTAACACCCACCTCCAGGAAAACACCTGGTCTGCAAAACTAAGTGCAGGCGCAGGCCCATCTGAGCCGTCGTGACCCACTCACCTCTCCCCCCGCGACCTAGTGTGGCCAGAAATGAACCAACCGGAGGCCCTTCAGGAGATTCAGACGCCCTGCACCAGACAGGAGGGGGCGGGCAAGGAGGGGGCGGGTCCCTGATCCCTGCACTGCCTCATCATTTGGGCTGGCTGTAAAGAAACATCCATGTGGCTGATCACAACGTGCTCTAGCTTCTGTGACCCTGTCTCCTTAAGGTAGGAAGGTCAGCAGAGCTCTTTGCAAGGTGCTCGTATGTGCCACACGGGCTCGGGAGAACATGGGGCCCATCGGATTCTTCTTTCATTCCACATGGATCCACTGAACACCTACTATGTGCTGACACCAGCCGAGGAACAATCCTGGATTGTTCTTAGAAAGACTTCTGCCATCTTAGAGCTACCAATCAGCTGCAATAATAGGGTTATTACAGTGGCTTGGGAGGCTGAGGCAGGAGGATCGCAAGTTCAGAGCCAGCCTCAGCAACTTAGCAAAGACAGAGATCTAACCAATAATGCTGAACACAGATACAAAGATTTGCACACTTTTTCCTTTGGAATATGTTATACTAACCCCCTTTCTTCCCATTTGTCTTTGAAAACTCAAACACCACCTTTGAGAGAGGTTGGGTAGCTTAGTGGAACAGCTTTGGGGGTCAAGTAGAACGAGGGAAGAAGGACGAGGGGTTCTTACTGGCTTCACCCTCTAGCTGAACAGGCTGGGGAAAGCCCTTTTACCTGAGCTTCTCTTTCTCTGTTAAAATACAGAGAGAAAAAAAGAGAATTCCTTTAAGGACTGCAGGGAGGTTTGAATGAGCCACTGCTGTCCGTCACACACGGAACCGACACCCAGTGAGGCACGTGACATCACTATTCTGTTGCTGTTGCTGTTGGCATTTGAGACAGAGATCAAATGTCAGCTTATTTGTAAAGTGGTTCTTGCTTTTCCTAGAAATCTAGAATTCTGCATCTCTCTCTACCACAGCGTGTTGATACTATCTATGATCATAACAAGGTCACAGCTGACACTTCTGTGTTCAGGAAGGGTGTCCGTCTCACCACTTAGTCTAATTCCACCAAATCCAACATGGTGAGAAGGGAAACATGGAGAGGTTATGTGAGCTGCTCAAAGTCACACAGCAAGCAGGTGCAGAATGAGATACACCACGGGGCTGTCTGACTCCACGGGGTTTCCCATCAAATACTCAGTGCTTCTACCAACTGAGCAATGATGACATCGCTCTACCTACAAGGCCCTTCCTTCCTTGCAGACCTGGCTCCAGACATCCCAAGATAACATAGATCAAGGCTTGAACGAGCCCTGAACTAGTTGGTTACGCATTGGCCTCACTGCACACCAGACATCAAGGACAAGAGCCAGCCCCAGAGTGACTCATGGGGAAAGAGTCACCAGCTCCAGAGTGTGGTGTCTTCCTAGCTCCCGGCTGCTGCCCGCTTCCCGTCACATCCATGCAAGGACCCATGTGTCAGCCCAGGAGGACGGAGGGAGGTGGCAGGTGGAGAGTGCTTGATCAGGAACGGAAGCTTCTGGGTAAACACTGCCCCAGATCCTGAGGGCTCTCTCCTTCTCTCCTGAGTCCACAGCTTCTTCAGGACCCATCTCAAACACCAAGAGTCCCAACTCCAAGACTGTCTACCAGATCCGAAGCTGGAGGACAGGCTGAGCGTTGGCATTCCGCACCCAAAGCAAAATACCGGGGAGCGAGGATCTCTCCCAGCAACCTCCGTCTCCCAGACTCCGAGCCATGGAGGTGGCTGTCTGCACAGTCCTGGGAATTAAATTTCCCTGGACAGCAAAGGCACCGTGCTCTCACCACCTGGAAAGGCAATCCAGCCACCCTGCAGTGTTCACAGGGAAAGCAAGACTCCACGTGATAAACCCGGAACTGGGGGTCAGGAAGCCTTGGTCTCCATCCTCACATTGTCTCTGCTAACCCCAGTTTGCAGGGGCAGGAAACAGGCTTGGAGCCTCCACACTCCAAGCGTTTCTCTTTGGAAATTGTGTCCCAGATGGAAGAGCCCTGCGCACTCTGAAAACGGTAGCTAGCCATCTCATTCCACCTTGGACCTGATGGTGACACCCCTGCTGTTCTCTAAAATGGACCTTCTTCCTTTTCCAAGGCCCTTCTCCATGATGCACTCCACACTCTACTGACATCAAGACCCATAAAAAGCTGCTCTGAGGAGTGAGCCAAACCGAGATCACAGCACCCTTCCTTTAGCTCCACGTTTTCTGAGGCAGAGACCAGTACATCAGAGCAGGTGAACGACGCAGCCACTGCGGTCACGTGAGCCTGTATCTGGAGCTAGAAAGGGAAGGTCTCCGGGGACAGGTGGCCGAAGGCCTGGTTAGACGGAAGGAGGAGCCGGACAGAAGGCACACCTGTGCACGGCATGGGGTCCAGGCTCACGCGCGTGCCTGGAGGGGTTCCACTGAATTTTCAGGAATCACCTCGGTGCTGTGGACCCTTCCCCATCCTCCCTCTCGTGGAGCAGAAGGAAAGGGCTCAGCCTCATGAATGGCCTGGACTCAGCAGAGTCAGTCGGTTACAGTCAGATTTTTTTGCTAGTGTGACCAAAAGACCTAAGAGAACAATCAGAGGAGGGAAAGCTTATTTGGGGGCTCACAGTCTCAGAGGTCTCAGTCCACCGAGAGCCGGCTCCATCGTTGAGGGCTTGAAGTGGGGCTAAGAGCGTGGGGAGGGTCTGGGGGAGGAGAGCCATCGAAGACATCCACAGGAAGCAGAGAGAGACTCCACTCACCAGAAACAACACGTCCCCCACGACTGCCAGCCACGCCCCACCTGCCTCCAGTCCCCACTCAACCAACCCCTACCAGGGGGTTAGTCCACTGACTGGGCCGAGGCTGCCGTAGCCCAAGCACTTCACCTCTGAGCCTCCTTCCATTGTCTCACACATCTCCATCCGTCCATAACACAGATGAGCAGATTTAGATCCTGCCCGACCCTAGCCACGTGACCTTGAACAACCTTGGTTTCTGCAAACACCACATGGTAACGTTCCATTTCACAGTCATCGTGAGGGTTCTCGGGGGTTCAGGACAGCAAACCTTTGCGAGCACACGGTACCTGGCCCACAGAAGGTCCCCTGCTGGTCCTGTGGTCCTTCAGTCAACATGTACCAAGTCTCTCTTTGAGAAGAGGAGAAGCTTTTGCAGGGGAAGCGCAGACCGAGGCAGTGGAGACCAACCCGAGTTCCTGCCATGACGTGCCCTTGACGGGTCCTCTTCTTGGTCTCGGCCTCCGCACCTCTAACAGGACATGAGGGGTTGGGTTTGCACTAGGGGACCCCTAGGGCCTTTCAGATCTGAGCTTCTGTGTAAAATACAGGGGCGAAGTTGTCTTCTCAGCCCTTCCCCGATTCGGGACCAGGTACCAGTAGAGAATGAGAAGAGGGTGAGGGTAGCGCTCCTCGCTCGATGTTTACTTCTGGACGGTCAGGGCAGAGGGACGCGCCTGGCTCTGGAGAAGGTGGCAGGAGGTTCTGAGAATCCACCAGAGGGCTGAGGGGCACAGGGTGCGGTCCGCAGAGCCCTCCGAGCTGCAGGAACCAGTGGGCCCCAGGCCAGAGGCTTCACACCAAGTGGACTTTTCATCTTCGAGAAAGAGGCACAAGCCCAAATACCGGCTCCGCCACGTTCCTGCTGTCGCGCTGTGGACACTGATGACCGAGTCACTGTTCACACTGCTGGGTGTGAGCATGGGCTTCAGGGAACAGTGCTGACGGGTCTCCAGGCATTTCCATCCTCAGCGCAGCTCCAGGAAGCAGGTAACCATGACGACCCTCGTTACATCATGAGGAGACTGAAGAGGGACAAGCCTCGCTCAGGTCATGCCATCAGGGCCACCGCAGGATGTAAGTCAGACAGCGAGAATGAAGAGCGCGGCTCACTCCCTGTCACTCTCAGAAATGGGTGTCTGTGTTAAAGGTACCTGCCTCATAGAGTAGTAAGGGCTCATAGGTGAGGAAGGCGGCTCCTATTTCTGCCTGACACTGGCTGAAAGATCAGTCCCTGTGGTCCTAAGCCAGACCCGCGACGACACGCAGCTCTCACCCTCTCCCTCTCACAGACGAGGAGACCGAGGCAGGGAGTCGCCCTGGTTTGAAATGGGTAGGACCAGGCTTTGAACCCAGGACTCATCTTAGAATCACCGAGGAAACAATCTGAGGTTTTCACTCTGGAAACAAAGACTGACCTCACCCTGCAGACCTCTGCAAACACCACCTCTGCCAGATGCTCACGGCACACGTCCTCCCACGTGGGCCTCCTCCAGAAACCCATGACCTCAGTCTCATCATGGAACATAAAAGTCTTCACTGAGGAACATTCTAGAAAATATCTGCCAAGGTCATCAAAGAACAAGGAAGTCTAAGGAACTGTCACAGCTGAGAGGAGCTAAGGAGATATCAGGATTAAATGTACTTGGTTTCCTGGATCAGAAATCAGACGGAACAGAAAAAAGGGATTAGATAAAATCTGAGCAAATCCCACGGGCTTTACCTAATGGTGGTATATCATTGGCTCATTAATTGTGAAAAAATAGACCATGCTAATGTCAGATGTTAACAACCAGAGAAACTGGGCACGGGGCACATGAGGAGGTGCTATATGTAAAAATATTTTTTTCTGTAAATATAAAACTATTCTAAACTAAAAATTTCATACAATTTTTTTCCCGAAATTCAAAAGGGAATATTTTAATATAAGAAGCACATTTCCAGAGACAGAGGGGCCCGGTTGCCAGGGATGTGACCCTGGGGCCATTCAGTCTGCCGTGGGATCCAGATGGCCTCTTACCGACTGTGCCACTTGGTGAATTGCTTCCTGTCTTTTTGCCTCAGTTTATCACTAAAAATGGGATGAGGCAACGGCGCGACTCACGGGGTGGTTGAGAGGACCTGATTCCCAAGTTAGTCACAAAGCATGAACCACATGCCCAGCGCCATCCTGCCTTGCTCATTTGCTCTGTTTAAATCAACGGGGAGGACTTCAAAAGGGGAGTGCATATTGTGTCTGAAGGACATAAAAAGAAGAAAAACTGCTCTGCCTGTCCACATCCATTTCCTGACTACCTTGGCTACAGCACAGTGGTTTTCCCCTGGAGACATCTGGCTTCCAAGTTCAAGAAGGCCCATGTCCCTTATTTGGCAAATGGGTTCATGGAGTCCCCTAGCCACAGCCATGGGACCAGTGATGTGCGTGACCTAAGCTGCGCCAATGGGTTTCCCTGGGGGGACTACGCGGATGCATGGTCCTGCCAGGACCACCTCTCAGAGGATGGACACTGGGCTAAGAATCAGGGAGGTGGCCCCAGGAGGGACGCTGCTGCTCTAGCTGCCGACCCCCACTGGGCCCTTCTCATGTGGGGGCCGCGCCTGCACTGCTCTGATCCCCATGAACTGCACACACAGCGGAAGTTAAGGACCCACTGTTTTTATCTCTACCCCGGGATTCAAGTTCTTGGACTTAAAAACAGTCAAAGAGGCCACTTGGGAGGAAAAAAATCTTAACCTTCAAAATAAACTGAACTTTGGTGATAAACCTCTGAGTATTCTCCGCCAATACGCTGAAGTGGTGAGGACAAGGGGAAACAATGACCTCTGATGGAGAACAGTGATTCTGCTGAAAGAAATATAGAAAGGCAAAATTAACTTTGTAATGACTTTTTTCATCCATTCTTATTAATAAAATTTAAATATGGAGCTTTTTAGGAGGCTCACTACTCCTTGGCTCCTAGAAAGCGTTCCAGGAAAGGGCAGCAATTGCCCACTGACATGTTCAGCCAGTGGTCTCTGGGAGCGTGGATGATTCCATCTCCAGAAGCTGCCTCGCGTTCCTATCTACCCCTTCGTGTCTGGATAGATTCACAGACACCACGGCACCTGCAGAAGGCTGGAGAAACCAGGTTAATAGATGCAAGCGGCTCTTCGTTCAAAGGGAGATGAGCGTTTGATCTTATTTGATCTACTTATGAAATGCTTACAAGAGACAATTAAAACAGCCTCATAACTGGTCTTTTGATCTCCAAAGCCACCCACCACGATCGTATTTCTAAGTACCCAACTCAGGGGTCCGGCCCTGCTCACATCCTTCCACCATGCAGGCTGTGCACAGAATCCCACCTCTCTGCATGGGTGTGCGCCAATCCACCTCTCCCCCCTCCTTCCCTCCCACTCCCCACCCTTTTCCCATCTCACACTGAAACGCAGACATGCACACCTTCACACATACATGCACTTACACCTACACGCACTCACTACTAAACCCCCTGCCCTCCATGACCTACACCTCTATACGCAAGCCCACACAACACACATCTACACACAAGAGCACTCTTGCCCACTCAGGCTCACAGTATGATCACTCACAACCACACACACACACCGAACACACTTACGCTCACACCTCTGTGCACACATGCACGCTCTTGCACACAGACAAGAGGCTCTACTAAGCTGATAGGGTGCATGCACTTTTCACCAGACGCACCCCGGATGACACCCGCTTCCTGCCTGTGTCTGGAGCGCCCCTGGTCCTGCTGACCTCCTACCCTTTCTTTTCTGGCGTGGCTCGAATGCCAGTTCTTCCTGGGGGCCTGATTCCCCAGCTGGAATTCATTTTTACCTTTCCTGAGTCTCTAGAACTTTCTCTTTTGTTCATGCATGAGCTCAACACACGTTGTTGGTTCATTTGGGGATTCGCCAGGTGCCAGGCACTGCGGAGCCCCTGGAGCTACACTGTCAACAGTCCCTGGAGGCGATCTTCCTGTCTGGCTGCAGAGGAGAGCAGTGAAAGGAGATGAGTGTTGCACCCGGGAGGAGACAGGAGGCTGGGGAAGAAGAGAGCTTCCTGTTGCCGAGGAGAATCAAGAGCTCTTCCGACAGGAAGTGATTCCAAACAGGCAGCAGATCAGAAGAAACCACGTGTTCCTGTTAGGGTTCGCCTTTGGCCTGTGGACAGCTGAAGTGTGTGGGCAAGGCCAGGGGACTTACTGGTGATTTCAAGCAGGGGAGTCACACCCCTGACTGCGAGAGGTCCCTGGGGACCCTTCCTCCTAATGCAGGGCAGGGAAAGGGGTGTGGCTAACATGGGCTGGGCGGCAGCTGCAAGGGTCTGGATGACAGAAAGCCGTGCGGTGAGTCAGGCATGACTTCAGGGGACCTCAACAGGACTCAGAGGCTGACCCACTGGGGGGTGCAGAGGGAGGTCCAGCTGGCCTGAACTACAGCCTTGTAGACTGTCCTGGCCGCCTGGTAGTACAGGGCTCAGCCCCCGCCAGTCGCAAAACCGTTGCTGGACTGAACTCAGTTCAGACTACGGCGTAGCATCCATTTTTACTTAGAATTCAAAGTTAAAAGAGGAAATTGCCTGTTTACCCAGTTCCTCTCCTTGGAGACCAGTCAATAGGGATTGCAAGACTGAAAATCAGAGAGGAGATTCATTAAAACTGACCAAGGCAGAAGAGTGCCTGCCGCCTGCTCTCAGGCCCACCGGGGCCCGGGGAGCTCGCTGGGTGATCTCCTCACCACGGGGACAGGCTTTAAAACAAACACTTCAGTTGGGCAAGACATCAGAGAACAATCTCCCTCCACCTGAAACATCAAGTCCTCCAAAGGCCGAGATGAATGGCGGTGAAGGAGACATGAAGTGATCTAACGTAGGCAGCATGTCGATGGGCAGCACTTCCACACCTCCACACGCACACCCGACGCTCCCAGCTGACAGCAGGTTTACACACAGGTAATTCTGGGCTCTGAGTTGCCGCTTGAAACCAAAAGCAGATCTGAGTTTGATCTATCTGGAAACCACGACTAAGATGTCAGATCCACCCTGTGGCTCGATAGCGAGTGGAAACGAGCACTGTCTGGTACTCGGAGTACTTTGAGAATGGAGGCCGTGTTTTTCTTTTTCACCAATATCTGATTTCAGGATCGTCTGTGGCAGTTAGTGTGCTGAAACCACGTGTCTCCGTGGAACTCCGTTTCCCCTACGCGGTGTATGCGAACAAACATCTACAAAGGCACTGCCGAGAAGCAGGTGTGGGCCAGGCCCACCTGTGCTAGGATGCCCCCCGGGCCTCGGTGGTCACTGGTTAGGTCACTGCTGGCCAGATGCTGAGAGACGGCACTGTCCTGAGTGCACTGATGGAGAGTTGGTGGGTGCGTGGGAGTTTTACATGACTAAGAACCTCCCCTGGGGACTGACTGGGAGCGCAGACACCTGCATGGGGAGTCAGAATCAGCAGATCTGGGAGCGAGGCCAGGACTTTGCAGGCAGCCTCCACTGGGCTCCGGTGGCCTAAGAACCCTATTGGAGAAGCATCAGGAGGATCGGAACTTTGGATCAAATGGGACCTCAAATAAGGATGGAAACCTTTCTTCTTGGGCTACTTACGTAACCAGTGCAGTTGCCAGCAGATCTAAATGAGCTTAATCAGCTATTAGAGTCTTAATTAAATTCCTCTCAGTTGAAATTTCCGAATTGCCTAATTGTTACACGGCACACATTGGAGCGGTGGGTTTTTTTTCTTCCTACAATAACGGCTCTCAGGATGATCTCATATCTCTGTGGATAACAGCGTCGACTGTCCCAGGCCCCAGCACGGGCTCGTCTTTCACCGAGACGTGTTTTGATCTCCCTCAGTTTCCAGGAACAATCTGCGCATCTGCATCCATTCTTCTCTTGGGTTCAGCCAGCGAAAGAACAGCTCCATGCATGTTCAAGTTTAAAATTTAAATTTCAAAATGAAAGTCTGCGGCCCAGGGAGCTACTTCTCCTCTAGGAGTCGTGTATTATCTCCAGTCCTCTGGAACGCCTCTGTTCCCGGGTCCCCGGGGACGGATAGAAGTCCTATTTCTTTGGTTTACTTTTAATTCTTTGTGTGCTCTTAAAAGTGATGTGTTCTGTTAATTAGCTAAGCCGTTAATAGTGTTTTCTTTCTCCTCTTTGATTCCGCATTGGAATGATATAACATCAGAGACTTGAAAAATCAGCAAAAAAGTAAAAAAGCAGCTCTTTCATAATCACTGATTAATTTTCCGAACAGGCTCTTGAGGGTCCTTCATTGTGTAACTTCTGTGCCCGCCCGCCCTCCGTGGGCTGTAACAATATGACGATAATTACTGAGTAATTAATAAGGGTCGTCGCCGGCGTCTATTGAGGGGCTGCCCACCCCTGTGGGCATTTCCCGTTTCACCCTCATAGTCCTGGAAGGGAAAAGGCCATTATCACCCCCATTTTACAGACTGAAAAACAGGGAACTTAAGATCAAACAGCAAGTGAGAGGACCCGGAGTCCAGCTGAGGGCATCTGGCCGCTGAGCCTTGGGTCCAGTACAGCAAGGTGGACATCATGTTTGCTTTGGAAAATATCTAGAGAAATATGAGTGTTTTGCCTTGTCGAGGGAACATTCCATGGATCGACGGGGCGTCGAGGAGTTAGCCCCCTGTAAGGGACAGTGCCATGTTCCAAGAGTGGCCACACCTGGATTCTGTTCCCCAGAGTGAAGAGCTTCCCCTCTGGGGGAGGAACTCGGGTTTCATTGCCTGTCAAGCAGGAGGGAGGAGGAGGCGGTGGTCCTGCAGTTTGCTCTCCTGCACCAGGGATCTTCCCGCTCCGTGGGCCTGCGAGCTGATTCCTCTAAGACCCTGAGTTCCACCACAGAAAAGCTTCTAACAGCACAGCCGCCGGGCTCTCCCTTTGCAGCCTTGGGCTCAGATGCTGCCACTTCCACCCTGGACATCCAAAGGCAAGCCAGCTGTGCCGAGGTGGCCTGTGTGACAGGTGACCTGGAGGCTCCATCCAGGAGGAAAGTCGATGAGACCGCTTGGCCCCTGCCGTGACCTCCACCCAGCGCATAGCGCATAGAGGGACGGGAGGGAGGGTTCCGTCTCCCCCCTGGACTCTCCTGCCGCACGTGAGACACCAGCAGTCCAACGCACGATCCTGTTCACACTGCTGCGTCTGTTAGTGTCGAAACCCAGACATAAGCTTGATTGAGCTCCTCAAGGGCTGCTGAGCGGAAGGAGGAAGGCAGAGTGCACACAGAGCAGAGACCCAAAGGGAAAGGGCCCACCGGGGGTGAAACGGGGGGGGGGGNCTCATTTGCTGGGATAACCAATTCATTTTGAACAGCCTGAAGCAGGCCAGAGACCCCCACCCAGGAGACCCTTGCCATAACTAAGCTTCTCCAGAGACCCTCAAAAGTTCTGTGTAGCATGATTGTTCTTGGTCCCTCGCGAGGTGGACGGTGTGTGCGCAGGGTCTGGGCTCCAGGTCTCCAGCCTGGGTGGGGCCTTCACAAAGGCGTTCACCTCTCGAAGGACTAGAGTCAGGTCCAGGGAACCAGGTGGTGGGGGGAAAGGGGAGGGGACTCTCTGTTTCCCTGACACGGATTTTCCCAGAGGGTGTCCTTGGCCTGAAGTGGGTGCCAAACTGCTTTTGTGTCCACTTCTACAGATGTGAGCCTCTGAGCCCCTCCCCTTACGCCCTGGGTATAAAGCTCTAAAACCTTCTGAACTCGGGATTCAGGGGGGGATTCGACGGAAGCCAGAAGCCCCCCTTTGAACCTGGCTGCAGCCAACAGACCTGCTCCGTGCTGTTCCTCTGTGCCCCGACTCATCTGTCCTACCTCAATAGGACTTAAAAAAATAAAATAAAGACCTTAAAAAGCGACCAGATTCTGGAGTGCGTAACCACTTATCAAAGGAGGCAAGTCCCAGGTCCTCCAGCGGCCGACAGTTTCAATGCCTCAAAGCGGACTCCAGGGATGGCAGAGGCCAAAGCTCACAGATTTCCTCAGTCAGCATTATGTAAAGGAGCCAATTCCATTTGGATCTCGGCCCTGGACGGTTCAAAGCTAACCTCATTGACGGCCGTCCGCAGAGTTTTAAAATAAGGTTACAGGCCTGGGGGTATCGATCAGGTGAAAAGCATTTCATCCTCTTGCCCATGAAAAGTTATTGGGCTGTGAGTGTGGAAGTGTTGGGAACTTAGTAGCAGGTCTCAGATGGGCTTTTGTGCTTCTGTATCTAGGACAAAATAATAAATTTAAATCTTTAAGATGGACGTTTTCCTCCTTCCAAATGAAAGGGCGAGCCAGAGCTTGGAGCCTGGGGCGAGCCTGGGGCCCTGCTAGTTATTACAGGACGTGCGCCGAAGCCCTCTTGCACGGGCGAACTCCATTGCCGTGATGAAATGCACAAGGATCAGAATTTCAATTCTCCTTAGATAGGATGCTACTTTGACAATCATTTTTCTTGGCTCAGCTCTGGCCCCAAACTACTTTGCTCCAAGCTCGTCTGAGCCCTAAAGTATTCCAGCCTGAGGATCCTTTGAAATACTGAAGCCAACAGAAGATTTAATGGTCAGGAAACAGTAATAAGCTTAAACACAGCTTTGCCCACTGTTAAAAACGCGACTACCAGGAGGCAGTGGGGGGGAGGAGGCCCCGATGGGAACAGGCCAGATAAGACCAGCTGCTTCAGAAAACAGAGCCGCCGTAACCCTCGACTGTCCGTCCAATTTCACCCAGACCAATTATCCCCACCTCAGACATGAATCCACAACTGCAGAGCCCCGTGGAGACTCTGGAGGAAATGAGGACTGGGAGGACCCATCGGGCAGCTGCTCAGCGCTGGGCTTCCTGCAAAATCATCCTGGCTGAAAAAATGCCCTACAGTCGGGGGAAGAAGACCCAAGTTCAAGTTCAACTCTGATGCTTATGAGCTGTGTGACTGAGTTAGAGCAAAGATTTTCAGATTCACACAACTGTAACCACAGGCAGAATCCCAAGACCCCTGATTACTTTATTGTAACCGATCAGCAACGCTGTTCTCCAAGCCCTCAGTGACTTAGGGTTCAATGACCTAGTTCATGGGTCATTCATTCAATAATGTTTAGTGCTTATTAGCCACGAAGGGACTCTAAACCAAGGGTCAGCAAACTACGGACCGGGACCAAACACTTTTGTACAGCCCACGAGCTGAGTCTGGGTTTTCCATTTTCACGTGGTTAAAAATGGACACAATAATTACACTTGTGACATATGAAAATCATATGAGATTTGAATGTGTGCCCATGAATGAAGTTAGATTGGAACACAGCAGGCGCATCTCCTACTGGATCCTCTACACGGGCTTTCATACCAAAACAGCAAGTTGGGTCCTAGCCAAAGCGACGGTGTGGCCCACAAAACTAAAGGATCGACCAGCCGCCCCCTTACATAAAAAGTCTGCCAGCCCCTGCTCTAACCCCTGTGGACGGGGACCCACTGACCAGCGAGGACGATCAAGTGCTCTCAGGACGAATGACACTGTACAATGAAAGGGAACAAGAGGCAAAGGGTCAAGGTGAAGCAGAGGCCGGGGAGCATGAGAAGCGAGAGAGCAGGTCTGGTAACCCAGGAGGACATTTGGAAAGGTGCAGTGACCAGGGGAGCCGCGGAAGTCTGCGAAGGACTTGGAAGGAACCAGTAGGTGGGACTGTCCCTGTGGACGGAAGCTTAGAGGGTGGCCTTGGGGAGCACGTGGAGAACCAGGAGTTCATCCAGACTGGGCGAAGGGCGCAGTGTTCAAAAGGGACCCAAGGAGACAGGAAGTCCCTGGGTCGGGGCTGAGGTCCCCAGGTGCACACTGGAATCAGCCTTTGCCTCCCTTGATGATGGGCGCGTCTGGGGCTAATACTGGTGACTTCCCCCACGTCTGTCTGGCAGTGAGCCCTCCCACATTTGGATGTAGCCTATTTGCGAATATTTGACGTCCATTCCCTAATCAGTGGGCTCCTACTTGTCAGATAATTTGCTTAAATGTAGGGGTCAGGCTTTTGGTCCTCTCTCCCATCACTACCGCCAGTCCACTTTGGCCACTGTTCCTCTGGGGAACGTTCACTCAGAACAGCTGGATGGCAATGATTTGAGACTCAGGAAATCCAGCCGCACTCGGCTCTTCTCAGCGTCTCTTCTTGGACACTATTTCGACCCCAGGGCCCTGGCCCTTCTGATTGCTCCCAAGGCTCTGCTGCATGCTCCCACATCTCCTGCCCCCCGGCCAATACCTCATCCTCTAGCACCTCAGCAGACTTTCCCCCACCCACAAGGATCCTGCCCCGACTTTGTCCTCTCCTGTCACCACCCAGCGCCACAACCCCCAGCTGAGCCAACCCAGCCACTTCTCACCTGGAAACCACCAGTTCAGGTGGAGAACACCACGTGACCACAGAGATGAATGGCGTCTCCAGTTTAAGGACTCCCTGTGCAGCTGAGCATCTTTCTCTTTTTTCCTAATTGCATCTCCCTCGTTCCCTGGAAACTATTTCAAAACTTCACATCTGCCCACGAGACTGACGGCAAGGCTGCCAGCCCCATCCTCTCCCCCCGTTGATGGATCTGCCTCTGATTTCAGATTATACGGACAACCCAGAGCCCACAAACTCACCTGCCTCTGTCCACAGGTCCTCCTCCTCCTTTCTGTCAAGAATGCAGGGGCCCCTGTCTCTGCTCCAGCCTGACACTAAGCCCAACACAGTCACCCTGGACAGTCCTCTTCTGCATTCTCCTCTCCTCTAAAACTGGCCCTCGACGCCCTCCAGGGGCTTTCTCTGCACATTAAGTCCCCAAGGCATGTGACATGAGGGGCCACGCCCTCTTTCCTTGAGTGTCTTCCCCGGGCTGCCACAATCCCACTCTTACCCACTTGCTCGCCTCCTTCTCTGAGCACGTCTTAGGTGTCTTAACCCTCGCCCTGCCCCAGAGGTCCACGCTCAGATCTCCTCTGCTCCCCGTCTCCAGTTACCGTCTCTACGTGGACAGCACTTAGATCGGAAGCCTTTCACCAGCTCCTCTCTGCAGCCTGCAAGAAAACTCAATCTCCTCCTCTTACTTTCCTTCAATCATAAAAGAATATGTACAGTTTCCCATCTGCCTCGAGTTCTGGGAATCTTGTTATGGTTTGGATGTGTCCCTCATCCCCCAAAAGCTCAGTGTGTGGGACAATGAAGGAGCATTCGGAGGTGAGCCCACTAGATGATGAGAGTTGTAGTTGTGACCTAATCTTGACGCGGATGAACAGGTGCTCACTGGAGACAGGTGGGATGTGGCCGGGGAAGGAAGGTCACGGGGGCCTGGGCCTTCGGGGTTCATATTACTCCCTGGAGAACAGAGCCCTCTCTGCCTCCTGCTGCCCTGTCCTGGCTGCTTTCCCTACCAGGCCTCACCTTGGGCTCAGAGGAATGCAGTCAGCCATCGATGCACTGAGACCTCTGAAACTAGGAGCCCTGAACAATCATTTCCTCCCCTAAGTTGTTCTTGGCAGGTCTTTTGGGCAGAGCAGTGAGAAAGCCGACTAGCACAAAGCCCAGTGCTAAAATATTCCTTGGGCACCTCCCCCTCCTTCATCACATTATGTACACACCACCGCCAGGCTTGACGCTCCAGCCTCTGAACGTCTCCCACTGTCCATCTCCCTCCTAACCCTGGGCCACCACCGCAGTGAGGCCCTCAGCTCCACTGGCCTCCGCAGCAGGTCGTCCTCCTGTTTCCCCACGGCCCATCCTGAGGCAGTGGCCCAGGCCTTCCTTTTAAGTCCCCCTGCTAGCCGGTCATGGCACTGTGCTGCCAGAGCCCGTCGGTGGGTTCTCACTACAGACGGCGTAGAGAGAGGACACGACCCTCCGCCGACCTTCCTGGCTCTCTGCATGGCCATTTCTGACAGCCGACTCCTGATCCCACGCCTGCCCCACATCGACGGTGAATCAGAGAACTAATCCCAGGCTCTGGTGCGAGGAGTCCTCCCTGGGTGCCAGTTTCACACCATCACTCACCCTGTGCAGAAAACCCCTCCCACTCCCTGCCGGGTGCACTCCTCACCCCCGTCTGCCCTTCAGAACCCAATGCAGGGGGCAGCTCTCCCGGCAAGCAGTCCCTGAAGCCAACCCTGGGCAGGTGCCTCCTCCTTTCCTTCTCATCAAGGACTGGAGGCACCCACACAGTCATGGCCCCGGGATGCACTCAGGACAGGGTGCTAAATGAACAAGTTAGTAGGTGAGGGTCAGCAGGACCACCAGGAACTATCCATCACCAATGCTCCTTCTCCCCTTCTGGTGACAGGCTCCAAACACAGTATGGATCTGGGAAGTGGCAGAACCTGAGCCTGAATGCCTAGCTCTGAGCCTCAGCAGCTGTGAGGCCTCGGCTGACTTTTCCTGCTGGGCCCCAGTCTCCTCATGGGTCAAGCTGGCGTAAGGAAGCCGTCACGTGATGCTTGTGAACATTTAAAAAATCATGTCTGTACAGCCCTTATTATACCAACTTCCATACAGTCCATGACTGCTCAACCCACGCAAAGTGCTTCTTTGCATACGGGTCTCCGGGAAGGATTCCATTAGCTCATGTAAGTGAACCCCCCAGCAAGATGCATTCAGTTAAGGTTCCTTGCCACCCACCATGCACATGTCCTCTAAGGTCAAGGCTGACCTCCAACTGCAATTTCAGAACAAGCTAGAGTAAGACAGAACAAGACAGGGATCCCAGGCCGGGGCTTGTTTACCGAGATGACGCTTCCTCTAAGGGAAGACGGATCCGCTTTTCATTACTTCTCTCTATTTTAGACAAAACTGATATTGCCACTAATACAATCCCGTGCCCAGAGAACAGGGTCCTGCCAAAGGCAGCCTGGAGTTATTTTAGTTCTATCGATAAATCCGAAGGTCTGGGAATTATTTTCATTTTCACATGCTAGTTTTAGGTTCTGAACAATCGATGCATATCATTAATTTCAGGACCATAAATGCAAGCCGGGCTTTGTTGGATCCTTATGCATGGCCTTGTTCGTGTTCAATTGGCCAAGCAGCTGTATTGGAAAAAGATGAAAAGAAACAGAGAATAAAAGTGACTGGCGACAACAGAAGCTCTGAAAGGAGCACCCTGCTCAGGGAGTGTATGTAGGTCACGACGCAGATGATGACGGAGAAGTCTCGAGTTGTGAGGCCCTTTTCGGGTTACACGCTGCTATTATTTTATTTGACCTTCCTGACAGACTTGCTTAAAGGTGAAAGAGAAATCATTTCACCTTTTCAGAGCAGGAAGCAGATGTTCATTCAAGTAACTTGGCCCAGAAGGCACAACAAATGTGTGAACTTGAACCAGAAGCAGTCTTCTGGCCCAGACATGAAAAAATGTACATGTTTCAGTATTCATCCTGTTGTGTGGGACCCAAGAGAAAACCAACACAAACCTCTTCCTCAAGAGGCTTACCTTCAGGCTTTAAACCCAGTTCCTCGGAGAAAAGACAGTGCGGCCAGGAAGCTCCCAGAAATCCACTCAAAATGCAACAGAACAACCCCAGTAATTGTCATCTAAAACCCCAGATTGCACTTCGCACACATAATGATTCCCATTGATTAAGCTCTTTCTGCTACGTCCCAGGTCCTTTACTGGATGCTGCACTTAAATTACTCAAAATCCCTGAACCTATGAAGTGGCTGGTTGACCACTTTGGTCCTCATCTCTCTCTGGCCCTCACTTCTCTCATACGTAAAATAAAATGAATTGAAACATCTACCACCTCAGGTCGTAGTGAACATGAAATAGGATAAGGTACATGCTGAGTTCAAGGCCTATAGGAGAAGCAGAACTTAAAAACTATTAGGCTGCTGATTACTACTACTACCACTACTACTACTAGGAGTTATATAGGAAAACCAAACTATGTGTTTTCCATTTCAGTTCTCTACCTCCCATGGCACTGGGTGAATTCACCTGCATTATAGAATTTGTATGAGAGCGGGGCACGGTGGCCCACCCTGTAATCTCAGTGGCTTGGGAGGCTGAAGCAGGAGGATCTCGAGTTCAAAGCCAGCCTCAGCAATGGTGAGGCCCTAAGCAACTCAGTGAGACCCTGTCTCTAAGTAAAATACAATACAGGGCTGGGGATGGGGCTCAGTGACAGAGTGCCCCTGAGTCAATCCCTGTTAACTACCCCACCCCCTGGCCAAAAAAAAAAAAAACCCCAAAAAACAGGATCTGAATGAGGAAGGAATACAACAAAGTGGTTAAAGCATAAGCTTTAGACTCAACCAGCAGGTCCTCAAAATACAGCTCAGATTATTGAAAATCAACTTGGTCTCCTTAGTTTTCTCAGGGATAATGAATGGCACCAATATCAAACACTTTTCGTGAACTAATGGACATTGTGGATTTTGAGTTCTGACCACAGGAAGCGTTTAATGAAAGGTGGCTCCAGTGTCCTCTTAGAAGCCCCATGGGGTAGGCACTGTCATTGCTGCCATCAGATGATGGGGACACTGGATGTCTGAGAAACACCAAGACTGACAGTGTTTCAGCTTGGCCTGGGTCTCAGAACTAAGTGTGACCCATGGCCAAACCTGACCCTACAAATGCCCATCAAAACACCCTCTCCCCATGCCTGCTGAGCCGGGAGTGCCACTGTCCCTGCTGAGCACGATGCTGACCTCCCTCTGTCTACAGGGACCAGTCATCATCTCTCAATGTCAACAGCTTTGGTTTAGGCACATCCCTGTCTCCAACTTCTGTGTCCATGGATTTGGGAGCATCACTTGATGGGAATCACGTCCATATTTTTGAGTCCTGTATTTTCAGAGCCTCCATCAATCAACGCCTCCGTAACATGTTGGTGAGGAAACAGATCTCACGGTGTCCATTCAAGCTCCCAACTTGAAAGCTGGGAGTGAAGTGAGGCGTGCACAGTTCCTACAGAAGAACACTGGACAAGTCTCTGGTCTTCCGGGTCCTCAGGGTCCTCACCTAATAAATGTCCCTGCCTTCCCTACCTGAAGCGTGGTTGTTGGGATCTGATAGCCATAACTGACCCACACCCTCCCTTCCTACCTTAGCTCTCGTGGCCCATGTTCTTGAAGCATGCTGTAATCTCCGAAAAGAAAAAACTTCACCATCCACTATGACCTTCTGCACCGAGGAATCAGGACCAGGAACCCCGATTCTTCTGACGCTCCCTGTTGGTTTCCACTTTGAATATAACAGAAGAGAGGGACCCGTGGCCTCTTGCAGCCATCCTACGACTCCCTCTAAGGGAGCCAGAGATGATCCAACCTTGGGCTCTTTCCTCGTGTTTCCAGTGGAGTCTTTCACACGGGGAGAAATCAAGATGGTTCAGCCCCTCCTTTTTCCTCCTCAACAGATCCATTCAGCCTTTATAATCTGCAGAACTGTGATTCAAATGGAAGGAGTTTGGATGGTAAGAACTCTACAGATAGGATTGTGATGAGCTTTAAAACAATTTTCAAAAGACAATGGCTAGATAACAAACCATCTGGTGGAGTCATACGCAATGAAGGAGCCCTTTAGTGCAGGGGTGGGGGCTGATTTGCATCCTCAGATTTGCAGAAGAATGTTGATTGGTTTGTGCAGAGATGCAAGAGACTGATTAGGCGGCAGATTTTCATGCAGCTCAGTGGGACGCTGAGCTGAACTCAGAAAGAGCTGTGTGCGGTGGCAGCGGGGAATCTTGTACCTGCAACAGTCCTTGCAAACACCCTGCAAGTCCACCGTGCAGGGATGGGGGACTCCCACCGTGGGTTTTCATAATTAAAGCCCTGACAGCAACGCTACCCACAGGCAGAGAAACCCCATTTCTACCACATGGTGTCGCAGAAACAAAAAGGACACTGGAGGCCAACGGGGCTGAACTGGAGCCCGACTCGGCCACCTGCTTGCTCTGCTAAGGTGGGCAACTCACTAATCCTCCGAGACTCAGTTCCTTCATATGCTACTGGGGTGGGGGAGGGAGGTACTATTTATCTGGAATGTCTATTAAGAAGTGATCAATGTAGGGGTCGGGGCTGTGGCTCAGAGGTAGAGCGCTTGCCTAGCATGCGTGAGGCACTGGGTTCAGTCCTCAGCACCACATAAAGATATTGTGTCCACTTATAGTTAAAAAGTAGATATTTTAAAAAGTGATCAATGTGATGAGTATAGATCCCCTGGGCCATAATCGGGGCACAGTGATTTACATGATTTACATGATCACCATCATCATTGTTTCATGGGGAACTATCGCCAGGCACCAGCTATCAATTCCCTTGTCTTCAGAGCCTAAAGCACATAAGGTCTCCCACGACTTGGACACCAACACTGCAAGATTCAGTCCCTCGCCATTTCTGCCTCTCCCACTGGTCCACCCCAGGCTCCCATGCCAAGAAAAACAGGGTAGAGGGGAGGGCAGCCTCGGGTTCCAAGGGCACAGATGAGAAAACCAAACTGCAGCTCCAACGTCCTTCCTGTCTGTTCCAAAACAGGAGAGCAGCAGAGGCCACCAGACAGGCTGAGGAAGTGGGCAGCAGGGGCAGACAGCCGGTGTGAGGTCTGGGAGCTGCTCTCCAGGTCAACTCTGAAATGGGGGACACTGGAGGGGCCTCCGGTGCTCGTGGGTCAGAGGACCCTGTGGCGAACTCTTCTTCAAGCTTCAGGATCCGGGTCACAGGTGATCTCTTCAGGAAGGCTTTGCTCCTCCCCTCCCCAGATCCAGGCACTCTCTGCCAGCAGCACCCATCTCACCATGTGGCAATGGACAGTCCTTTCTCTCTCTCCCACCAGACTGCGAGTTCCCTGAGGGCAAGGATGCTGCAGCATCCATTTCCACCTCCTCACTGTACCTACTATAGACCTGGCAACCAGCAGAAATGGTCGACAGATTGGCAGTGGTGAAACGGAGGGTTCAAGAGTGACCATACAGTGGGTGAGCTGAGTGATGGTCAGGTGGGCTGACAGATGTGTGGTCGACTTTGTTAGATATTGGGTCATGGGTGACTGGATGGATGGATGGGTGGATAAATGGACGGACAAACAGTCAATCACATCAGCAGTCACAGTTTGCAGTTATTTTATCCTAAAGAAATAGCTGATGATCCAATTAAAGGTCTGACTCTTGCCATGCCTCCCACCCACTCAACTTCCCAGGCAAACACCCTCTACAGAAACAAGTACTCTGTGGAAATCCCCATCATCCATTCCAGAAACTACGCAAGGTGGCGGAAAGAGCACTAGACCTGGAGTCTCACAAGACCTAAACCGGAATCTCTTCTCAGCTCTTGATAAAAATGTCACTAGACATCCCCGAATGTGTACTACTCAAATATAAAATCAGAAACTTCTACCTGCTTCGCAGTGATAAAGTGAAATGATAAATTTGAGAGCCTATATCGTAAGGTTTGGTTCAGCAGACTCCTACTGTTTATTTGCATTATATTCAGAGAATTGCTAAAATCAATCTCCTCACTCTACTTGCTTCTAAACTTCTTTTAGGAATATTTCATTTTTTCCCAGTGAAAGTTCACTTGAGACCCCAATGTAGCCATCAGATAAAGCTCTACTGACTCTGATTGAAGCCGGTGTCTGTCTCATCAACCCCTCACCTACCCAGGGACCCCTTGGCACGCTGGGTTCTGAAAGAACTGAGCATTCCAGGGAACACAGAAAAAAACCTTGGCCTAAAATCCCGGTGCTGGCCTTCCCTCCCGTAGCTCCCACAGCTTAGATTGAGAATGCCCCCCACTGGCCCACGTATTGAGGGGAGGGTGCTGTTAGGGGGTGTGGAGCCCTTAAGAGGCGGGGCCTACGGGGAGATCTTCAGGTCATTGGGGGTGTGCCTGTGAAGAGGACCATGAGACCCCGCCCCTTCCTCTTTCTCTTATTCACTCTCTGGCCATGAGGGGAGAGGTTTGTACAGCCATCTCTCACACCAAGATGTGCTACCTCACCAAGGCCCAAAGCGAATGGGGACAATCAATCATGGACTGATGTCTCCAAAACTGTGAGCCAAAATGAACCTTTTCTCTTCATAAGTTGAGGACCTCAGGCATTTGTCATAATGCTGCACGCTGACCCTTCTTTCTTTCCTCCCTTCGTCAGAGATGCTGAGCCCTTCTTGGGCCCACTCAGAAAATCTAAATGGTTTTTACCTGTCTGTTCAGGAGTTTCTAGAAATACTTCTGACTGAGAGACTTTCTGAATAATTTACTGAACTGAGATCATTTAAATAATCTATTTCTCATTTCCATAAGTAATGGCAATGGGGAGCTATCAAGGGCACAGCTTTTGCCTCACATTTGTACCATCTGTCATCGGAATCATGGCCCTTTCTCCCTCAGACAGCTTCATCATCAGAATGGGTTTCTGAGCTAAATAGAGATGGACCCTCCCTCCACACCATGGTTGACTCTGGCTCCATTTTGACACTTCCTGGGCTCCACCTCTGCCTTCATCAGAACATGACGCTGGGCCAGCCATTCAGCCCAGGTGGCTTCCAATTTCTCCCCCGCAACCTGAGGACAGAGTTAATCATAATTGGAGCTGACATTTATTGATCATCTTCTATGTGCTAATCAGTGTTCTAAGCACCCGATGTATTATCTTGATTAATTATCCTAACAACCCTGTGAGGTAGGTACTATTATTATCTCCTTTTTAGATATTAAAAAAAAATGCAGAGAATACTGTGAGACGGAAATGAGACAATGCGTTGGAAACGCCCTGCATGGCGTCTGGCACATCGCCGGAGCTCAACTAATGGTGTCTGCTGCTCACAAGAGAGCCTCACATCCATCAACCACATCACCACGTCCTCATGACACCATTCATCTTTGTCGTCAACTCCCCTACTGAAGCACGCTCCCACACAGATGTCTCTTCTGCGCACTGAGATTCCTTTTGTCTTAACTTCTGAAACCCAGAAGACTTCCAGCAGACTGCTGCCTTGCGGAGGAACACTGGGTTCAAGGCTGCTCATTACAACCATAAAACAAAAGGAGAAAGGAAGAACCAAGAGCTAGTGCAAAACCACACTCACACACACACACACACACACACACGCACACACACACACACCTTAAGGGGTGGAAGGGGTCAATTTGAGAGAGACTTGGTACGTGTCCTCATGGCCACCTCACATACTGTACTGCGTGGATATTTAAAGTAGTCATCATGCGTGGCTCCAGGGAAGTCGGGTGATGATCTAAAATCTTTACAATGGCTTAACTTTACCTCTCTACGGCTCATATCATTGAGAAACTTGATGATCATTATATAAGGAAACAATCAAATTCCACACAGACTCCGCCAAGGTGGATGATATCACCTAACCCATTTTACAAAAGGGCCCTCGACTTTAAATACGGGTTTGGAAGAAGAAAAGAGAGAGAGAGGGAGAAGGAAGATGACCAGTATCACTTGCAGGCAAGTTTTTTTTTTTCTGGAACTATCTAATCCAGAAATACCAAACCACAGACTCATACCTAAAAGTTTTTTTTTTTTGAATTGACAATCTAATTCCCCATTCAGCCCTGCATCTTTCAGAATATCTTCTTTCTCACACCTTCATTCTCTTTAAATAGCCCCTTAGAACATTCTCCAAAGATGCCATTTTCATTTAAAGAAGTAGTAGGACTTAGGTTCTGGCTACTGAGGTGCGATGTTCTGCCTTTGCAGATTACGAGCTCTGAGACTCTGGGCAGTGTATTGAATTTCTGGGGGCCTCCTTCTCTACTTCTGTAAAAGAGGGGACGTAGTGTCTCATGCCGGCCTGAAGAAGTTCCATGGCACATTGAAAGTGCTACACAAGTGTTAGTACAGGTATCTGTGTGGCTCTCTGACCTCCAGCTCTCCAACAGGACCACCCAAGACTACAGAATAAAGTCCGTGGTCTGCGGGCTCCAGCAAGCCTGGTCCTTCCTCCCCTTTTGGGTAACGCGTATTCGTTTCCTATTGTTGCCCAGCAGATGACCTTGAACTTGCCACTTGGAACAGCACCACTCTTGAGCTCACAGTCCTGTGGCTCAGTAGCTGGGGGAGGCTCAGCTGGGTTCCCTGAGGGCTTCTCTGGAGCATCTGGGAAGAACCCACTCCCAGACTCACTTGGTTGTGGGCCGAGTTCAGCTCCTTGAGGCTGTAGGACTGAGGTCCTGGCTTCCTTGTTGGCTGTGGATGCTCTCAGCACCTGGGGTCCCCTGCACTCCTGCTATGCAGCTCGTCCTTCCTAAATCTGGAACTCAGGCAAACTCTTCTCATGTGTCGAATTTCCCTCCTACCAGCTCTAGAAGATCCCCCACCCTCATAGGGTTTGGGTGGGATCCACCCTAACACCCTCCCTTTTGAGTAATTCAGTGTCATCTGAAAATTCCCTTTTGCTCTGTGCACAACAGAAGCCCAGGAGTGGAGGCTCGTTATAATCACGATCTCACCTGCACCCCCAGGAGGGGCTGAGAGAAGGCAAGGGTCACCAGGGCCATTCTTGGAATTCCTTCTGTCACAATCTATTCCAAAGGCATGAGACTCTTCCCAGGGGCCTTGAGCACCCAGCCTCAGGACTGTGACTGGGATGTTCCTGCTGCATGGAATGATTGTCCATCAGAGGCTCAGATGTCCAGACCTTGCTCATACCCCAGACCTCCAAGAGAGAAGTCCCAGGTGTAGATGCCCTTAATCCTCCTGCCCTAGCAGGTCTCCTCTCGAGATGCCCTGGAGTCTTCTCAGAACCCCTCTGCAGCACGTCCAGGCTGCCCTGGAGTTAGGGGTCCCCCCCGGTGCCCTGTGGAGCTCCGAGGCTCTCAAACGCCAAGTGTATCTGTTTTGCAACCCTAAGAATGACTTGCATATAATTACTGCTCAGGAAACAGTCTTTGCTCAAGTAAATGTGAATAAGTCAGGGTAATACACCCCAAATTCAATTGTTTCTGTTTCTGGGGGAAAGGTCTAAGCAAAAAGATCATTTATTAACTTGATATTTATTGGAGATAAACTAGGGGGCGGGCACTGAACCACAACTGCACAAGTGCTGTCTATGGTAGCACTTCACTTGGCCCAACCAACAACTCTCCATTTACCAGAGTTTGCTCAAGAGCAGCAACTTCAATTCCCTTCTTTTCTCTTCCCTCCTGTTTCTCAAACGTCGTGGCCAAGCACCATATTCCCAAGGAAGAAGACGTACAGAGAAGCAAGCACCTCGGCAACAGTGTGGGCTGGGGTCTGCGTCTGTGCCCAAAGCAGTCATCCCGCATCTTCACCAAGCACCCGGCACCCCGTGGAGCTCACGAAAATGCAGATTTGGGTTCCCTAGGTCTGAGGCAGGGCCTGGACCTCAGCAGCCGTCCCAAGGCACGCGAGCCCAGGCAGCCCAAGCAGCCACGCTTGTGAGATGAAGACCCCCAGGTGTGCCTGCCTTTGGGGTAGCTCCTGGGGGGAGGTCTTTCCACTCATTTCCTACCACTCTACAAATATTTATTGAGCCCCCCATATCAAGTACTGAGGGCGACAGGTGAAGAGAGGACTGACGCACACCCAGAAGGCCACAGTCGGAACGTGGGGCTCCCTGGGGGCTGCGTCGTCCTGCGCAGAGCAGGCTGTGGTAGGTTTCGGGGTGCCTGAGGGGTGTGTTCTCGGCACACTTCAGTTCGGGTCAGTCCCCAGGACTGTGTTGTCACTTGCCGTTTACTGACATCCTCTGATTGAATTTCTCTTCCAGGATTTCTCTGACCCCATCATCAATGAAATGGGCGGGGGTCAAAGGGGAGCCAAACCCCACGTTTGGCCAACTCCTTCAGTCCTCTGGCAGCTTGAACCTTTTCTTAGGCTGCCAACGTCACATCATCCACACCCAGGCAAACACACGCTGAAAACCTGCTCATTCCCATGAGCTCGCAGGGCCAGTCCAGGTTAAACGTGGTGGTGATGGCGGAAAAGGGCGCAGGAGGGAGAGTCAAAACACAGTGACGTTGAAGGGCTGAAGCCGTCTGTAATCACCAATCACATCACGCTACCAGAGGCTGGGGAGTGGAGAGACGGTTAACAGATACGGGGTGCATTTGCAGAGAAGAGTGATTTCTAATGGTCTCCAGCACAGTAGGGTATCTAGGGTTGTGACAACCATTAATTGTGCATCTCAAAATGACTACTAGAGGGGATTTTGAATGTTCCCAACCAAAAGAAATTACGTATGCTGTAGGCGATGGATATGTAATTATCTGAGCATTGCACACTGCACACACGTATTGAAACATCACAGTGCCCCCCCATGCCTATGTACAATTATTATGCACCAATTAAAAATTTTAGAATCATGACTCACTATGCACCACCAGGCCTCACTGAATATGATAATGCCATGATGTGCCACAGTCAGAACTACGGACTGAAGAGAGGGATCTTGGCTTTTGTAAGATGTCCTTCACCTCGTCTATACCAGGATCTCTCTAACCAGAACCTACTTCATCATACAAGGACATGAGAGACAGGGTGCACCCCATTCCTTCATGAGCCTAACTGGAACATGCAACTCCTGTAGAGCAGAGAGTACAAATATCTATAAACTGTGATAGATATTTGCACCCCAAGTTCCAATTAGCTGGGTTTGAGTGCGATCTACTGCACCCAGGGGAAAACAGCAAATGGCATTCTCAGGGTAGGAGGAGAAACCCCTTAACTTCCCCTCCCAAATCCTCCTCCGCTAGCTCTGCGGTGTGACGTAGGGAGGAGGAACACAGGCTTTGGGTCAGGCAGACCTGCCCTCACGTCTCGCTTCTGTCCCATGAGCTGGGGACTCTAGAGCAGGTCCCTGGCCTCTCTGAACTTGAGTTTCCGTGTCTGAGGCAGAAAACCTACTGTAGATGGGTTTAGAAACAGCTACTAAGTGAGATCCTGAATGGAAAATTCTCCTGCAGTCCTCGGCACAGAGCAGCTCCTGATAAATGTCGAGTGAGGTCCCTCGCTGCAGACTGCAGAGAGGGGCCATGGTGCGTGCCTCGTGGTAGGGCCCAGGAAAGAGAAGAAACACTTCTCCCCGATGAGACTTCTAGCCAAGCCAAGAGGAACACGCACTCAGGCGATTCCAAGGCACCCGCTGACACCCTTCAGAGTCGGGTGTTCGTTCCTCTGTGCCCTGTCTGACCTGATCATTGGGACAGGTCCTAGACATGAAGTGGAAAA
The DNA here is from genome assembly GCF_001458135.2 of Marmota marmota marmota. Lineage (NCBI taxonomy): Eukaryota > Metazoa > Chordata > Mammalia > Rodentia > Sciuridae > Marmota > Marmota marmota. The sequence goes on along the minus strand of NW_026000185.1, from coordinate 1,400,216 downwards.
GACCCACCCTCTTTGGGCTGCCCAGAGGTGGGATCATGGAGAAGGCAGGTGTCCTTGGCAAAGAGAGAGGAATGTTCAAGAGGACAGAATCATCAGGGAGTCGAACAGGAGACGACATTGGATATGATTCTTGGGGACCTGGGGAGGGCAGGAGCAAAGTGTCCCATGCCGGGGCACAGAGGAACAAGCCCATGTGGGGAGGTGGAGGGCGAGCTTGGCCTCGGAGCCGATAAGGTTGAGCACCGGTGGGTCATGGAGCATGTGTGCCCGGGGGGTGTCCTGGGGCAACTCTGGGGACCAGGAGCCAGGGCTCCGCTGGACGGAGGGCTCTGCCTTGGCCGCTGAACTAGGGGCTTAATGAGAATGCAGAGTCAGGGGATGAAGAGGGAAGCCGGCCCCCCAGAGCGAAGGGTGCAGGACATTCCCTCCAGAGAGATGGAGAGCGGTCACCTCTGTCCTCTGGAGCGTCATGGTCATCTTTAACTAGATCTTCTCTAGGGAATGCAACACTTGTTTTTCTTTAATATTATATGTTTTTGTCCTATTTATATTTGAAGTCAAACTTCAAACCAGCTTTAAATGTCTTTCTTTAAATATCTCTCTCAATATATCTATCCCTTTCAGAGCCAGTCTGGGATATGTTAATCAGCTCAAGTCAGCCCTTCTACAATGTACGCATCACCAAAACCTCACGCTGTAGGCCATAAATATAGGCAATTTTTGATGTACTCTTTTTAAAAATTAATTTAAGCCACGAGTCTAGATGTGTACACAGGTGTGTATCTGCACACGTGCATATTTTCATTTAAAATGATTGCAACCGTACCCTAGGAGACAGGCTGCTCTCAAGGCATCTTAGAGGGGTAGTTAAGAAGGAAGCGGCTCAGCCTGCTGAATGCCAGTTCACCCTAGAAGCCCCAACGCCATGTCCCCACCCTCATGAGGACCTGTCCCAATTGATCAGGTCAGATTCACCCCCACCCCCCACGTCCTGTGACACAGAGACAGCCAGTCGGATACACGTGGCACTGTACCAGGGCTGGCTTGGTTCTGAGCTACCTGAGCAGAGTGGGGTCTTCGCCACAGCCTCACAGCAGCTCCAGTACCTGGGGGATGGGGGTCCTGGAGTCGGTACCACCGTGGGTTGTGGTCTTGCTGGCCTGACTGCTCAGCGGCTTGCATGCAAGGGATTATTTTGAAACCTCCCTGGGAAGCCTGGGACCTACCAAGCTCCAAGGGGAGCATAAATAAATAAAAGGAGAGGCAAAGGCGCAGAGTCCTGATTTGCAAGAGAAAGCCTTTCAGCTCTGTGTTCTGCATCTGCAGCTCAGGGGGACTGGGCCCAGCTCGGCCTAATCCACAGCAGCCCCACACAGAGGCCCTGCAAAAGCAAAAGCCCCTCTGAGGGCCTGACATGTTTGCCAAGACACCCTCATTTCATGCTTCTGCTTCCAGGGACGCCACAGGGTGACCTCAGCGATGAAACAACAGCTCCCTCCTGGGCAGTCCCTCCCCCTGCCAACCTGCTGTGCCAACGTGCCTTCCTGGGGGCAGCCTGAGGATGACATGATGTATTTATCTGCTCCGCCGGCTGCTTCTTCCTTGGCAATAGAAGCGCGGGGAGTTACCTCCGAGGCCCCATCCCCTGTGTGCCGAGAGCAAGGCCAGCGACTGGAGGCGTTTGGAATGGGAGCTCAGAATTAAGCTCACGTGGGCAGCAGCCCCTAGTGCATTCTCTGGGAGATGGCTGGGTTCCAACAGGAAGGACAGGGGGACACACAAAACACTCGGGGGCATTTCTCTTGCATCCAAAATGGACTTTACCCAGGACAGCTTTCCGTCGTCATTGTCCAGCCTCTCACCTGCACTGCAGGGGCCTTGCACACTGCTGGCTGACAGTGAGCAGGTCCCAGACACCACCCAACTCCCAGGTGTGAGCCGAGCCTGAGCTTGGTGGGTGGTCAGAGCCCACCAGGGAGGAGGACTTCCCTGCTCCCAAAGTGATCCTCAGATGGGGATGAAGACACCCCAACTCATCCACACAGAGCAGGAAAGCCTGATCATCTTCTATGACAATAAGGAAAAACCAGTGAGAGGGAAGAAAACCAGGACCCCAGGAGACAGCAGGCTCCGGTTCCCAGAGGATCAAGGAGCCCGTGCACACGGGTGGGCGGGCGGGGGATCCCAAGGAAGGGAAGAGGAACACCCTCCACGCCAGCCCCAAACCCACGCTCCTGGAGCACAGAGTCTAGCCTCCAGAATGTCCTGGACAGGATGACAAAGATCCAGGGGGTCAGCGTGGAGGAGGAGGACACCCAGAGGCAGGAGGGGGCCGGCAGAGGGATTCTTCAGACATCAGGTCGTGCCTGTGGGGACACATCCCAGGAGCCTCGCCCTCACACACAGGTGACAGACAGTGGAGGAAGTCCCTCAGGGAGAAAAGATGCAGGGTCACGACTGGAGTCCAACTCCACGTCTCAGGAGTCTTGGGATGAAGCTACTAGGAAAGGCTGCTGATCTGTATTCCACCTCCTCCTACTAGCCACCAAGCAGAGCACAAGAACAGAGCCTGCCCACAGCGGGCACCAACGGACAGCTGTCGAGTGGACAGTGAGGGACCACGTCCCAGTCAGGGTCTTGGCGATTCACCTAGGGAAAACAGCAAGTGGCGAGGGGTTCCCCGTGACTACTGTTATTAGGACTGGTATTCATGTCGGGGATCAGATGTGAGCCCTCGGGGGAAGCTGTTAGCTAGTTGTGCTGAGGATCCCAATTGGTAGCATTTAAATTTTTTTTGAAAAAAACTAACTGAGCAGATCCTGGGCCATCGCTGTAAGCATGTTGACACGTGTGCAAGATGGGAAGTGTTGGCACCACTCTGGAAAATTCTGGGTCCCTGTCTTGACCATGGCTCTCCCAATGGAAGATATTCTCATATCTGACCCCATAGGCAAGACCTGCCCCTACTTGAACTTTATGTAGCTGGAATCCTACACATGACCTCTGGGTCTGTCTGTCTCTGTTCAATGTCATGGTTCTGAGGTTCACCCACAGCACCATCCTACGAGTGACTCATTCCTCTTTGTGAATGAGTAGCATTCCATTTTATTAAAATGCCATTCATTATTCATTTATCCATTTCCTTACAAATGGGCGCTTGAGTCGCTTCTGGTGTTTTCCTGTTCAGAATAAGTTGCACTGAGCATTCTTGGACAAACGGAACACTGGGGACATATGCTTGATTTCTTTGGTATTAATAGACAGGAATGGAATCACTGGATCACAGGTTTATGAATGTTTCACTTTACAAAAACACAGCCAGTTTCCAGTGGTTGTGATTCTATATTCCCACCAGCGAGGCCTGAGATTCAGTGGCTTCACACCCTCACTTAAACTTGATATTGTGAGTCTTTTTGATTTAGAGCCACTCAATGGATATGAATTCGCGTCCCAATGTGGTTTTAATTTGCACGTCCCCAATGACCAAGAGGTTTATCATGTCTTCAGGAATTTATTAGCCATTTGAGCAATGTCTTCGGGGAGGTGACTAAGTCAATCTCTTTCTCTTTTGATTATTGATTTGTTGGAGTTCTTTACATATTCAGGTTATAAGTCTTTTGTAACTTATATGTATTGCCAATATTTTCTTCTAATTTGTAACTTGCCTTTCTCATTTTCTAAAACTGTCTTTACATGGACAAAGTTTTTTAATTTTGACAGAGTATAGTTTATGATTTTTATTACATGTCTAATGTTTTTTGCATTCTGTTTAAGAAATGTGTGATCCTCTCAGATCACAAAAAAAATCTTCCCATCTTCTAGAAAATTTGTATTTTAGTTTTCACATTCAAGTCTGCAATTCATTTCAAGTAAATTTTTGTATATTTTTATAGTATGAGTGGTGAGCTAAGGTTAATTTTCTCTTTCCATGTGGATATTCAATTGACCCAATACCATTTATTAAAAAGCCTTTCTTTTCCTTTTTTCTCATAACCATTCATCAAAAATAATGTGAATGTACACTTGTGAATCTATTTTCATTATTGCATCACCATTAAATAAGATACTCTCTATAGCATTTTCACAGATATCTATTATTAAATTAAGGAATCTTATTTATCATGAACACCTATTGGATTTTGTCAAATGCATTTTCTGTATCTAATGAGAAGACCACATAATTTTGTCAAGTGTGTTTTCTGCATCTATTGAGATAACCATATAATTTTCTCCTTATTCAGTTAATGTGGTAAATTACATTGATTATTTAATGCTACATCAATACTGCATTCCTAAAATAACCTCACTTATCCATGATGAATTATCCTTTTAAAAATATATGGCTGAATTGTGATTAGTAACATATTGAAAAGCTTTGTGTACTTTGGTGTTATTTCTTTTTTTAAGTGTTTGATCAAAGTCAAGTTAAGCCCACTGGGCCAGAAGTTTTTCTTTTATCATATCCAAATGGTAAAGTTTTTAGATATATATTCAATTTCTTTAGCAAATACAGAGCCATTCAGATGGTTTCTTATCATTTCAGTTTCTAAAAATCATGTTTCTTCAAGGTATTTGCCCGTCTTATTGACATTGTCAAATTTGCTGGCATAACATTTTTATAACATCTGTGATTTTCTGTGGTGATATCCTCNATTGGTGCTGAACCACTGAGCCACACCCCAGCCCTGGTAACATTTCATTTTGAGACAGAGTCTTGCTAAGTCGCTCAGGGCCTCGCTCTTGGGTTTTAACACTAGTTATCTGCACTTTTCTCTCTTTTGTGTAATCCTATTGCTAGGAATCACAAGTTAATAATTTTTCAAAGAACTGGCCTTTTGCTGATTGCACTCAGGAGATTGTGTTCTACTCTGTTGATTTTTACTTACTATTTTTCCCTTCTCCTTCACCTGGGTCTACTTTGCTCTTTTTTTTCCAGCTCTTTAACACAGAGGCTTCAGTGGATGACTTTCCGTCCCCCTTTCTTATCGTCACATTGAAAGCCAAGGGTTTCCCTCAGCACCTCTTCAACTTTATTCTTCATGTCTGATGAGTGGGGTTTTGTGATTATTCTATTCAAAATATCTTCCAATGCCTTTCTCATGTCTTTTTGACCTAAACATTCTTTAGAAACGTAGAGTGATCCCTCACTTGGGGAATTCTCTCTCTTTGTTACTGATTTCTATTCCAGGTGGTGCACCCGCATCTTCTCAGTGCCTCTGACTACACTGAGATCTGTCTCATGCTCCGAGGTGGAGCCCACTTTGCTGAACCTCCCCATGTTCTTGGAAGCCCGTGTGTTTTGTAGCTGGGGGTACAGCGTCAGACTCCCCCCCAGCTCCTTTCCTTCCCCAGACTCGAGGGTCTGTTCTGGTCTCGGGCCGTGCTCCTGTCTGCACAGCATTTCCCCGTCAGTCCCCAGCACTGCCCCCCCTCCCCCCCCCCCCCGGTCTCTCAAGCCTCCACCCACTGTGAAGGGAAGCTCCCTCCCAAGGGGCGCAGGGCTCAGGAGTCAGGAACTGCTTGTCAGGGACGGGCAGACCACCCCCCAGGCTTCCTTCCTGGTCCCTCTCACTCCATTCTCAACGGGAAACTGTGGTGACTCATTTGAGAGCTGACTGCTGGGGGCAGGGACAGATGCTGCACGTCCTTGCACACATAAGGTCATCTGTAGGTCCCCGGGGAAGTCTCTGCTCTATGACTCAGGACATAGCCTGTGTAAGGTACGTCATGATTTTTTTTTCTTTGCACACTGATTTTTTTCACGTTTTTCAAAGTGAATACATACATACTTGAAAATGTGCTTTACGAGAATCCTAAAGTCCTTCTCCGCATGTGATTTACCAAAGTGATAGATTCAAGTTTTGGAAAATTAGTTTACTTAAAGCAAAAGACCAAGTAAATGGAAATGCAGGGTGTTCAGCCACACGGTAAATGGAGCCCATTTAGAAGATTCAGGCAGACTGGTGTGATCACTGCTGTGTGCTCAACCTCGCTGCTGCACGGCGCAGACCAACTCCGACTGTCTTAATCATCCCAGATCCTCCCAGGACTGCTTCTAGGGGAGCTGAGGTCCGTCCGAACCCACAGAGCATTGCACACCAGGAAGGCATTCCGACGGCACCCTCAATCGTCCACCCTGGCTTTGGGGCGGAGGCTGGAGCAGCCCCAGGAGACGCTCTGGGAAGGAGCGGCGCGAGCAGGCACCTGTGCCTTCTGCTCCCCGCGTCCCGGCCCGCGGACTTGCTCACCTTCTCCCACTGTCGGTCTTTGTTCAGCACGATCACCACCAGCCTGGGGTGCACCTGATAGCCCTCCTCCGTGAAGGACAAGTCTTTGCCGTCCCACGTCACATTGACCATAAACCTAGATGGAGGAAGAGAGAAAGACACATCTTAGAAAAAAATTAAACAGGTGTCAAGCAAATGAGTGGACACCACACCCAGCACAGCACCACGGCCAGCATGCATCCCCTGAGGGCTCCTTCCAGGCACTGCCCACCGACCGGGCACTGTGGTCATCAGAATCCCCACCCTGTGCAGGCATTAATGGTCGACCGGTTAGCTCACGGAGTGGAGTGTTCTTGACCGGCAGATCCACAGATCTGGGTTCAGTGACCTCTCGGGAGGATCTGCGTGCGTATCTGTCACGCTTTAGGAAGCTCCTGAAGGAGCCTGCTCACTCCTGAACCACAGGTGGCCAACCTCCGAGCCGTGAGACCTCACCATTGATCATTCACTCAGCAAGTTCTCACTGAGCACCTGCTCCACTCCACGGTGATGAGGATGAGTATGGAAACAAACGTGATCCCCAACTTCGTGACCTCTATAGTCTCAGGGAAAGGACAGGTGTCACTACATGAATCACAGACTTATGACAAGTGCTACCACAGAAAGAAGGCCATGTCAGGGGACGTGATGGTCAGGTAGGCTGGCTAGGTAAAGAAGGACCCAGGCAGGCAAAGGGACGGCACGTGCCAAGGGCCTGTGGTGAGGACCTGGAGAGCCCCCAGACGGAAGCGGAAGGAGACAGGGAAATGCAGCATTAAGTGAGGCTGGGAAGACGAGGGGGCGCTGGCAGGGTGAGCCGCATGGGCCACTTGACGTTTTGTCTTTGTCTTAAACAACAGGAAGCCATCGCCCGGTTCTAACTGAGGGGTTGACCTCATCATCTGTTCTCAGATCAGGAAGGCCGTGGAGGACAGGTTGGAGGAGGGCTGGAGTGGGGATAGGTCGCTCTTGTCATCGAGGTGAAAGCCAGTGGTGGCCCTGACACTGGTGGTGGCCGAAGAAGAGGAGAGGAGGAGGAAGAGGAAGAACAGGAGCAGTGGGCACCCTGGACCAAGCGGGGCGTCAGCCGTCAGGGTTCCACACTGAGCGAGGCGGGGGACGGGGCAGGGGATCGATGGCTCCTAGCCCCTCCCCACGTGACGTCCATGCAGCAAGTTGTTCAGCACAGGTGACGTCCGGGTGCCCTCTGACACTTGTCCCCTCCCGCTCCTCAGGTCAGGCTGCCTCTGATGGGCCACCGAGTGAGGGCTCGTCTCCCAGAATCTGGGGGAGCCACGGGTCCACGCTTCCTCCCTGCAGCCTGTGGAAAACGTGACGTTCAGACATCCAGGAAAACACGGCGGTGGCCACGGGGCAGACCCCAGTGAGCACCGGTGGAGCACGGCATCACCGCCCCAGGGAGAAGCCCTGTCTCAGGGCCCCGGCTTTCTCTTGCTTTACACCCTCTTCGCACCAAAAGCAGCTAAAGAAGTAAACACAGACCAAGGAGGACAGCGAGCGCCGGGGATTCCAGAGAGCGACTGGCCCGGGGCCCTTGTTCACCTGTGGTCTGCCCGGCGCACAGAGCCTGGCCGCATCGCACGGGGGGGATCAGGCCTCCAAGGACCAGGTGAGTGGACGGGGAGACGGACGCACGGTGTGTCCACTCAGGGGACCCTCTGGGTCATTAAGAGCCATGTTCAGCGACCAGCCAAGGACATGGGGAGACGCTCACTGTTTCCCATGAGCAAGCACAACAGGGGATGGAGACGGCGCTCGTCCACGCACGGGAGGGTCAGGGTATTTCCCACTTCCTTTGTGGGTCTTCTACCCTCCCAGTTCTGCACAACCAGGTCCTTTAACTAACAGAGAAGGAAGCGCTGCCCCCCTGGACGGAGCCCGGCAGCCCAGTTCTGCTGCACGCACCGAGCTTCCTCTGACCCTTCCTTGACTAACAACTGTTTGCTGTCGGTCTGAGCGAGTCCTGTGGATACACAAGTAGACAACACGGAGCCTCGGCCCTCTGACCGCACCTGCGTACACTCAAGGACGGGGACGCACGGACGGTGGCCAGAGCTAACACGCCACTGGTGCCCTGGTGAGGGAGGGAGAGAGACTGCACAGTCACAGAGCAGGAGCCTGTCTCTCAACCTGGGGCTGGGAGCGGTTCTGGGGACCTCAAAGGGGAAAGGTGGGGGAAGGAGAGAGCCTCCCATGAGCAGAGGCAGCTAGGCCCAGAACCCCCCATGGCAGGGACACCCACCAGGAGGAGGACCGACGGTCACACTGCGTGCACGGGGACGAGTCGGGGAGAGCAGGTCTCCTGGGACCTTGCAGTGCATCTGGGTGTTGTCGGAAGGCCTCCTGCAGGAGTGGTGCCCCAGGGTCACCACCAGGAGAAGCAGAAGCGAGCAGAAGCGAGCAGAAGCGAGCAGCCGCCGAGAGAGCGCCAGCACTTCAGTGAGTGGCTCGACACAGCCATCGTCAACGCGATGGAAAAGGTTCTGTGTCTTCTGCCCTGATGCTTCTCGGCTGGCCGCTGGCCTGGGGTGTGCTCAACGGACGTGGTGCGGAAGGGGCACCTCAGGAGCCCCGACCAAGGCCCTTATGTTTAATTGGTGCATGATAATCAGGCCTCATGGGGGATCACTGCGCCCTGTTTGCACACGCAGGAAACCCAGTTGGCCCACCTCGTAACCCAGGACCTTCCTTTTCCCTCCCCTGATCTGCTCGCTCTGTCGATCTCCCTTCAGTTACCACCAGTACTTTGATCAGCGCGTGGCGGTCACGTTCACTGGCAGGATTCATCGTGGTATACTCACATGGACACAGCACCATCTGGTAGATTTGGTTCCCTAGAACTTTCCCGCGGCCTCCCCTTCTCCCTCCCTCTCGATCCCCTTCCTCCGCCCGTAGCCTCCCTTCTATTTCTGTGAGGTCATGTTCCTTTCTTCCCACTTAAACTTGCTGCAAAGCAAAATTTTTTACCTAGGGAACTAGCATTCTATACCACNGTAGCTCCCCCATATGAGAGAGAACATCTGACCCTCGACTCTCCGAGCCTGGCTCACGTCACTTAGCGGGATGATTTTTGGTTCCGTCACTGAAGTTCTTGGTCTGGGGTGTAGAGGAAAACTGAACTCTGGCCGAATTCCTCAGTGTCTGCAGCTTTCTCAGTAGCTAACTGAGACCTAGATTAGACTGTTTTTATTCTTCAAGTTGACGTTTTAGTTCCATTCCTCTTGGTTATTTTTGGCCTTGTCACATTGTGTGGCATAGAATAGTGGCCCAGTTCACGCTGGTGGCTGAGGATCCTGACAGATCGACACTGGAAGTCCCATCCCCTCATCCGTGCGTGTGTCCATTGTTGACACGTCCAGCCGTCCTCCTGTCCATCAGTACACTCATCAACACGCTCGTCCATCCTCCCGTCCAAGGGACGTGGGTGAGTGCCCACCATATGCCACACCCTGTGCCAAAACCTCCGCTAAGAGAATCATACAAAAGTGGCCGTGTGTTTTCAGGGTAGGGAGGGAGACGCAGATGACTACGCACACACACACACACGGAGAGCAGGTGTGAAAACAGAGGTGTTTACGAGGTGGGGAGCGCACAGGGAAAGGTGGCCGCGTCTACTGGGGTTCCAGGGCTGGAACTGGGAAGCAGGTGGAAATGTCTGGGCGGGATCAGAACGAGATGAGTAAGAGCGAGGAGGGAAGCACAGGGTGAAGGGAAAGACAAGAGCCAAAGGGGGACCCCGGGACTTCCTGGGGCCGTGAGTCCAGCCCGCTCAGAGCCCTCAGGATGCGGAGAATGTGGGGCAGAAACCTGGGAGCTGACGCTGGGGACAGAAGCAGGAATCAGACAAGAAAGTCGTCAGCAGAGCTCCGAGGGCCTCTCCCTGCTGAGGGCACCCGGGGGGGGGGAGGCTCAGGAGCAAGTCTGAAGGAGACAGCGACGAACGGAGGACACTCGCCATGACCGGACAGGAAAGAGGCTCTGGGAGCAGCACAGACAGGCAAGCGGCTCTGGGGGACACCCAGGCCATGGAATTCCACCACCCCGTCACTCTCCACTGCTCCCGCCCCAAATCGTGGTCAGGCTGGTCAACGGCTGGAGGTGCCTCTTGCTGAACCCAGGTGTCCGTTGTCTAACACTTCAGGGTGGGTGGACTCAGGTTGAATCTCCCTAATGCCCCGAATGTGCTGAAGACTGACGAGGGTTAGTAAAGGATCAAGAAGTTTAGAGATATCCAGGTTGTTATCTGTTTGGAAAAGGTAGATGCTGCTGTTTGCATCTTGAATCTTCCCCAAAGGCTTGGTCTACAGCGTGGTGCTACTGGAAGATGGCGGAACCTTCAAGACCCAGTGGTTAGTGGGAGGTCATTAGAGCATTGTGGGCCTCCTTGGAAGAGGGTAGGGGGAACCCCTGTCCTTTCCTCTCTCTTTTTTACTTTGTGACTACAAAGTAAGTGCCATTTTTCTCCCATGTGCTCCCGCCATCATATGCAGCCCTACCACATGTCTGAAAGCCATGGTCTTGCCAATCATGGACTGGAACCTTCAAAACTGTGAGCTGAAATAAACCTTCGCTCTTCATAAGTTGATTATCTCAGGTTATTTGTGATAATGATGAAAACTGACCAATACAGCAGACCAGAGAGCAAATGTTTTGATTTTTGATAGGCAGATGGCCCTGGGGACAGCCACTTGCAGGTTATGTGCACGGACCGAATGTCAGTCACTGTTGAACTCAAGAAGCCAGCATGTACCAGTGAGTGTCTTTCTTTGGATTTACCTGTTCAAATGACTTAAATCTCCGCCTTTAATTTCCCATCTCTATTTCTCTACTCATTCCCTTTTCTTCCATTTCCCAGTGAAAGCAGGTGGAATTATCAGGGTGATCATTTGGATTCAATCTGCCTTCTTCAGATGACATTAAAACAATTATATAGAAACCCTTATGCTACGGATTGTTCAGAGTTCCTTGAATATTCAATATTCTGGACCAATGACTCTATATACTCAACATTAATATTGTCTCTTTTCATCTATTTGGAGTCTCCAGCCCCTTGGGAGGAAAAAAGAAAAACTCTAACAGAAATTTCTGCTGAACAGTAATTTCATTACGGAGTTGGCAGGAAGCAAGTACCTATTACCTTCAATTCCCCCTTCCAATTTCTAGGAAGGACAATCCATATTTCCTTGGCCTTTCTTCCCACTTAAACTTGCTGCAAAGCAAAATTTTTTACCTAGGGAACTAGCATTCTATACCACATTGCTGGGTCCCCACTAACACCTGCTGGGCAGTGGGGTTAAACAATAAAATCTCATCTCTGTTTGCTTATCTCTTGAAAACTGATCATTAGCTTTGGCAATCAGATGAAATACCAGAAATTCTAGCTTCAGATTACATCTTCAATATTTCCAACAAATACATGAAACCCTACTGGCAAAATATAGATGGTGACTGAAGCTTTTTGCAAAGATTCGCTTCTGGTCCTTGTGATCCATTGATGGTGAAGCGCCACACACAACACTGATCCAGAAAACATGTCAATGCATGTGATGTGCATACATGCAAGTTTCTTTCTCCATCTACAGTCTTGGTGGTGGGGCTGATGTCTAGGGGAAATAAGCATTTCTCTACTGCACTTCATGCACCATATTGTGTGCATCTTGGTTGATAGTGATCAGAAACGACAATGGAAGGCAGGCAGGCCATATTCTCTGTATAGTGCCTGAAAAGGAATTGGACCCTAACTGCTAAGTTCTCTCTCAACCTGCACCGTCTAACACGTAGCACCAATCACGTGTGGCTACTGAGTGCCTGGAACGAGGTCAGTCTGAGTCAAGAAACAGAGTAAGTATAAACTACCCACTGGGTTTCGAAGAATTTCTATTAAAAAAGATACACCGAAGACCCCATGATCAGGTGTTTATGGATCACATATTGAAATAGTTCAGACATGTTGATTGCCTAAAAGACATATTAAAATCAATCTCATCTGCTCCTCTTTGACATTTTCACGTGCTACAGAACATTTAAGTGGTGCGTGGCTCCTGCTGTATCTTCACGCTGTTCTTGAGTTGTCCTTTGGTCTGTAACTAGTAGACTGCAGGCCCCGTGACATCAGAGGCCCCACCCGCCTTGCTGAGCAGGTGCTGTCCAGCGAGCGGCGCTCCGGGCCCAGCTGGTGCCGAGTAACCGCGTGTGGAGGGCAGAGCCTGCAGCGTGTTTCCTGTGCTGCGGAGCTATTGTGAAGCAGAGGAAGAGAACGGCCTGGACCACCCTCCAGCCGCGTCACCTGGGCACCGCGTCACCTGGGCACTCCCTAGGTTAAACCCTGAGGACAGGCTCGACGTCTCCCTGTGACCTGACTTAACTCACGGTGCACAGTGCCTACAACGACGCCTGGCACACGGTGTCGTCTATGAACACTGTGACTGTTTGCCTGCGTTCCTGGGCCTTGTCACTGTCCCCAGCCTGTGGTGTCTCCCACACGGCCTCCAAGGCAACCGCCTGTCCCCGCTACTCAGCGCGTCCTTTCCAGGTCCCCTGTCCTTCTGCCAGCCGCTGGGGCTGCGGGAGCCCTGAGCTCTGCACCGCTGCCCCCGCCCCCAGATCTCTGTTTCATGGCTCTGCCCTGCGGTCGTCAGTCTCCTTCCACTTCCCGAATCTGATTATCTGAAATGTTCTCTGGACCTATTTATCATCCCCGAGTCCTTCTGGACTCTGATTCTCTTACTGTTTGGTAAATGCCACGTAGCTCACTCAGTGTGTCTCCATCTTCAGCAGATTTTCCATCTGCCTTGCCATTTCCCAAGTTCCAAGGCCATTTCCTGAATCGCACTGTCCCTTACACGCTCCTCCAGGGTTTGAGTGTCACCCCTTTGTTCACTTGGCATTTAACTTACACATTTTTTAACCCAGTCACTACCTCCTTCACCCTCTTCTCAGTTCCCCAGACGTTCTCATTTCAGAGGAGTCTCCAGCTCCCTCCTGTAGCCTGACACCTTCCTCGGGTTCACGTGCATCGACTCCTCCCTCCTGGGCAGGGGTGCCCACCAAGCGCCAGGCCCTGGGGACATCCCAGCACACTCTCCCCCGTGGGAAGGCCCCTTCTTCCGAGCGACTTCATTCTACTTTCACCAGTTTCCAGTGCCCCTCCCCCGTTTGTGTCCCTCCCCCAGTGTCACAGCGCCTTGAACCAGCTCTCCTGGGCGCGATTCGCTGGGTGTGCTCTCCTCCTCGCCCAGGGCTCCATCTCCCATGCTCATCGGTTGGACCTGCTCCCCTGAACCACAAGCAGGGCCCCAACAGCACGGCCCAGACACAGATGTCAGCACAGAAATCCAACCACACGGTACACCCACCCGCCCAGCCTCCCTCAGCCGTCACCCCAACGGGCTCCGAAACCATGGCACAAAGAAAAAGCAAGGAAAATACATTAAAAAGAGAGAGACAAATACTGTTTCCTCTTCAAACACAAATTCTGTTTTGGCCAATTTAATAAACAGGGATGCTTTTGCCGTGGCTGGGGAAGACTGGATATTAAAGAACGAGAGCCGAGACGGGAAACTCCAGGAAGGTGGAGATCACAGCAACTCGGAGGCAGCCAGGGAGTGTGTCTTGCAGTCAGAGCCTCCGCGTGTTTGCTGATGAATGAACAAATGGATCACCAACAGGCCTCAAGGGGTCCTCAGCCACGCTCCTTCCCAGTGAGCCAGCGGCAAAGAGGAGATTGGAGGAGACACTGGTTTGGTTTAGCGTCTTCCTAACTCTGGGCGGAACAGGAAGGCTCAGTGGCCACCCGAGGTGATCTCTAAATCCTGCGGGGGTTCTGGGAGGAATCTGGAGATTCCAGGTCGTGTTGGTGACATTATTAAATAGTGCCAAATACATCACCATGGCCTCTAGGGACGGTGCCTGAATCATGGAACCAGCTCACTCACGAGCTTCTAATGCAGGAGAGAGAAAAAGTGGCAAGAGGACAAAGGCTGGTGGCTCACCGGGCCATCTGTGCCTGTGGCCAAACCTCAAGGTCCCAAAGGGCGAGATGCACATGGCTCTTGCCTTTTTCTCCCACAAAAAAAGTGAACCCAATGAGATGACAGGGATGGAGTGACACTGAATTCAAGTTTGCTCTTATCTAAGAACTTCCCGGGTCTCCCCACACTGGGACGTAGGAGCCACCAAGTGGAATCTTCGTCCCTGTGGTCGGCAGCTCTACGTCCAGCACGGAACGCACACCAGTGTCTGGCCCAGGGCAAGTGACCAAGGCACTTCATGGGACAAAAGTCTCCGTTCTCTGTCTTGTTGTGGCTGCTCCCTCTGGTAAGCGGGTGACTACCTGTGCCCCGTGGATCACCAGCAACGGAAAGAGCTCACGCAAAGGCGGAGAGGCAGGACGGGGTGGCAGGTGATGGGCCTCCAGGACCCACCTCTGCCGAAGCTTCACTGTGCTGTGCCTCCTGATACGGTGCTGTTTGGAAAGATCCATTTCTATTCATCAACTGAACAAAGGCAACAGGAAGTGATTGCGTTATTGGAATTAGAACCCTGGTCCCTAGGTCAGGTGCCCCAGGGTCTTGCCCATGTCCCTGGATGTGGAAAGTGAGAGCCACTACCCAAAGATACGGACTTACAGCTCTTTGGCCTCTGCCACGTGATACATGTTGCACAGGATTCTTTCCATATGTTACCCGCATTCTCATTTGAAGAATTAAGTGTGGATTTCCCCGTTTTACAGAGAGAACAGAGGCTCCTAAGGTCTCCTAATGTGTTGCAGGCCCCACAGAGGACCACAGACTTCCAGATGCCCAGCCATCTCCTCTCTCCTCCTCTGCCTTAGTGACAGAAAGCCCCGTTCTTAGTTGGACACAGAACATTCAGTAATCAAGCTCACAGTTGCCAGCCCCCCTGGGAGGGGGGCACGACCTTGTCCCTATGTTCTCATGAGTAGGAAGACAGAAGACATGAAATGTGTAACTGACAGGAAGCAACTTACAAAGAGGGGCAAGCCCATCTCTGTTCCTTCCTCCTTCTGGTTGCAATGCAGATGTGATGGCTAGAGCACAAGTAGCTGTTCTGGACCATGAAAGTGGAAGCCACTGGCTGAGGTGGCCCTCACAGGTAGAAGCCTGGGTCCCTGAAACCGCAGAAGACCCTGCACCTGCCCTGGACCCCAGCTGGAGAGCATTCAATGCCCATCTTATTTAAGCCATGTACAAATTTCAGACTTTCTGCCATTTTAAAACAAAATGAATCCTCGCTGGTTTGAGTGGCAGAGTGACGACTTGAACCAAGATCTTTTGGGTCTCCAGGCTTTGAATGAGCACTTGGCCTCTGCACACGTCGACCTTCTCTAGGGAGGGCAGGGTGAGCCTCCGGTTTCTTTGTTTCCTTCCCACAGGGCAGGAGTCGCCCTCCCGCCTCCCGCCGCAGCTCGAGAGGCTGTTCCCGTCTCCACCTCGGAGCAGGCGCGGGATCCGACCCACGAGGCCTCCCCCTCGCGCTCATCTTAAACCCCAAACTTTGGCGTTTTGGCAAGGCTGGCTTCCTCCATTTCTGCCCCGTGGTCAGATACTCTTTGCTCCTCTCCATGCCTTTTAATCCACCCCTCCAGGGACAGTCCCTCCAACACGCAGGTTTCCTGGATATTATGTTAGAATATTAATGCTTTTTTGCAGTGAAAATTAAAGTGAGTCAAATGACATCACCAAGCCCCAGTCAACGCGAGCTCGGATCCTCAGCCCTGAGTGAGTCTGTCTCCCACAGGACCACACGGGGCGCCACCTCCGCCCTCCTCCCATGCACCCCTCCCCACCTGGCCCACAGCTCCGCCTCGCTGGAGGGAAACCCCAGGGGAGCCACGTGCCCCTCACACACAGCGTCCGGCACATGGTGGGCGGTGGGAGTCCATTTGCTGGATGAACGGGAACAGGATTTCATCTGGCCAGAGCCGGCATCCTCAGCAGCAGGGAGAAGGTCCCGGCGTGCTGGACGACACCTCAGGCCATCGGGAGAGAGTCAAATGTGCCCTGGCCTCAGGAGCGGAAGACAGCTGCCCAGTCTTGTGGTGAAACTCACAGCCCTGTGTAAATCCAGCACTAACAACGTTTTACATCCGCCACGGACTTCTGATGTGGCAATCAGCCCCCTACAGCCTGAGCTTTGCAATCCTGGTCACTGCCCGGTATTCATATGGCCACCCCTAATTACTAAGGCCACCCCCTCTTCTTGGGGAAGAAAATAATACATTTACCACCTAATAAGCAGAAGAACAACTGTGGGGTCCGTGAGGGTGTCTTACCCCCCCCCCCCCC
>NW_026000185.1:1374287-1383603 GCF_001458135.2 Marmota marmota marmota | reverse complement strand
CCCCCCCCAGTGGTATTTCCTTCTTATCCATGGCTTACATTTCTGTGATTTCAGTTACCCACAGTCACCCAGTCGGAAAATATTAAGTGGGAAATTCCAAAGAGATTCTGTAAGTTTTAAGCTGCACTGAAGGGTGGGATGAACTCTGTGCCACTCTGGACCACATCCGATGTGAACCATGCACTTGTCCAACGTATCCATACCGTATAAACTACCCTCCCGACATCATTATGACTCCTTATCTAGAACCACTGAAGGCAGAAGATCCTCCTTCTGAGGGTCATTCATGCTGCCTGCACTTTACCTCAGCTCATCAAGTAGGCCCTGAATCAGCTCATCCCATCACAAAGGGAAGAGAAGTGAGTATTAATAATAAGATATTTTGAAACAGAGAGACCACGTTCACATAACTCATCACAGCATTCCATTATAATCATCCTATCTTAATATGAGTTATTGCCATTAGTCTCTTATTGTGCCTAAGTTATAAATTAAATTTTATTGTAAATGCCGTGCATGTAACCGTACAGATGGGACTCAGCACTGGCACCAGTTTCAGGCATCCACTGGAGCACAGGCGAGGGAGACCAGAGTAAATGAATAAAGAGAATACAGCCTTTCATTCGCTATAGATTCCAGATTCATCTTAGATCTTTTCCTGTTCTTCCTACTTATCTTCCTAAGAGCTTGGAAGGGTTAAGTTGTTAACTACAGAGAAATAACTGTGAGGCAAGGAGCAGGAAAAGAGAAGGAACAAGGAACTGAAGACAGAAGATGGGAGAGACCTTGAGGCAACGGAAAAGCTGGGGAGGAAGTGGGTGAAGAGGGCGGAGAGGAGGGACAGGCGCCTCCTCCACTGGACAGCGGGACAAGATGGAGCGCCAGCAGAGCAGGCCTTCCACACAGCGGCCAGGGCTCGGTGGGAGGAGGGCCTCCATCAGAGGGCGCGGGCAGAGTGCAGGATGGAGCCAGGCCAGAGCTGGCGAGCAGAAACAGGAAGGGGAGTGGAGAGGGGAGGCGCCACGCTGCTGGCTGGCACCAGGCCCTCCCTGGTGACATGGGGAAAGTAGGTCAGCCTCAGAGCTGGCCCAGGGATGAATGGTCAGCCAGGACACGGGTGGGAAGTGAGGACACCTGACCTGAGCACAGGAGGGGAGGTGGAGAGAACTTCACTAGTGAAACCGGAGGGACGGAAACCAACTGGAGACAGAATTAGTCCAGCAGAACGTCCGCGGTGAGGGTGCTGGAGGACCTCTATGGTGTCCAGGACAGCAGCCGCGAGCCACCTGTGGTCAGTTGGAATTGAACTGTGGATGGCGTGAGGGCAGAAGTAAATTTTTAATCTGATTTAAATTTAATTAAGTTCAAATTAATTCACCACATATGGCTTGTGGCCGCCATATTGGACAGCCAGAGTGTGCAGAAAGGGGCTGTATGGGTCCCACTGGAGAAGGAACTGAGTGCCAAGAGGAACCAGGAGGCTGCTTTCCAGACACCTCAGTCTACTACTTTGGTGGTACCCAGCTGCATTGAGATGGCACCATGGATGGGCTTTATTTTTTAACTTAAATCATTTTCATGTACATTGGAAAAACAGAATTAGCATATAAAAATTAGCATATTGGAGCTGGTGATGTGGCTCAAGCAGTAATGCGCTTGCCTGGCATGCGCGGGGCACTGGGTTCGATCCTCAGCACCACATAAAAATAAAATAAAGATGTCGTGTCCGGTGAAAAAAATTTAAAAATCAAATAAATAAATATTAAAGAATTTTCTCTCTCTTTCTCTCTTAAAAAAATCAGCATGTTTCATAGATATCATGGCTTAGGACAAAACTAGAGTAGAATTTTATGTCTCTAAAAGGTACTGTATATAAAAATGCCATGTGAAAAGTATCACAAAGGATTTACAAATCTGACAATAAGTAATAAACATGTTTTGTATTAATGGAATCAGGAGATTCCGTGCCTGCCTCTCCCCTGAGCACAGCATTTTCCGGGTTCAGCCTTGTTGGCCCAGGAGTCAGTATCCCACTCTTCATGTGTAAATGACAGTTCATCCTTCGTGGAGCGGCACCACACTATGGCTGCCCACTCATCTTAGATGGATGTTTGGGCTTTTCACACGTTTGGTTATTGTGCATAATGTTTCCAGGAACATTCATGGACAAGTTTTGACCCAAATAACTGTTTTAAATTCTTTGGGTGTATAACTAAGAGTGGTATCATTTCAGGCAAGGAAAGTTCTGGAACTAGATGGTGGTGATGGTTGCACAACACTGTGAATGTCCTTAATGACACGGAATGATATAGCGTTAAGTGATTAAAATGGAAAATATTATGTACATTGTTTCACAATAAAAATCATTTAAAAAAGTAGTGGAGGAAGCGAGTAGACGGCTGAGTCGACACTGAGCTGATTCAACAGATGATGATAAAGAGTCTAAAACTGGGCCGTGAGACTTATCACGGGGCTGGGGGCTTTTTGGATTCACCCTTGTACCCATGAGTCATTTCTGCAGCCTTTCTGGAAGACATAGGAGCCTCTATCTTGTCTGCTTCCCTGGAGAAGGGCCTCCGAGCTCCCCAGTGCCAACACCATACCGCACACACACAGGTCAGCTAAGGTGCCCACCTGGTGACCGTCACTGCCCCAAGTACAGAAGTCCTCCTAGGCTGGGTATAAGGCTGGAGTGATAGTCTTCGACGCCTTGGAAGAGTTTCCGTGACTTATTGAAGCCACGGTTTCCATCCCTCCCCCTCTTTCATTGGTTCTTTTCAGTTATACATAACAGAAAAGCAGCCTCAAAAGGGTGGGAAGCCTTAAGATGCTGGGATTACGAGCATGCTGGAGAGCCATGCTCTGTCTCAGTTCTCAACTGTAAAGTGAGGTTGATAACAGAGGCCACCTCCTAGTGTTAGTGTGACAGTTAAGAGAGCTAGTATATGTAAAGTGCCCAGGACAGCATCTGGCACACAGTGATCACACAATGTTTGTTATCCATATTGATGGTGATGGTGAGGATGGTGGTGATGGTGATGATGGTGGTGATGGTGGTGACGGTGGTGATGGTGATGATGGTGGTGATGGTGGTGATAGTGATATGGTGGTAATGGTGATGGTGTGGTGATGGTGGTGGTGGTGATGGTGACGACAGTGGTAGTGGTGATGTTTGTGGTAATGTGATGTGGTGATGGTGATGATGGCGATGGTTGTGACGGTGGTAGTTGTGGTGGTGGTGGTAATAGTGGTAGGGGTGATGAGATGCTGCTGCTGGTGATGGTGTGATGGTGATGACTATATTTCTCAAAGTAATGGGGACAGTACCAAGGAGTGGTTGAGAACAGAACTGTGGATTTGGAGTCCTTGGCTTGTATGTTAGGTTGCTGTTTATTAGTCTGCATCTTTGAGCTAATCTGTAACCTCTCTGAGTTTCATGCTTTTTGAGTCCGCATAATGGGGATAGGAGAACGATGCATCTTTTAGGGCCGCCCTGAGTATTTAAAGGGCAGTGCATACAAAGCTCTTTCTGCAGAGCCTGGAGCAGTCACTGAAGAACAAACAGGAGTTACTGCTGGTATTCATGGGCACAATTAAAAGTGGAGTGATCTGGGCCAAGGAACAGATGCTACTGAGTTCCATGTTTAAAGGGCGGTAATAGTGATGGCTGATCAGCAAAAGTGGGTGGAGGGTTCTAAGGCAGAGAGTGTAATGCGCCCAGACTGTCTCCACATGGAAGGGTTTTAAGGTGTGTTATCTACTGACAGAAGCATCTCCCTCCACACTTACTCCACCACACACTGTGAAACTCTTCCAGTCTTCCTGACAGATAGCTGCCCATCTGGTGGGAGGTTCCCAGAGTCTTTCTGACATCTCCTTCCTCCTAGAAGGGTTCCTTTCACAGACAGCTCAGAGTATTTACCCAGGGCTTCCTTACCCTGAGTCAGAATTATTTTCTTAGAATGTCAACCTGCTTGTTCTAGCTCTCCACTGTAAGAAAAGGAGATGGATTCTGCTATTTCCAAAAAGCAATTCTGTAAAATCTGAAGACATTTCTTAGTCTGCCCCTGGGGCTCTTTGTTGGGATCCTCAACCATTCCTCATAAGGTGCATTTTACACATGGGTGCTTCATTCCACTCAGAAAATACGCTGGTGAGTTCTTCTCTCTCCAGACAGCATCTGGAATTTTCAGAATGGTTTCCGCATGAGATTCCATCCCAAGAAATTTTATGTAAAAAGTTATAAACACTCTTACAATGAGTTATGCAATCCTGTGTTTTATCTCAAAGAAGTAATCAAAACAAGTATCTTTACCTCTGTTAATTAATTAACAATTAATGATAACCTTAAATTGGGCGCTCAACCTGTGCTCGGCGTTGTGTTGGGTGTTTAACATAAGTTATTCCACTTTATACTTCCACCATTCTGCTGCTAAACAGCTAATACTTTCAACTGAGAGAGTGTTTGCATGTTTGGAGATTGGACCTTCTATCTTGGAAAGGAACTATAGTCTATGCTTCATTTTCATTTCACTCATCAAAACATTCTTCAGTGAGAGCTATTTGATGTACAAGGTCCTTTTTTTTTAAATATCTCTAGCTTTTTCCTTTAACTAAGAGGTCACGTTTTGCATTCTCTGACTCAATCTTCAAAGGCTCTGAGCCAGCTTAAAATGGACAAGGCAGATAACATTAGGATGAGCTTGAAGTTTAGGAGGATCTTTTCTTTGGGAGGGAGTTTTTTTATTTTTTTATTTTTATTTTTTTCCTTTGGGAGAGATATTGTATTTCATCCACAGAGGCTCTTTTTGTTTGGGGTTGATTTCAAAAGAAAAAAAAAACAGACAGAAAAGAACAAAAATCCATTATATGAAGGCACTAGAATCGAATGTGAGAAAACAATTTAGAAGAGAAGATCCTGAGAATCTATGATTTTGAGAGAACTAGAAAATCATTCTTGGTCAAGAAGATGATGCCTCTCTGGTATGAGCATAAAATCAGAGACTGATTTCTTCCAGTTTAAGTCAAACTAAGGGTCAAAATGCCAAATCATCCTTCAGATCTTAGTATTTCTCTCCTGGGCAAAAACACCTAAGGAGACAATAAAATGTTGCCGTTCTGCCAGTTTCCAACATGCTGGCCGCCAAACCCAACAGATGCACCAACAAGAAAGGCAGATCTGAACCAGCCCAGCAGGGGCACCATTTGGCAAGTGGACGGCCGCCGCCATACTGGTTTCTATTTCAGACAACAAAATTGTCCAAGGCTGTCTAATAGAGTTAACTCAACCAGCTGTGGGGCTGACAGGTCCGCACCTGCTTTCAGTATCAGATCTGGCTTCAGAACGGCTCAGTCTATTCCTGTTCTTCTCACCACGTTAAACCACAGGGAAAAAAAAAAAAAAAAAGGAAAAAGAAATCCCAATGTACACGTTCCGGAACTAGTTCCTAGGCATCCACATGTGATCTGCTGTGGCACAGAAGTGCACTGAGGAGAAGCCAGCGAACTGAACTTGCTGTTCACGCCACTTCAGCTTCATCACCTGGGTGTGACAGCAGCCGTCGCCAAGCCACCAGAGACGAGGAGGCTCAACTGGAAGCTGAGGCCTCAAGCTGCAGAGGCAGCTCAGCAGCAGAGCGGCCAACAGACATCTCCCCCATGCGGGGAGGTGCATATGTTTCCATTTATTTGCATCCTATTGACTATGCACAACCCTTAACAAGGCAAGTGGGAGAAGCCGCAGCTGACAGCAGTGCACAACAAGGAGTCGGGAAGAAACCTGAATCAGTGGGTTGACAGGATCAAACCTGGGCTCGACTGAGTCTCCTTATGGTCTTCTTAACAGCAACTCCCCTTCCTTAGGAAGAAATGGCAGGGGCCAGCACCACGGTCCACACGAGCTGATTCACGCAGAAAATGCATATGATGTGCTGTGCGATGGCAGCTGCCTGCAGAGGCAGTTATCAAGGGACTGCTACAGTTTACTGGATTCTATTTGTCCATGAATAATGGCATCATATTCTTAAAATTTATTTTTAAGTAATAATAAAAAGATGAGGTTCACAATCAAAAATACCCTCTGCCCAGTGCCTTGGTATGATTGATATAAATCCTGATAAACATCAAAAGTGTGCCATCCCCAGCGATGGCTTGGGTGCTGGTGAGGGTGCAGGCTCTGGGGTTCAGCTGTCGGGGTTATAAACCATGTCTGCAATTTGCTCCATAGGAGAAGAACTGAGGTGAGTTGCTATTTCACCTCTGAGAGCCTCAGTTTCTCGGAGATATTAACCCATTTTGTCCCATCATCCCAGATAGGGAACACTTACAAAAACTTAAGCCACCAACAAATATATCACTTATGGTAACTTTGAAATAATATTTGAATATCTAGTCTGTTTGCAGAATCGAAAACTTGGGATTTGATGGGTTAACAACATCAGCTTCAGGGTTGTTGAGGAAATTAAATTGGTTGTTGAATAGAAAGAACTCAGCATGGTGTTCCAAGCATAATCCAAGCGCTTGGTGAGCACCAGTCCCAGCAGAAATGGGAACCCCATTAGTTGTTGTTATCATTCCACATTTTTCTCCGCCCCCACCATGATGGTCAAGAGGTGGGACAGTCTCACATCTTCCAATCTTCCACAGCATTTATCTTCTGGATTTGGAGGTACACGAATTGGCCCACTGCCTATGAGTCAACTTGGTTATCTTCTGTCACCTCTGTGAACCTTGTTATCTTTATCTGTAAAATGCGAATAACCTCATATGGTTCACAGACTTGTTATGAGGATTGAAGATTTCTTATTCTAACAAATAAGCTCTCTATACTGTTGTCAGAATAATTAAAATGATGATGAAGGAGAAGCACATGAAAATGGTCACCCTTTTACGTCCAGGCCTCTCAATGGTCCAAAGCTTTGTGACATGAGTCCTCAGGAAAAGAAAAATGAGAAGGTTGCATCACAGCATCGCCCATCTTGTGAGGAGGTCCAGCAGCCGAGAGCGGGAGCTTTGCACACACCCTGAATTTGCAGACATTGATCACTGAGGTCCGTTTGTTCTTCCTCTATTTTCAATAAGGGAAAGGAAAATCCTGAGATGAAAACCATTTGGAAGGAAAGATATAACTTTGAGAGCCACTGGGAATGGCCCTTCTGCTAGGCTGCTGGGGACGCACAGACGCCTCGTGCTCCACCAGGGGGCTGGACGGTGGCAGCCTGACTGGGTCCGCTGAAGCCAGTGAGCACCGTCCACCGCCAGCTCCTCTTCCACTGACCTCCTTACCCCCCTCTTGTAGGCGGGGCCCCTCCCCACCACATCCCACTTGGGAGCCCTTGGAACGTCTCCAGCTCCCACACGCACCTGCTGGTCAGGTAGCACTTCCAGATCTTCTGGAGGACTGAGGGTGCTGGGAAGGGACAGGCCTCGCCTTCGCTGCCACCGCTCCGGGTCTCTCTCGACCTTCGAACCCCACTGTTCCCTTCTGCATGGGCGGAGGTGCTCCTGGAGCACCCAGCCTCCCGAGTGAGAAGGACCTGGGGCTGAGTACTCTTTCCTGGCTCCTGAAGGCCAAGGTCCTCCCCCCTCTCCTGTTCCTTCCTCCTGGCACCGTGTCAGCTTCCAACTGAAGGGTCACCTCTGAGAGAGGCATTGTGTGCTGGCCCCAGAGAAGCACCTCTCTCTTCCTGGATGTCTCCGTCTCAGCACCTCATGTCTTTCCACCAGAGCAGCCCAATAAAGTGTAACGTCATTGATTGGATTCATTTTTTAACTTTTCTTTTGCCTAAATTCCCTTTTAAACTGCAGTGCCATGAAGACAGCAGGGGCCTACTGTTTGCACTGTGTAGACCCTGGAGGTGAACACTAGGTGCCGTCACTGGGACTGCCATTATGACTGCCATCCGACAACTATGACCTTGGAAAGGTCACGTGACTTTCCCCAACCTCAATTTCATCATATATGAAAGGAGAGTGGTACCATCTGCCTTGAGCCTGCTGGTGCACTGCGTGAGGAAGGCACCACGGCTCTGTTGAATCAGTTCTAGAACTTTCCACACTTCAATTTTCCTGAAATAAAGACCATATTACAATTGCTGGAGTCTTTGACTACATAAAATATGGCAATATCTCACCCGTATACAAGTTCCTCTTACATTAAAAAAAGTTTCCTTTGAAAGACACGGTTAGGTGGCTCCAGGTGTGGAATTACTGTCACAGATGCAGTGAAGATGGGTTCTCATGCATTCTACTCAGTTCTTCCTCTACTTCCTCCCTCCCACTTCCTGCCTGAAGACTGCCCTGACCCTAGTATCTTAGTTGATCAGACTGTCTTCTTAAATTAAAAAAAAAAAAAAAAGTGTCTATTTTTCCTTCAAAAGCCCTAAGGAGTTGGAATGATGAAATACACTTAATTAAGCTGTGCGGAGCAACCCGGCTATCCAGGTGGCCTCTCTGTCCCACTTTCCTTGGTTATTCTGAGGATTATGCTATTACATAAGAACGAACATTCATAGATGGCTTACTATGTCCCAGGCACTGAGCTAAATGCTTGGCATGCATTATTTAATTCTCACAAACTCCCCCACTATGAGTGGGGACGAGCATTATTTCCATTTTACTGATGACAAAAATAAGGTCCACATATATTTAGTTACTTGCTCAAGGTCCCACAGCTATAAGTGGCAGAAAAATCTGGAATATGATTCCAAGCCTATGAATATACAGGCTTGAATCCTCCAAAGACACAAATACATACTAAGCATAAATTAGGTCCATCAAGGAATTTTCTGTCTGTGATTAAAGACCAACAGGACTTGTGTAAAACAATCTCTCTAAAACTCTCACCTAGAACATACTTTTGTTGGTCAAATTCTACTTTGGCAGATGCAATTCACTGAACTTATCGAGTATAATGCATGGGCTAATTATCATAATGCTACAGAACAGCTGCCAAATGTGCACATCCATCAGTTCTTTTGGTTGCAAGGAACATAAACCCCGAGGGGAGTTAGGAGGTCGACGTCTGGAAGGATCCGTGAACCGGGCTTCCGTCTGTCTGATCAGGGCTCTGCTCCTTCTCCATATCACACCTAATTCTGCTTCATGAATGAGTCCCCCTGATCCTCAGCCTCGTTTCCTTCTAAGGCAGAAAAATGGCAGCAGGAATCCCAGGTGCACATTCAGACCCAGTCCCAGGTAGAATGGCCCTCCGCCTCTGTTCCACCTACACAGAGGGCGTGTCCCTCCCTGAACCAATCACCGAAGGGAGATGGCTGGGATCGTTCTGATTGGCTGCAGCCAAACAGGGCCCGCCCGC
>NW_026000185.1:1347748-1374262 GCF_001458135.2 Marmota marmota marmota | reverse complement strand
GACCCCGCCTCCGAGGCCCTCACCCCGCCTCCGAGGCCCTGACCCCGCCTCCGAGGCCCTCACCCCGCCTCCAAGGCCCTGACCCTGGCCTCCAAGGCCCTCACCCTGGCCTCCAAGGCCTGTAGAACTTGGCCCACTTCTCCAAACACGCGTCCGCTCGCCCACTCGGCTGCTGCCAGCTGGCTGTCTTGCAGTTTTTCAAATCCTCCAAGCAACTTCCCAATTCCAGGCCTTTGCACTTCCTGGTTCCCTATCCAGAACGCTCTTGTCCCAGACTGTCACATTACTCTCTTATTCACTTAATTCAGATATCTGTCAAATTTTTCATCTTTCCAGCCATTCCACCTAAAATAGCCTTTCTTCACCTCCATCTCTCACCCTGCCCCCTTTCCCCCCCACCCCATATTAATTCCAACTTGACATTACATGTGGTCACTTATTTTGAGTTTCCTCACTGGACTAGGGGCTTTGGGCATACCTGGTCTGTTGTGCACAACACGGTGGGTGGCATAATAGGCCCTTGTCCATAACTAAGAGCTCAATTACCAGACTTTGAATGTGTGAAAGGTGCCTTCCTCAGCTTTGTGTGGCTGTGACAAAACTCCCGAGAAGAACAACTTAAGGAAGAACAACTTGTGGAAGAGCACGGGGCGCAGAGGTGCTCACGCATGGCAGCCAGCAGCAGTGGAGACAGGGGAAGGGCCAGGGATAGGATATAGTCCCAAAGGAAACATCCCGAATGTGATGGTTTGGGAGTGAGGTGCCCCCAAGGCTCATGACGTAGACAGTGCAGCAAGGCTTAGAGAGAAATGACGGGTCATGGCAGCATCGACCCAGTCGGGGAACTGATCACCTGATGGGATTAACTGAGGGGTGGCTGAGGGCAGGTAGGGTGTGGCTGAAGGAGGTGGGATATTGGGGCCATGGCTTTGGGGCCTATATTTGGGGTGTCTCTCTGCTTCCTGATCATGTGAGCTGCTTCCCTCTTCTCTTCCACCGCCATGTTATGCCTCACCTCGACCCCCAAGGAATGGAGCCTGCTGTCTGTGGATTGAGACCTCTGAAGCTGTGGGCCCCCAAATAAACTTTTCCCCCTCCACAGTTGTTCTGTTTGGGTCCTTTCATCACAGTGGCATAAAAAGCTGACGAAAACACCCAAGGACCCTCTACCTCCAACTGGGTTCCACATCCTACAATTTCTAGCACCTCCCAATGGTCGACCCAGTAGTGAATCCCTTGATGGATTCACCCAATAATGAGGTCAGAGCCCTCGTGATGCGATCAGTCTAAAGAGCCCCCCTCTGAACGTTGCTACCCTGGAATCAGCCTTCAACACATGAGCCTTTGGGACAAACTTCACATCCAAACGACAATAAAGGTAAGTGAACAAAACTAAATGAGTGAACAAGTGAACCAGAGGGTCCCAGGGCATCAGTAGAGGAGCACGTGTAACAGATGCCAGGGGATGGGTTTCATTCTCTTTGTCCTGTTTTATTTTCACCTAGATGACCAAAAACACTCTCCCCCAGACCTTCAGAGAGCTGAGTCTATTTAAGAAATGCTCTGTCTGGAAAGGAAAAGGTTTATCAAGCTCATGATGGAGTTTGAACTCAAATAAGTGGTTCAGAATCATGGTGGCACTCCAACCACCTCCTCTACTGAATCAGTTGCTCACAGGCCTCCTGCTCCTGCGTATGCTGGATCTGAATTGAACACTTTAAATATCAAGGCAGACAACCCCCATTATGAACTGGCTTGTACCCAGAATCCAGATCATATCTTGGCTTCCCTCTTCCTTTCTACTTTTATTTCCCTCTATCTGCTGAGTCAGAATGGCTGAGATTTCCTCGGTGATGTTTTTGCTCACTGCTGGGTAAAGATTTATTGGCCGTCCTCAGAAGGCACAAGATCTCAAGGGACTCACTCTGGAATGACCGTGGGTCGGTCACTTAGCAGCTGAGTGTTTGACTAATCTTATGAAAATTGTGCCAGGAAAGACCAGATCCTCTCTTTGGTCTCTGCTTGTTTTATTCTTTTTAATGCCAACATAGATCCTTATGGTAATATCAATTATTAGTAGCAGTGTGGTTATTCATGTTGATAGTGAGACTATTAACATTTTCAGAAAGGTTTCATAGCTTATGAAACAAATGCCCGTCCATCACACTGGTGATACATTCGCTCAAGTCAAGCCAACGACTCCTGCTCCCCGTGGGCGGATGTCTGTGTGGGCTTTTCTTTCCCCGAGTGCCAGAGGATCAGAAGACCTGAGGCCCGTATCTGAGAGCTCATCTTGATCCGATTCTACCGTGACGCTGGGAAAGCTGGATCTTTTTCCTCTCACATGTTTTCCTCACATGGAAGTGGAGACAATTAAACTTATTTCAGGGTTATGAGAATGAAATAAGATGGTGCATGTAGAATCCTCACAGAGCGCCTCCGTCAGAACAGGTGCTGTAGCAGTGTCCGCTATTCACCACCCAGCACATGTTTGAGTGCCAGGTACAAAAGTAACGTGAGGGCGGCCCCTGGAATTCATCATCGTCGTCACCGTCGTCATCAGACTTCTATTAGCAAAAAGAGCCAGGAAGGAGAGAAGGCTTTGGTGGTGGAAGCGAGCGACGCGTCTAACCGTCATCACGCCTTTGCCATCAGCTAGACGGTGAGACTTAACCCCGACTCTTCAGGCTCCAACTTCCTCATCCATAATACAGCACAAAGAATTCATCAACACCCTTGACTCCGTGCAGCCAGTCGAAGATAATTTGTCACAACTCATAATGCATTTTAGGAACTTAAGCAAAATGTTATGAATTATTTATTTAAAAAACATAAATCAGTGTAGCCCTTGTCACCACTCATTGGCATCCTGAGGTTTTCCTGAAAGGAGAAAATGCTGGAGTTTGTGACAATCTCACAAGAGCCTCCTGAAGCTTCCTGAGGTATGAAGATGGGAAGTAATTAAAAATCACGGGTCTAAGTGATCTCCAGCACCCTTCACATACCATGCGACTTAACTCCACACTCTTGTGTCCAAGACCATCGATGGACAGAGGAGAAAGTGGAGACCTAGAAAAGTTAATCTTAAAAGATGACAGCCAGATACAAGGACAAAATTGGACTAAGACCCAAAGTGCTGAATCTTTGGGTACTATTTCCACCATCACATAAAAACTCTGAGGAGGGCAAGAAATGTGGCTCGCCTAAGAATTACACCCACACCCATCTGGACCCAATTTCCCATTATTTTTACCAGGAAGAATGTTCTTGCCCTCACACCCACAAACCTCTGTGTGGACACCAATCCATGTCTTTCCTGAGCAATGACTAAGCCAGCCAAGAACCAGCTGCCCCCATGACTTGGAGAATCAAGGTTGGGTCCCACACCTGATGAAGAATAGTTTCTCAAAGAGGCTTGGATTTCTGCCAAAGGATAATTTGAATAAATATCTTTAGTTTTTTTTCTTTGTTCCATAAGTTACTTAGAAATGTTAGGTAGTATGTAAATATTTTGGAGACTTTCCAGAGGTCTTTATGTTATTGAATTCTAATTAATTCCAACATAGCCATTGATGCTTTGAGTGAATCCTTTTAAATGTATTCAGACTTGCTTTAAGGTCTAGAATATGGTATATCCTTAAATGTTCTGTCTGCATTTAAAGAAAATGTGTATTATGTTGTTTGTTGAGCGTTCTAATAGGTCAAGTTTACATTAAGTCAACTGGATTGTGGTGTTAAGATCATCTGTGCCCTTGATAATTTCCCGCCTGTTCCATCAATATTGAAATAAAAGTATTGAAGCCTCCAACTTCAACTTTTTTGTTTCTTCTTGCAATTCTATCGGTTTTTTGCTTCATTATTTTTGAAACTCTATTAGATGCATAAATATTTGGGCTCATATATCTTCTTGATGTGTTGACTCACTTATCATTATGAAGTGACATTCTTTATCACTGAAATGCTTCATGATCTGAAATTTACTGTGTTATCAATATAACCAGTCCAGCGTTTCGTTAGTGCTAGTGTGTACATCTTTATCCATATTTCAAACTTCAAGGTATCTATGCCTTTATATTTAAAGTGGGTTTCTTATGGGTAGCTTGTAGTTGGGTCCTGCTTTAAGATTCAATATGATAATCTCTACTTTTTAACTGAAGGGTTTATGCCAGTTATATTTAATGTGATTAATGATGGAGTAGAATTTAAAAATATCATCTGGATGCTTTTCATATATGTTCTATTTTTTCTTTCTTTTTCCCCCTTTTCATCTACCTTCTTTTGAATGCGTTAAATATTTCTTCATGATTTCTTTTTATTTCCTTTGTGGTATACTAGGTATAGTTCTTTTCAAATTTAGTGGTTTCTTTGGGGTTTATTATTTTAAACCAGTTATTTGCAAGTGATGTTATATCACTTCGTTATAGTTCAAAAAATTCAAATAATATATTTCCATTTCTCTATTTCCCACTTTTGTACTATCATTGCCATATATTTTACTTTTGCCAAGTTGTAAAACCCTTGCAGCATTGTTAGAATTTTTGTTTTAAAAGTGATTTATCTTTTTAAAAATATTTTTTTTAGTTGTCAATAGACCTTATTTTATGTATATGTGGTGCTGAGACTCATACCCAGTGCCTCACACATGCTAGGCAAGTGCTCTACCACTGAGCCCCAGCCCCAGCCCCTAACAGTCATTCATCTTTTAAGGAGATTAAATTCCTGTAAGATTCTTACCTACTAACCAGGTAGTTTTCATTTCAGGTGTTCTTCATTCTGTTGCATTGATCCACATTCCCACATAATATCACTTTCCCTTTCCCCAGAGGTCTTTTCTTTATCTTATTGCCCAATATTCTTTTTATATTAAAGCTTTATAGTTACAAAGAGTAGGTGGGTTCATCTTGACAGATCCACACATGCATGGAATTTGACTTCTCTTCCTGATCCCCACTTTCCATCCGGCCCTCCCTCCTCTCTCCTGATCTCCCGCCTCCCTTAGACTTCCCAAAGGGCTTTATTTAACGTTTCTTTTAGTGTGGATCTGATGGTGATGGATTCTTTCAGTGATTCAGTGTGTAAAAAGACTATTTCACTTGCATTCAGAAAGTTATTCCCACTACATAAAGAATTCCACCTTGTGTTGCTTTCTTCATTACGTTACAGTCTCCACTGTCTTCTGACGTCTATTGCTCCCAGCGAGAAATCTGCTGTCTCCCTTCCTTTGTGTTTCTGTGCACACAGAGTCTCTTTTTTCCTCTAGCACCTTTCACTGATTTTAAGAAATTGGACCATGTTGTTGTGGGCCCTCATGATTCTCATTCTCAAGATCCTTTGAGTTTCTTGCACTGTGGGTTTACAGTTTCCACCAAATTTGGAATATTTTCTGTCCATTGTTTTTTCAAATATCCTTCTTGCCCTCCTCCACTTTAGGGACTCACAGTACACGTATAGTAAGACCCCCAGTCACTCTCTTTTCATTTCTTAAATTCTGTTTTCTCTGAGTTTCATTTTGCGTGGTTTCAATGGCTTGGTCTTCAAATCCACCAACCTTTTCTTCTTTGATATCTAACCTGCGGTTGGTCCCATCCAGTGTAGTTTCTGTCTCACACATTGTATCTTCCATAGATAGAATTTTGGTGTGAGTCTTTTAAAGTCATTTTCTATATCTCTATTTAAATTTTTGAAACAGTGGAATTGAGTGTTACAGTAAATCTTTGTGGAAATATCGTCATCTGCTAATTCTATGACTTATTTCAGTCTGGATGAGTTCTGATAATGTTTATTCTTCTCATTATGAGTCGTATTTCCCTACTACTTTGTATGACTGATAACTTTTGCTTGGGTACAAGAAATTATACATTTTAGTTTATACATTTAATTTGTTAAATATTAAAACATGGGCACTGTACTTCTAAACTTCAGAGTTGGTTTTTCCTGTACACTAGATAGTTCCTCACTCTCATGTGCCAGTCCCTGCAGCTCAACACACTGGGATCTCAGGCAGCTCTCCAGGGTGGTCTGAGCAGGTCTGTCCTGTTAATCAGCTCTCTTTGGATTCCTATGCTCACCTCTTTCCCTCCAGCTCAAGGAATCTCAGGCTTTTCCTGGGTCCCCCATCCTTAAGTGGCAGCCTGGAAATGCTCTCAGGGCAGCGATCTGGACAATAAGCAAACTCACTAGCCCATTTCCTAACCCTTTGTCCATATCCAATGTCTCAAAAATAATCAGTTCACGTTTTGTCCATTTTTGTCTCCTTCAGTCCGTAGGGTCTACACAGCCCATGGTACTGACTCTGCCTGGGGCAGAAGTTCAAGTCAATAGGACGAAATTTAATAAAAGTAAGAAAGACCATTAAATCTGTCAAACACAACCCAAGCTGTTAAAATTTACAAATGCAAAAGTAATTTTTGCCAATATTGAAAACCCCGGTAGCATGAAGAAGAAAAAGCAGAACTGTGTATTTTTCAGGGTTCAATGTCACACTTGACATTTTCAGCAATGACCCTTAAACAACTATCATGAGTCCCATCAGACTCCACCATTTGCCATCCGTGTCACCACCATTTGCCATTCATGTCACTTCCCAATGGAACAAACATTTTCTTCTACCTTGAAAATAATACCTAAAAATTAATCCAGGATGATGAGTGTGCACTTTACTTGGGTAGTCCCTTAAGTTCTCACTGTGGGGTCAGCTGTGCTAGGCACAGATAATTCCAATTCTCACCCAAGTGAAGTGAAAGTGTAAAACCTACAGCTACATAGAAGGTCAGTCAGCCCCCCAATGACTATGTCCCCAAAACACCCCGTGAGGGTTTCCAAATACTGTTTTGTGAAAATGTGGGTTAAAGATTAGCAGTACCTCTCCAGTCTTGGGCGAATCTGATGGTAGAAGACCCTAGACTGGAGGTTCCTCGTGGGTGACAGTGTTTGACAGCCACGCTGCAGGGAAAGAGGGAACTGCACAAACCCAGGTACGAGGTTCTCGAGGCCAGATCTCAAAACTGTCTCATTCTAATTCTCATCCTAATCTTCCTGTCTTAAGGGACACAAAGTGCAATGGCTGATAATAATATTAAATTAAATGCATTTGTGATAAAATAAAATGCTTAAAGAAGCCACGGAGATGGCTTGTCCGTGAATTAAATGACCCAGTGGGGTCAATGAATGGTGCCCTGGGTGGGGGACAGCCACCTCTCCCTCCCAGGTGACCATCATCAGCAGGGACATGGGAGCATTCTCATTAACGTTTTATATTTTTCAAAATAAGTGAAAAGTATACTTTTTGTGAACTCTTAAATTTCTAATCATTGAGGCTTATGTGACTTACAACACACACCCCGCACACCCTCGCACACAGGTCAGTGTGCAGCTTTCAACAGTACAGAGTGGTTTAGAACCAGACCAACAGACGCAAATGCAGGCCCCACGCTGGGTCAGTCGTGGCCTTTGGCTGGGCTGTGTTCCTTCTCTTGTCCTCGGTTTCCTCGTCTGTAACAGGTGGTGACCGGCCTCTGGCCGCCTGCCGAGCATCCATCTCTCTCTTCCTGGCTCTTAACAGAACCGCACTTCCTCCAGACTCTGTGCCCTCGAGGATCAGTAGGTGCTGGGGAAGTCTGCACTATTCCCAGCTGCAGGAAGGGCTCTGGCTTGGTTCTGCTTCCTCGGTGACTGGGTCAGGAGCCCAGAATCAAGGCAGTCACAACGTGTCACTTTCTTTTTCTATTATTTTTATTTCATTTTATTTGGTCCCAGAGATTGAACCCAAGGGTACTTTAATCCTGATCTATATGTCCAGTCCTTTTTAATTTTTTTTTTTTTTAGTTAGAGTCTTGCTAAATTGTGGAGGCTGGCCTCAAACTTGAGATCCTCCTGCTTTTGCCTCCGACATCACTGGATTACAGGTGTGTGCCACCATGCCCAGCAGCACATGCCACTTTCAAATAACTCTAATTGGCCCAAGGAAAGGCACATCATCTTCTAATTTGGCCACAAACATAGAAGTCATCCCAGAGACTGATGATAGAAAATTTGAAGTAATGAGGAATCCAGTGAGGGAAAAAAGATCACATTCCCCAAAAAGCAGATCCCAAAAAATGATTGTACTGTACTTAAAGTCATACCACCTCTGGATCTTCTGTCATGTGAAATAGTTCAATCGTATAACTCTGCATTAAGGTGATTGCTTCCTGAAATAAAAACAGCCTAACTCATAGCTAAGTGTTAAAGACAATAAGAGCTAGTCAGCGTATGATATATCTTATCATTAGAGCAAGTTCACATTTCCATTTCATCATATATTAAAATAAATGTGCTTTCATAATGTAACTTAGGAAATGAAGTTTCCCATCTCCCCACAGACAATGGTGCATTAATTACATTAAAATTTTAAAACCCCTTTCACTAACAGTGATGGGAATGAGCAGGACGTGAGCCCCAGGATCCCGTGGGAATCCGAGCCCTGTGTGCTCACCCTTGCCTTTGGCCAGGACTTCATCCTGGGGACACCGGCTGTGGCGACTTGGACAACACACCAGACTTGGGCAGATCTGCCAATTCATTCAACAAACTTTGGGGCCTGTATGAAAATGTGGCTCTGCTCCCAGGCCCAGGCAGAATGCAGGCAGCACCACCGGGCTGGACCGCGACTCCTGCGTCCCCGGGATGCACGCCAGACTTGAGTCACCAGGAACCTGGGGGCTCAGCACCCGCATACAGGCAGCATCCGGGTCAGAGCAGGAGGAGGAGGAGGCAGAGAGGCAGGAGCACGAACGGGGACCGTGAAGAGGCCTCTCGGGCCCCAGCTCCTGCCTAGGAGGGAAGAGAGGCGGCGTGTGGCCTACCCCAAGGCCGTCACCAAGGGCCCCAGCAAACAAGCCTGCCCTGAGCACCTGCCATTCCACACGCCACCCCGCTCCCCTCCCTGTCCTCGACAGGAAGGATTTTTGTCCTTTTGTAGGACGCCACATGCTTCTCCAGTGTGTCCAGAAGAAATGAAGGCAGAGGTGGTTCCTCTGCCCGGACTCTCCCGGCCTCATCTCTCCAGACCCAAAGCGTGACCCGCTGCCTGTGCCCAGCTCAGTACGCTGCCGATTCCGATGACTCACAGGATTCACTGCTGGGGTGATCTGCCTGCTGGTCACCATGTGAAAGTCCTACTGTCACCACGTGCTGATTATAACTGCTGGTGTGGCTACTTAGCTCTGCTAGGTTGCAGTAAACCTAGATCAGCCACAGCCACGGATTCTATGTGGTTGACAGGTTCGTAGGACCTTCCATGAGGTCTAGCTCGGAACAGACGCTGTACAGACACCCACCAGGCTCCACCAACACACCAGGACTGAAACCAGAGTCTCCACGTGGAGAAAGGCAGCCGGCGTCCACAGCCGGGCTCCTCCTGACAGTCCCCTCCCTGTGGGTCAGCGCCTCATGGTTTGAAGCCGATGCTCCTGAGTCTCCACTCCCCCCTGGGCCCTCTTGCCACATCTTAGGACCTCAACTGCCACCAATGATCTCAAGCCCTTTGTACTGTGTTCTCAGCCTGAGTTCCGACTCCCATCTTCGGTCGCCTACTGGAGATTTCCACCCGGATCTCTCAGGAATGTCCGGTTGGATGTGTCTGAAATCAGACATATTTCTGACTCCCTCTCCCACGATGTTTCTCCCCCTTTTCTTGTTTAGGAAAAAGCATCACCATCCATTCTGCTATACAAATTTAAAAAATATCGATAACATCTTTTTTATTATCTCAATTTATCCCTGAAGCCATGTTCATTTTGCACCCCAAAACTGTGCATTAATTAAGTCCATCGTATTTTGCTGGATGCATGGTCGCTACTCTCATCCAAGCGGCCGTCCTGTCTGTCTGTCTTGGACCTAGATGGTGGTCTCCTAGCTGGTCCTGTGCTGCACAGGCAGCTCGACCCCACTCTGCCCCCTGTCAGCAGGCCCCAGCTCTCCTTTGCTCTCTCTCTTCAGAGAAGTGAGTGGCAGCAAATGACTTGTATGGATGACCAAATTACCAGTTTCACAATGAAAACCTCTCGTATTCCACCCTGGAGGAAGCCGATCGATAGATCAATACATTTTATTACTAGGCAATCTGGCTCAAAGATCCAGAGACTCTCCTGTGGCCTAAGGCAAATCTGAACAACATTTGGGCGTTATGTGTGACTCCAAAACAACCCAAACTACCTTTCCCTCAAGGTAACGTCGCGGCCAACTTCTGGCCCTTTTCAAGTTGCCAGCATCGAGTTTCACCATTTGTCGAGCTATTCACTGGATGCCAATTGGAAATGATTGATGTGCACTGCAGGGCTGGCATACGGCGCTTCTGACTTCCAGCCAGGAAAGGGAAGGCTGTGTTCCAGGAACCAGGGCACAAACAGAGATGGTGCTGGAGGGCGGCTGTCGGCTGGGCGCTCAGGCTGGGACCCAGGGGGCTCTGGCCCACCTCTCCTGGGCCCTTCGGGACACACAGGTGGTCAGGTCAAGCTGAGCATTTGGCCGGGGAAAGCAGGGGAATTAATATCTGCAGAGTGCCAGGTATATCCTAGGGCTCGGCTAAGTATTTCATGTGCATTTGATTATCCCCACAATCCTCTGCAGTTGGAATTTTCTGTTTACAATCCAGGAAATGGCAGCTTGAAGGAGGAGAGCAACTTCCCAGGATGGTGAGCACGAGAGGGTTTGGGCCCAGCACTGTATAAAAGCACGTTCTGCAGAGTCACGCAGCCCCGGAGCACGCTGTGTTCTCAGCAGCACCTGCCCCTGGGTTCCCTCGCTACTCAGCTCTTGTGATTCACTTTGAGGCTCTGCTTTTTCTCTCCTTTCCTGAGCTCAGGGTCCCAATCAGATTTGCAGCCCGGACCCCAGGGCGACTCGGTCTCTGGAGAGCCTGATATCACTGGCAGCATGTTGGTCGAGCACATGGGGATCCCACAGATAAATCTTTGCTAAGAGTTATCACATTCACCCAGGGAGGCTTAACTGTGGTCAAGCTCAGAGAATTAACCAGGCAGGCGCTTTCTGTGGTATTAAAAAGAAACCAACAGTGACGCTTCTGATTGTCAAATAAAAATATGCCAACTGGGCTTGGAACAGTGTCTGTGTGGGTCATCAAGCCAGAAACTTCTCCTATGCTTATTTCCGAAACAAAGATTGGAAAAGGAAATCAATGTAAGTTGGACACAAATTAAGCTCTGACTTGCGGATCCCCCTCCCGTTTCTCTTCCTCTCGGGATCATCACAGGGCCATGGCTTCTTCAAGCAGAAACCTGACTTCACAAATCAAGAAGTTGGCATAAAACATATAATTGAGCCAACCAAGGCCAAATAACTTCAATACCAATTCCCAACTCCAGCGCGAGACTTTTTTCCTACTTGTTTGTGATACAAATACACAGGATCACGTCCACTTGGTTTCTAGCGGAGTAACTTCTTCATGTCCATCTCTTAGGATTAAAATAGAGCCACAGGACAGAGGTCATCATTCAGTTGTTACAAAATAAAAGTGAAACACGCTTCCATGACTCTCTTCCTGACCTTGTGTGCAGTCTGCGATGTAACCGGTGTGCACTCAAGTGACGATGAGGACCATCATGAGAAAATGATAATGACCTCAGGGTTATGCGTGCAATGCCTCCTACCTGCCAGGCACCAGGCCGTCTCATGTACATGCTGCCATTTAAGTCTGCCTCAGTAAGAAGAGATGGCATCGCACACGCACACACACACACACACACACACACACACACACCCGGGGCTCAGAGTGGTCAGCAACTCATGCCTGGTAGGTACGTGGTGAATCACGGGACAGCCGGTCACACCACACAGCTGGGGACTGCTCTCTGCACCACGCTGCCCCTCGTCCCCCAGGGCCACAAGGCTCCCCAGGCAATCCTTGGGCAAGATGAGAAATATTGACCTTCTCCCTTCTCAGACCCCTTTCTCGGTAATGTAAAGTGTGTCCCCTCCACTGTGGAAGAGGGGACCCAGGTGCACACACCAACACGCACACATGCACACACACATGCACACACGTCCATGCTGCACACGCAGGGTTGTGCATCCCTAACTCCACAGCCCTGAAATGTGGTGGGAAACTCCCCCAGGCCCACACGGAGGACCAGAGACAGCACAGGGACCAGCAGCTTGAGACGTAGCACAGGCAGAAAGAGTAAGACCGCCCCAAAGAAGCCTGGCGCCCGTCCCCGGGGCACTAGTTCTCGGGTCCTGCTCCTCTCCTCGGGGTGCTGTGCCCTAGGGCTCTCCCAGGGGATGTCCTGGTGCCCTGTACCTCGGAGAAGACAAGAGACAGGTGCCACCCTGCTGGCCCCGGGCTCCTGTGGTGGCTCTCTGGGTCATCTGGTGCTAGTCCACTGGAGGCAACGGATTTCTTCTTTTTTCACCATGAACAAATATCGTGGGCTCTGGTGAGCAAAGACACTTGTTTCCCTCCAATTCTGTCCACAGGTGTCATCAATCCAGGTCGGGTGTCCCTGGTCTGAAATGCCTGGGGACGGACGTCGTCCGATATTGGCTGTCTGCACAGACCTAACGAGATACTTGCGGGCTGGGACCCGAGTCTCGAGACAGAACTCATTTAAGCTTCACATACAACCTTATACTCATAGTCCGAAGGAAATCTTACACCATGTTTTTAGAGCACTGTGTTTTGACTCCGACCCATCACGTAAGGTCAGGAGTGGAATTTTCCACTTGTAGCACCATATTGACACTCAAGAAGCTTCAGATTTTGGAGCATTTTGGAATTTTATATTTTCAGAGTGGAAATGCTCAGAGTGTACTAGGGACCATTTATGGACAGCCTTCCCACGGGCCAGGCCCGGGTCTGAGAGGCTTTTCTCATGCCCATATTGCACTGGAGGGAACAGATGGACTCACCCCAAGTCTCAGATCTAAAACTGGGCAGGTTAGAGACCTGAACCCAGGTCACCTGGCCCCAGAGGCCACACTCTCAACTGCAATGCCACGCCATCTCCCGGGGAGCCTGTCCACTCATGAACAGGACAGAACGGGTCCCACACCAGCAAAAGAGGTCACGGTTTACCTCCATGGCCCCGGGATGTTCTCTGTGCATGGCGAAGGGACAGATGTTTAATAACTTCGCAGTTGCAAGGAGGAGGTTACATAACTCGGCTGAGCTATTTTTGAACTTTGAAAAGAGCAGTCAGCATTTTCCAAAGTGTCCTCTGCAAAACGAGGAATATTAAACATAAAGGAAATCTCCCCCTCTCCCCTACTGTGCTCTTGTGAAGCTGTGGGACAGAAACAGGTGCGTGGTCACATCACCCACACACCCTCCCTGGTAAGGAGCCCCTTGTAGGAGCCCCTTGTGCCTTGCCCAGCCCGACCTGGGTCATATTGCTGTAATACCCTGACCACACAAGACCATGCATAAAATCATGAGCAATGCCCCTGAGGGCCACCAAGTGACACGTCAAGCTAGTGCCAAGGTGTGGCTCAACCAGTCAGAACGGACACCGGAGCCCCAGTCGGGCATCATGAGACGGGCAGGTGAAAATTCATCCAACTCTTCTGAGGCTCTTTGCCTCTTCCCCGTCACACAGGGGACATCTTGAGAGCTGTGTATGTGGCCAGCACTCTGCCAAGTGAGACTTCTTCCTCCAGCTTTTCAAGCTTGAAGTGAGAAGACCCTCCCTCGAGAGTCCTGGGGTCCCGCTAAAAACGGGGGTGGATCCAACGCGGGCTGGAGAGGTCGCATCTCTGCCGTCAGCTCCCAGAGTGAGGGTCCCCTCCCACCACAACCTAGGTGTCCGTCACAGGGGAATGACCAGGTGAAAGATGAAGTGCTCACACAACAGGACGCAAGGCAGCCACCGAGAGGAACACAGGACGACATGTCCCCGTCACAGAGGGGACTTCCAATCGCAAGGTGGAGGCAACGGGAACTCTGACCTATCAGGTACCATCCGTCTCCATCAGGAAGAACTGTGGCCCGGAGTGCCGTGGCACACGAGGCTTTACCTGAACTACAAAGGCGTGCGCGGATGTGGATACGTGTCAAATTCGTGGTAGTAGTTTCCCTCCCATGGAGAGGAGGAGAGAAAAGCAGAGCCAGCGTGAGATGTGATCAGACTTTACATGATCATTTAATGTTTTATTCCTTTTAAAACGTGGGAAAACAGGACGCGTCAACCTTCATTCTCTGTGACGAGGACCGGGTATTCCAGCAGACCCTGCACTATTTTCTTTTTCAATATTTAAAAGAAATCAACAAGCATTCCTGTTACCTGAGTCTGTCTTTAGATAAATCTCTCCTGTCTTTATCTCCCGTCCTGTCAGTATGGTGTCTGGGACAGAAGTCACACCTTGGTCATCTGTGCGCTCCAGGGCGAGCACGGGTCTGTTGGACGGAAGGACTGACAGATGCAGACAGACAGAGTGTGTGTGATTTTTTTGAACTGTTTCCCTGGGCTTCCTCCAGCTGTCAGTCAAGGGCAGACTGACAGGTGCCACTCTTTCCTGAGGTGGTGCAAAGAACAGCGTGGGGTGGGGAGGGGTGAGCGCCAGCCCTCAGGACAGAGGTGCTTCATCACACCCTCGCAGTGGAGGGTGACGTAGAGAGTTGCTGGCTTTTCTAGGCTGAAATGGCATTCACAGAATCGCTGCATTCCGAGGTACGACTCGTGGAAGGAGCGCAGGGCAGCTCCCAGCAGCAGGGTTTCTCTCCTTAAAGAATGCCCTCCGAGGTGGTCCCTGGAAAGACCTGGATGTGTTGCCGATTATCCTCCTGGAGTTTCCTTTCCTATATAGATCACATTTCAGTTGCCTTACAATTGAGTTAAGTTCCCGTCAAAATGCTACATCCTGGATATCCCGGCTGCAGGGCACATCTCGTTAAGGAGAGCGCGGATTCATGAGCCCAGTCCCTGTCCTCGGCTGGCAGCAGCCCAGCCTCCAGAACCAGCACTCGGGTCTCATCCTGAATTCTATCTGGACAAGGACCTGGAATGCCAAACACGACGTCGCAGAAACAGGATGGTTAAAGAGGGGGAAGAGGAGCCAGCCGGGAAGGCAGAACCTCAAAGGAGCAGCTTCCTTGATCCAGTTTGTTTTTCAGGTGTATCACACACACAGACACATCATGCACGTGCACACGCACACGCACACCCCTTAATTCCCGACTCACAGGTGACCTCTGAAATGTCACAGAGTCCTAGAATCTTCCTGAGACGCGACAGATTGGCAGTACCCTGCTGGCAATCGACAAACAAGGCCTCCTGACGTTCATTTCCCTGACCAGAACCTTCACTTGCGACTCTGAGGGTTGTAAGATGATCACCAGCCGCAGGCACCGTGCCAAGCAGCACTGCATCCTCACGACAACCCCCAGAACACGGTTCCCCGCGCCTGGTCTTCAGGCCAGCAATGCCCACACCACCTAGGAATGTGCCATAATTGGAAACCCCTGGGAATCGCCCCACACCTAGGAATATACTTGAAACTCTGAGCGTAGGGCCCAGTATTTTTACAAACCCCCCAAAGATTCTGGTGGGTGCTCACGTTTGAGCATGACCCCCTCGGTATAGGCGACATCATCGTCACGTTGCGATAAGGACCACAAAGGTGCAGTGATGGTCTCGTCCTACAGACAGTGGGCCAGGTAGAGCTGGAATCTGGACAAGTCCCTACACAGCGCCCCCTGCTGGCCACCTGAGAAATGAGCACAGGTCAAACCAGGGAACGTTAGGCAGAAGCATGCGAGTGACGTCGGAGTGAGATGCTAAAATCAACAGCTGGGCCATAACGACAGGCCACAAGGTACAGTGACACTTCCCAGAAACAAAAACGTGACGTCTACCCTGATGGGAAAGGTTAGATAATCATGATACATCCAGATGCTGGAGTGCAATGCCGTCTTAGCACTGATGCTTGCCAAGATTCCCAATGACCTACGAAGACACTCGGACACAGAAGAGATCCAGCCCACCAAAGCATATCGGGCTGCTGCGGATGTGGGAGGTGGGCCGGTTTCACAAAATGCTGGTGTGAATGTAGAGGGTACAGTTACTTGGTAAGCACAATTTGGCAATAGATACTTAAATCAAAAATGCACCTGCCCGATGACCCCCAAACTCCACTCTTAGACTCAACCCTAGAAAAACAATTGCACATGTGATTCAAGAGACAAGTGTGATGATTATCCTTGGCGTTTCACTTCTAACGGAAAAACAATCTGGGGGAAAAAAAAAGTAAATTCCTATCATTATGCAGATTCGAAAAATAAACCATGGCATATCCATATTGAAGAATACGATATGCACATTGCAAAGAATTTAGATAGACTTGAGATATAATTACGATAAATGGTCGACAGATAGAGTTTTTGAATTTAAAAAAGTTGTAAAAAAATGAAAATAGGATGATATATATCTCAAAACAAGATGGGAAGAAAATGGAGAAAACAGGGCAGAATCAAACAAAACAAAACGTCTGCACACACACAACAGTTTCTGTTTTCAGAGCACATTTTCATCAACGAGTATGAAACAAGCAAAAAAAAAAAAATCAGGGCAACTAAACCCTGCGCCCACTCTGGGAGCAAGCAAAGAGCCCTCTCTTACTGGTGCAGAGTGTGAGTCGGGGTCTCCGGCTTCTCCGTCTGCCCGTAGCAGCTGGCCTTGGCCTCGGGGATGTAGGAGAACTTGTCCAACATGGAGGACGCCGCAGTGGTCAGGATGCCCAGACCGTCCCTCACCCTCGCCTCCAGGCTGTAGTCCCAGTCGTCGTAGGAGACGGAGATGAGTCCCGATGGAAACTCTTTGGGGATGAGCTCCGTGTTCCCAGAGACCAAGCTGGGGACAATCCAGAAGAAGTCATAGCCCGTGAGGCCCAGGGAGCGGGCCTCGCTCAGGATGAGGACGGCCTCGTCTTTGGAACAGTAGAGCAGGATGACGGAGGAGTGGATCTTCTTCAGCTGGACTTGCGTCTTCGCGTCCTCAAAGGACGT
This sequence comes from Marmota marmota marmota, assembly GCF_001458135.2. Lineage (NCBI taxonomy): Eukaryota > Metazoa > Chordata > Mammalia > Rodentia > Sciuridae > Marmota > Marmota marmota. The sequence goes on along the minus strand of NW_026000185.1, from coordinate 1,357,266 downwards.
GTCCAGCGTGATCACATTCTGCATGTCCCAGCCCACGAAGCTGTTGTCCACGGTGGTCTTGATGAAGCTGATGAAGTCCCTGTAGCCAGGGAAGATGGTGGTCACCAGGGAGAAGACGTGCCAGTCGTAGTCCTGCATGATCTTGAGCATGACCGTGGCTTGCTGCTGGATGGACGCTCCAAACTGGAAGAAGGTGGACGTCGGGTCCTGCCCACAGTGAAAGGAAAGAAAGCAGAGGGTGAGCGAGGCGGGCATGGACAACCGTCTGTCTGTCTGTCTGTCTGTCTGGGCTCAGAGAGGGCCCCTCCTACAGCCAGGGGAGGCCAAGCACGCATCTACCCATTTAAAACCATTCCTGAGCACCTACTGTGTGCAGCAGATCAGGTGCTGCTGTTGAGCCACCCCCACCCGCTCTCCTTCCCTCCGTTCCTCCTCTCCCACCTTCGAGTCCACCTGGTTCCAACAGAACAACTCTCCCTGGCCCCAGGCTCCCACTGGGGAAAGGGAGCAGCATCGGGAAACAGACTCACAGGACACTCTGGAGCCCTGGAGTGTGCCATGCCTGAGGCCATCGGCCCTGGACCTCTTGGCTACAGGGGCCAGCAAGTTCCCGTGCCACGTAAGCCCCTCGGAGTCGCGTTAGGTTCTCGTGTAGCAGATGCGACGTGAACGTCAATGTGTTCACACCGACACTCACAGGTTGAGCTCCTCTGTGCGCCGACTTCGCGCTAGGCCTTGGAGATCGTGATTAGGAGGCAGATCCCCACAGGGTCTCTGCTTTCATAGACCTGGTGGGAATGTGGGGACGAGCAAACCCAGGACCAGTGACCGAGAGAGGCCTGTGGGAATGTGGAAGGAGGATTCAGGCGAGACACAATTGGGGGGCTTGACAGAGGTGTCCCGAGGTCCATTTTGGGGGTTCCAGGAACTGCAGACAAGGGCATTCTGGCCCAAGGAGTAGAAAGGATGAATGATGTTAAACAATTTGGCAGGAACCCCACTGTGTAGGGCCTCGAGGGCTGCAGGCAGAGACACGGAGCATTCCGAGCACAACAGGCAACCACTAAGTGTTCACACACTGCGTGACACGGTGATCTGCATTGAGCTAAGGGTTCCTATTAGTCCTGACATCTGCAAAAATCTATGAACATGAGACCAAACTTTCACTCAGAAAAGCAGGCGACGGTACATCCGCACCCTGCTCCGTGCATCAAAGCCCCAGAAGGATCCCAGGAAGTTGCTCATTTATGGGCAAGGGTGGGGGAGGCCGAAAACGGCCACGCGCCCAGTCAGTGTCCGAACCCGGTCCTGAGACTCCACGCCCAGTCCCCAGGCCCACACTCCCCCACGGCCTCTTGGGGTCCTTTAGGATTGGCACAGGACTGGTGCGTACACCCGTGGGAGGATGGAAAACTGCAACCAGGCAGAGGTGGGCCCTTTGTCAGGATGCGAGAAACGCCAAGAGTCCCCAAGGTCCTGATCGCATTGCAGCCACGTGTCATTCTGCACTGTGTGCGGGGCCTGTCTAGCGCCACCTCAGCAGGAAAGCACACGGGACCCCACTGTGCGCACGCGCGTTCGAGGGGCACGGGTCGCCTGTGTCTTTCAGGACCGTGCTACAGCTGCGTCCGTGAGTCCTGGAACGGGTCCGCCCTCTCCCGTGGACGGTCACGGCAGGTTGTCTAAATGGCCAGACCTCTGTGGGCTCCCTTCTGAAATGTGTGGGTTTGGGGATGATCTGGGTGCTATGTGGCCCAAAGGCAGAGAGAAGAAACGGGGACAAATAAATGCCTTCGGGGCTCCTTCCCGCATCACAGTTCTGTGAATTTTACCTAATTAAATCAATTAAGATGGGTAACAGATTTAAAGACTTTGAATAATTATCTTTTCCCTACAGTAGCTTTTGGAGAGATCCAATATTCTCGCATTGATTGATCATGTTAAATCACATCTCAACAAGACCGTGAGAGCCTCAAGGGCAGAGAGACTGAAGTCCGTGTCTCTTTGTCCCTGGAACCCCGCGGAAGGCTTGGCCCGTGACACGTGGAGAAGAGAAGGATGGGGGCGCACGTCAGTGAGCAAGCGTGTCGCCTCAGAGAACATCCTGGCCTTAAACAGAAGGCGGCAGGGGAGGGCTCGGTCCCCAGCACTGCGTTTTGAAGGGACCTTCAGCGTTGAGTCCCGACCAGACACAACGTCCCACACCATCACCACCCGGAAACCACGCCTCCTCCCAAAGCCCTAAACACATTTTAATGCACCTTTATTGATATGCAGGGGAATCGCGGAGGCCGGTGAGCCCACAGGCGTCCCTCAAGCCTCTTTAAGTACCAAACCGGGGAGCAACCCAAAGACCCTACCAGCAGAGGAGGGCACCAGGGTCAAGTCTAGGGGATCTGGAACAGGACCACAAATGCTGCAGGGTCTCCCTGGTAAGAGGGATGGTCTGAGGAATCCGACCGGCAGAGCTGCTTCTGCACCATGACAGGCGCGGGTGGGCACTGTCCAGGGTGGCGGACACAGACATGGAGAGAGTCCTCAGGAGGACGCACGCCAAGGGCACAGTTAGGACCCAGTAACAGGGGCTTTGAGACAAGCCACAAGCCACATTCCTGGGGATCACGGCGTCGGAGGAGAGGTGGCGGTCACACAGGCCAGGAGCGGCGGGAGTGGGGATCTTCCAAGACCCTTGCTCCAGGCACGGTGGGTTGGAGGTTACGGGCGGGCCCACGAGCTGCTAAACGCACCGAGCAGAGCCGTCAGTGAGTGCCGTCTTTCCCAGCTCTCCCCGCACAGAGGATGGCGTGGCGGGACTGTGGACTTCGTGAAGGAGAAAGACCACCACGGGGACGGCAGTTCATTAGCCCGGAGCCAGCCAGGCACAGGCCCTCTGTGAAAGAGAATGTACAAAACCCTGGCCTTGTGCCATCCTGTCCTGCAACACTTCAGAGCCAGCCCACGTCTCCCGTGACTGTCCCGTGTGGTCCCCATTCGCTGCCCCTCCCCCAAGACGGCTCAGAGCAAAACTTCTGGGGTCAGACTGCCCAGTTCCAATCCCAGCAGCACAGCCTTGGGGAAGACCATTCAACCTTTCCAAGCTCGGCAGAGCAGGCGTGACTGTCACACTGAGTGTCACAGCTAGCATGCAGAAGCGCTTCCTCTACAAGAGTCACGTTGCTCACTAACGTCAGGGACTGCTGCGTCCAGTGCCACCCCAACCACTGTACCAAGCTGGCACCAGCGTCCCACCCCATTTACAAACAAAGACACAGACTCAGAGGAGAAGGGACCACTGGTGGGGAACCAGGTGAGTCAGCCTTTGACGTCCCAAGTACTTCATTCCTGCACCATCTTGTTGACGCGGATGGTCGTTTCTCATCAAGACCTAACAATTCAATGTCCTCCCTATATGGAACCGTCCAGAACAGTACTCATTGCAAATCAAGTGCTCACAGATAGAAGCCAGGGTCTTTTCCCCACAGGCCAGGAACCCTTTGGAATAGGAGATCAAGCTACGCCACCCCGGAGTGCACGGATGGGGATCATCTTGACGGCTGATGTGTGGCTGCCTGATTGAAATTCCTATAGGCTGACCCTAACCAAGCCCCTCCTCTGCTCTACAGCCACCAATGGCTCCCATGGCCACCACATTAGGGCCAGACGCCCCAGCCTACTCCTTTATGGGCACCAGCCTAGCTTTATAGTTGATCCAAGTTCAAGTCCTGGCTCTGCACTCACTAATCCTGGGACTTGGGTACATTAAGCACCCAACCTTTCTGGGTCTGAGTTTCCTCACCTGTAGACGGGACACGATGACCATGCACCGTGGGGTTGCTCAGAGGGTGGGATGAACTGACAGGAGTGGGAAGCCGGCCCTGCCCTGTCCGACTCCCACTGCCCGGGGCTCCTTTCTGCATCCTCACCCCCAGGCTGCAGGGACGCTCCAGAACTCAGGGGTCCTCATGCCACTGCAGAAACCCACCCCTCTGGCCCACTGCATGCTAATCCCTGTGGCCCCTGCCAACCGGCTCCTGCGCTCTGAGCCCAGGGAGCCCGGGAAGAGGGTAAGGAACTCTTTCCTGGGCACCGTGAATCCACTTTTTGGAAAGAAACCATCACTGACGCCCTTCATGTGCCTCAGATGATTATGCTGCACCACTTTCATTTCCAGGGGCATCTGGAACTTCAGCTTCAAACAAAAAGCACAGTGGATCAAAGGCTCTGTGTACCCAGAGGGATGGTGTGAGGAGGCACTTGCAAAACTTAATTGCAGGAGCAGGCACTGAAGACGCTCGCATTGGGGCTTTCCTAAGGTGATTTTAGGGACTGGTGGGGGCACTGGGGAGTCTGGCCACGGTCCAAAGGCCAGAGCTACAGAACGGCTCTTCCGCCTCTGCACGCCCTTCCCACTTCCCGCCCTGATGGTGGGGCAGTGTCTCCTGCTACTGCCTGGACTCGGGACACTAACAGATCGTCTCTGACCCCCTCTGGCATGTGGCTTTCTGAGGATACGCAGCCAGGGGAGAGGAACAGATTTCCAACACCCACTTTGGTTCTGAAGCAGAGGCAGTTGTGTCCCCAGGCTCAGGCTCTGCAGAACAGACTGTTTCAAACAGAGCGAGGGAGGCCGGGGGTGTGGGGTTCTGGGTGTCTGTCTGCTCCAGACTCCGCGTTTCAGTCCTACCATCCATGAGCTCTCATTAGAACAGGTCTACAGCGTTGAATCCTTTTCTAGAATGTTCCAGAGCTGGCCGAGTCCCTAGAATGACATCCAACTCCATGGTCATTCCCGGGAGCATCTTCAGATCCTAGTACAATGATGGACATGCAGGAAGCGCAGCCCTGTCCCCAGGCTGGTTTTAGAGGCTCGTGACGACTTTCATCTCACTTACCTCCTAAATGATCCTCAACGCCCGAGAAACAGAGGGCCAGCCGCATAACGCCCAAGCCTGGCATTGCTCATGCAACCCAGGAAGAGAGCCCTGGGTGGCCCCAGGGTGACAGCAAGACGCTCCTCCTTGACCACTTGGAGAGTCACTGTAAAACGTGCCAGTGCTGTGCCCTGTGTCAGTGCAGTCGAGATGGAAGTGCTGAGACCTGAACTCCAAAGCTGATCTGTTCGTTTCCCTGAGCCTCATCTCAACAGCAGGTGCTTCCCGGGAGGGAGCACCTTCAGATCCTAGTGCAGGGATGGACACGCAGGAAGTGCGGCCCTCCCCAGCCAGCGCGGATGCACTGACCGCTCTGGGCGACGCTGCACCCACGTCCACAGCCCTGTTCCCACGGCCAACAGGGTGGGCACCCAGTAGAGGAAATGTCCAGCAGCCCAGCAAAGATGGCGAGAGACTCCTTGGGAACTTTCTTTCCTACCCGGAGGACTGCCCAGGTGCTCCTGATGAACTTCCTGCCACGGCCACACGGTATCCACTGAACTTCTGTGTGTCTCTCCATAGGCGGGAGGAAAAGTAAAGGCATTGAACTGGATAAGCCCGAGGACTCAAGGGAGCAGCCTTGTCACTGCGCACACCCTGAGCGGTCCCACGGGGCCACGGCTCTGCCCTCCTGTCACCCTCCCCCTCGCCGTCGTCACCTGGGCCCTCATCACAGCTGGCATCCATCAGGCACGCCCAACGCTCAGCACAAGTCACAGGGAGTGGAGGCACTATCATTAGATCCCTGCGTCCCAGAGTTTAAAACCGGGGTTCAGTAAGGATGAGCTGCCCAGAGCGTACCTAGCACACGGCAGAGCTGGAATTCAAAGAGGCCACTGGAGTCCAGAGTCTGTGGCTGGACAGAAAGGGGTGTGTGTGTGTGTGTGTGTGTGTGTGTGTGTGTGTGAGAGAGAGAGAGAGAGAGAGAGAGAGAGAGAAAGGGGGAGGAGGAGAATGACCAATAGCAGACCAGTGTCCACCACAGCAGACACCACATTCAGAAGCACATCAGCTCCGTTGCCTTCAAACACAAAGTTCACCCCCAGCAGCTCCCTCTGGTTAGACGTTTCAAGACCCAGGTGGTGTCCCCGTTCTATTCCTGGGGAAAGAGAGGTCCCCGTCACCGGAGCTGGGGGCAGCCTTACTTCCTCATCACCCTGCGAGTCCCCACTGTCCCCATCCCTGTTGCACGGGCCTCTGTTGCGAGGCTCGACGTTTCTCTCTCCACCTCGACAGGGTGACTCCTGTCTGCAGCCCCCGCCCGGCCTCCCCGCCTCCCACCCACCTGTGCCTGGCTACTGCAGCTGTCCGTCTCCCTGGCCTTCAACATAGACCACAGGGCCCCCAACACATTTTTCCGGTGTCCCCCATGACCTTCAGAACAAAACAGAATCACATGCCAGCCCATCCCCCAGGCTCCAGCGCGAGGGGCTCAGTATCCACCGTAGCACCCGGGGGCTCCAGTGCCCTGTGAGCATGCGACCGACTGGTGACCGGGTGAGCTGATGGAGAAATGCAGGCTCGGCAGGAAAACCAAAGGCCAGCGCTGAACTCGTGCCGTCTGTCATTTTCCAAGAGCACATCCCCCCACCACCCAGGAGCACAGGATTCCCGAACAAGCAGCTCCGCTTATGGGACCGTTTATAGGGCTCACATCCTAGACCTCGACTGCCCACTTCACGAGCACAGTTCCCAGCGTTCCTTAAAGTCTCCATCTTCCTCTGCTCCGTCCTCCTCTTCGAAAAGAAGCTGAATTTTTCCCTTTGTTTTTCCGCTTTGTGGGGGCATCATTGACAAATAAGAGTGGTGTGCCCCAAGGTGCAGACATGATGTTTTGATATCCGTGTGCATTGTGAGACGATCACTATGATCAAACTAATCAGCACTTCCACCACCTCACATGTTACCTTCTGTGTGTGTGTGATGAAAAATATGTGAGATCCACTCTTTCAGCAAATTTCAAGTTCATAATACAGTAGGGTTAACCACAGTCACTGGAGTGTACTGTAGGTCCCCAGAACTTACTCATCCTCTAGCTGCAAGCTTGTACCTCTTACTTCACCTCCTCCCAGCCCTTGGCAACCACTCTTCACACTCTGTCTCTCTGAGCTCAACATTTTCATGCCCCACATGTAAGTGAAATCATGCAGTGATTGTCTGGCTTATTACATGGTCTTCCAGGTTTACCGGTGTGGTCACATATGGCAGGATTTGCTTCTTTTGTAAGGCAGAGTGATATTCCAATGAATATGTACATGTGTATCCACGAGTTCTGCATCCACAGATTCAATCAAGCATGGATGAAAAGTCAGTTTTTTAAATTCCTTCTGAAACCACCACATGACCCAGTTATAGCCCTCCTTGGCATGAATCCTAAGGAATTAAAGTCCTCATACTAAAGTCATCATCATTTACAACGCCGGGACACATGCATACCCATGTTTGTAGCAGCGTGACTCACAAACTGAGGGACTAACGGAGTGTCCATCACCGGATGAATGGATAAAGAAAATGTGTTGTACACACAACGGGGTTTTATTCAGCCCTAATGAAAATGGAAATCATGTCTTCTGCAGGAAAATGGATGGAACTTCAGAACTTCAATCTAAGCAAAATAAGCCAAACTGAGAAGGTCAAGGGGCGTAGGCTTCCCTCATATATGGAGGTTAGGGGGGAAAGGGAAGAGGAAGGTGGAGGATCTCGTGAAAATCTAAGGGAGATCAGTGAAGCAGAGGAAAGGGACCAGGGGCCGGGAGAGGAGGAGACAGGGGAACAATCTAATGACCACACTTGATTGTTGTCCTGTGTGTGTACACGAACATACAACAATGCACGCCACCAGTATGCACAGCTGCAATGCACCTATAAAATACGGAAAAGATAGAAAAATTCCATCTCCACTAAACATACAGATTTTCCTTGTCATTGTCCTTAAACAACACAGTGTCACATCTGTTTACATAGCATTTGCATCGCATCGGGCATTGTAAGTCATCTAGAGATTGAAGTGCTCAGGAAGAGGTTGAAGACTATGCGCAAACACCCCACCATCTAATAAGGACTTGAGCAAACACAGGTTCTAATGCTGCAGACGGGTCCTGGAATCAGTCCCCTGTGAACCCGAGGGACGCTTGTTGACCACATTTTCAAGATACTTTCTTTTCTTTCCCTTGGACACCCACCCAGCAGTGAGTCGCGGGATCACCTGGAGACCTTTAACCTGCAGCTGCAGGTGGCTGTCCAGGGGGCTGGAGTGCTCCAATCCAGAGACGGGGGGGAATGTGGGGTGTGACCAAGAGCCTCTGCCCTGGTCCCCGACTCAGAGGAAAGGGTGGGTGTTAGGTAAGGTCACCCGGCAAAAGCCCTACAAATGTGAGGGAGCAGGAAATGCAGCCTCCTAAGAGTGACCGCGCCCTCGGCCTCATCCTAGCCTGGGCACTACCTACTAGCTGCAGGGGACTATTTAAACTCAAAGCTAAAGGATTAAATGAAATTAAATACTGGGTTTCTTGGTTGCTCCAACCACATTTCAGGAGCTCAACAATCCTTGAACTTTAAAACCCAGGTCTCCCCACTCTTGCTGGCCTCACCCCAAAAGATGCCTATTCAGTTGGTCTGGGATGGAGCCCAGAAAGCGAGCCCCCTGGGCGAGTCTGACGGGCAGGCAGGTGGAAAACTAAGACTTCAGTGTCCCACTGCGCATCAGCTCCCGGGGGGCTGTGTCCCTCCAGGCGTCCCGGCTCCACATCACCCCCCAGGATCAGAGGCCCCACCAAGGAGTCCAACAGCATGGAGCGTCCCCAGAGCATCGTCCTCATTTTCTGGGTGAGGAAACTCAGGCTGCGGAGCCTTGGGTGGCCGGTGCCAAATTTCACGTAACTCCTTGCCCAGAGCAAACGCGGACTCTCTGCCTCGGAATCGGGTGCCATCTTTGGGTGCAGTAACCACCTGCCAGGGGCGCTGGGCACACAGACGGGGGTGCCCAGGAGAGGATGGCATTCCTGGTGGTGAAGGTGGCCACCTTGACCTTCGGGTCCCACACCCTCAGGGACCTCTCGGGGCCGCCACCTCCATTCAGTCCCCCTTTGAGTTCCCAGCACCTCTGCCTTGTCCCCACCCCTCAGGCCTGCCCACCACTGCCCTGTCCAGAAGGACTCTTGAGGGCCAGGCACCAGGCCCTTCGAGGTCCCAGCACCTTGCAGAGCACCAGGCGGCCGCCCTGGGCAGGACGGGAACCCGCGCCTCACCTGTGAGCAGACCTGCCAGCTGGACCCACTCATCTACCGGCGGCTTCAGTCACTCAGCAAATCCAGCCAGCCCCAGCCACAGGGCCACACCAGGCGCTGCTCCAGGACAGCGTGGAGGGAGGAGCCACCAGAGGGGGAGGCACGGAGGAGCGGATGGTGCAGGGTGGGGGCAGGGAGGGCACTGGAGGGGATCAGAGAGGTGGGGGAGGGGTGGCCCCGCGAGGCTTAGGCGAGGAGGGGGGGCAGAAAGAGGAGCACAGAGCAGACTCAAGACCAAGGCTCAAGGGCCCTGATGGGCAGAGCGGCTGGAGGGGGAGGGGGAGGGGGAAGCGGGGACGGA
>NW_026000185.1:1317594-1347385 GCF_001458135.2 Marmota marmota marmota | reverse complement strand
AGGGGGAGGGGGAGGGGTAAGCGGGGACGGAACAGAAGAGCATGGAGAGGTGGCCATCAGTCAGCCAGGGTCATGGGCATCTGCCACGTGTAAAACAAGTCCCCAGGGAACACAGCTGCCCTTCTCCTGCTGCTGATGAACTCAAGCAAGTCTCTGGTCTCCATTTTTTCATCTATAAAATGGACCTAATGGTTTTGGGGATCCCTGGAGGAGTGCCGGGCCTCTGTGGCATGGTGGACATCCTTGGTGGGTCCTCCGTGCAAGGTGCTCCGTAAGTGACAAGAGCTGCTGCCTCCTCCTCCCCCCACCCCACGGGCTCCTGGAACACACTGTCCAGCCTCGGCCGTTGATCTCATCACCAGGCGTCTTAGCATCTCGCTAAATGTCTGTCTCTCTGCAAGCAGATTGATGTCGACTCGTCTCCTCAGCAACAGCACTCAGCCTGGCTCCTGGCGCGTGGTCAAGCTTGGACACATCTGTTGAAGGTGTGAGGAAGTGGGCGAGTGGGTAGATGGGTGGATGGTGGACGGATGGACAGACATATGGATGGATGGATACAGGGATAGATGGATGGATGAATGGACGCATGAATGGATGGATGGACAGATGGATGGGTGCAGGGATGGAGGGATGCATAGAGTGATGGAGAGATGCACAGACAGGTGAATGGATGGATGGATGGATGGATGAAGGTGTGGGATGAGACAGTGGAGGAAGGAGTGGAGATTTAGTGACAGAGAGAGCGGCCGAGTTACAGGTGCATCAGGGATTTGGGGCTGGGTGTAATGAGAGCTCGCCCTCTCCCTCCTCCATCGCGGGCTGGACAAGGACAGCAAGACGGCGTGACGGTGGCTCCTCCTGGTTTACTCCAACGCGCAGGTCTTTGCGCCTTCGATGCTACGGACTCATGGCTCAGACACAAAATCCGATCCTGTCTGCTCCCCAGAGGACCGAGGGCGGCAGTGCTGGATGGACCCATGTCAGCAGACCACGATGGCCCAGGACGGTCTCCGGAGCCGGGGGTGGCACTGCCAGCCCACACACAGGCCTCCTCTTCCCACCGACGTCAGCCGGAGCGAGCGCTTGTCCCCAAGCCCCCCGAATTGAGTGGACAGAGAACAGAGCTTCCTGAAGACCTGACGACACCCCACAGGGGCCGGGGGCACAGGAGTGGCCTGCGGGAAGCCCCATGTCTTAACCCCTTGCCAAGCAAAGCTCCCAGGAACACAAGTCGGAAGTTCACAGACCACAGCACAGGAACGGAGCTACGACTGCAACGAGCCTCGGCCTTGAAACGGACCCTTCTACCCAGCACTGCGCGCCCTCCGCCTGGTCGGGAAGGACTTCCCGTCAGCCTGTGGGATCTAGCCCCACGAGATCCCCGTGGCCAGTGGTTCCTGAGATGCAAAGGCCCTGAGGTAGGGAGCAAGTGTAGTCGAGGTGAGGGTCGTGCCTCTAAGAACCTGAGCTGACCTCCACTCTGGTGCTGGCCACAGCCACTCGGTACCAGGTGGCTCCCGGGACAAGCACCACAAACCAGCAGGTGGCTGCAGATGCCCACAGGGCCTGGGCCTGCTGCTGGGAGGTTGTTGGAGCCCCGCCCCCTTCTTTCTCCTCTCCAGGGGCAGTACCCCTGTCCCCTGGGCCCCACAGGGACTTAGCTCCCACTGCTCTGCCCGCCTTGCCATGGCCTCTCTGGCTGAACTCTTCATCTCATTGCTGGATCATGCCCTCCTAAGGGACGGCTCCGTCACCCCCTCTAGGAGGTGAGCTCCTCTCCCGTGCTCCTCCTTGTCCTTCCCTGCACACCATGTGGTCGCTAATGACCACCTGTTCATGGGCTTCTTCACAAATGTGTCCCCCCCTGGAACAAAGCCCCCAGAGGCCACTGTGTTTCATCATTCACTGTGTCTGGGGCTGGGTGGGTGCTGGGCTTGGCTGGTTTCCTGGCTCCTGTTGTGCGAGGTCAGGAGTCTTCCTGGGTGTGGCAGGGTGGACGGCCTCCCCAAGTGACACGGCCGGGGAGACACCCACTGGCTCNTCTCTCCCTCCCCCCCCTTCCTTCCTTCCTTTCTTCTATTTATCTCTGTGCCAAGTACTTCAAAGAAGCCTGGAATCCAGGGTGGAAATAAACAGTCCTAGACCTCCACTCCCAGAGCTAAGAGTCCAGATGGGGGAGATAAGCATTAAATACACAGATACACAAATGGAAACTTGCTATTGATATTTGTATTTTACAAGAAAAGCTTATGGTGCTTTAAGAACCCAAAATGGGAAAAATCAAACTACCCAGAGGATCAGAGATTTCCCCCAAAGAAGGACATACTGGCACAGGAGTTACCTAGGCAAACAGGAGAGGAAAGAGTGACTCTGGTAAAGAGAGTTCCTCATATGCAAAGGCCCTGTGGTAGGGAGCAAGTGTAGGGTTCTGAAAGGAGCCCTGGGGGCAAGGATGGGGAGCCGGGTTCTCTGCTTATAAAACTTGTTTTTGTTCCTTTTTATACCAGAGAAAAGGCTATTACCTTCCTCTCACCTCTCAGTTGCCTGGAATCTTTTCACAGTTTCTATCTAATCCCTTTCAATAATTCTCTGGCTGCTAATCAGAGAAAAGGTGCTAATTACCTTATTAGCATGCCTGCTTCTCTGTGATCACAAAATGCTCCTAACTCCCTCCCCCTTGGGGATACTCTTGCCTGTCACTCTGGCCCTGTGTGCTCTGAGCCTCTGCCTGTTCTCAGCGAGGGGCGCAGGGCGCTGGGCCCTACCTGATGGTCAGGGGAGATGTGCTAAGGGGCCGCCAGGTCACACCCTGTGGGTACGAATGGCACTCTGACCCCGGGGCGCTTCCACTGCAGGAGCCCCTGCCCGGCCCCCAGGGGCCCACAAGGAGGAGCAGGTCTTTCATCCTCAGCACCGGGGTCCAGGGATGGCGGCAGCCTTTCAAAGTAAATTGAAGTTTCACAAGGGGAGACTTGGAAGGTGCGCAAAGTCACAGTCCACAGTGTCCCTCTGCACACACTGGGCAGCCAGAGTGGCCGACAGGAAGCCCACACAAACCCTGAGTGGCCCTTTCCTAGGGAGAGGGAGATGACCAAGCCATGGCACCAGACCTTGCTTCAGATGGGGACAGCACCCCTCCTTGGGAAAGACTGCCACGAGAAACACCTGCCAGTGCTGTGACGACCCCAGATGGCAGGTCGCCTGTTCATGTGTCTTTCTAGTCCTTCCTCTCACCATCCCAGAAAACTGCTCAGCTGTCTCCAAACTGGGTGACTTTGGGTGAGATGCCTAACCTCTCTGTGCTGGGTTTCTTCCTCCAGGAGTGGAGACAAAAACCGGAAGTCCTGCCTGAGTGGCTGAGGATGGAGGACGGCAACCACGTAAGAGCTCTGGCATCTAGAACTCCCCGCCCATGCGGCTCTCACCGCAACTGAGACAAATGTCAACCAGTGCCCCTGGACTCACCACCAGGTGGGCCCTCATGGACAGCCCTTGCCATAGGACCTCGGCCCCTCTGGTGGATTCGGGCAGCGTCGGACCTCTAAAGCCATCTTGGTTGGAAAAGCAGACTGAACTGCCTGACTTCTACCGACCAGTCTTCACCTGTATCAATGCCCCCCCCAGCGCACGCGCACACACGCGCACACACGCGCGCACACAGAGTTCACCCCACTTCCACAGCTTTTACCCACAGATCTGACGTGGCCTAGGAGCTCGAGGTGTGGTCCAGGGATCTATTTCTGAAGCAGATTCTGAAGCAACTGGCTGACCACCTGGGGAACGGGAACGGGAGCCCCCGGCCAAACAGACGACAGGGACCCCAGCGAGGGGAGGGGGTCGGCTGCGCAGACCTGGTGGAGACCTCAGCTTTCAGGTCCGGTGCAGGCTCCTGGGCAGGGCAGAGATGGGACTGGGAACACCTCCCTCTCCACCCCTCCAAGCCACGGGACCGACGGCCGCAGTGGGCGGGGGTGCACAGCCTGGGCCGCTCACGGTGGCACCCCTGGGTGCTCAGTAAGTACTGGTGGGTGGAGGGGTGAGCACAGAGGCGCTGGTAGAGCAGAGGCACAAAATGAGCAGAGCGGGTGTCGAGTTATGGCGATGCAGACAGGTGTCAGCTTCTGCCCCACAGCACAGACTGATTTCATGCTCGTCTTTCCCCTGAGCCCGGAGCAGGTGTGGTCTGTCTCGACAGCACCCCACGGTGCCCACTTCCATTCAGGTATTTGCTTTTGCAGGTCACAAGAATGAGTTTCCCTGCGACCGGGAAATAGACTGCATTTGCCATTCAGCCTGAAACGAGCCTCGGGTGATGCGCGGCGCGAGACACGGAGGAGGCGAGAGCCGTCTACCCACCCCCCACCTGCCCACCAGCGCCCGGCCCGGAGCCGGGGTGAGGTCGCTGACCTCGCCTCCTCCTCCGCCTTCTGCTCCTTGGGGCCCTTCCATCCGTGCGCACAGGAGGCTCATCAGTAGGTAAGTATGCCAGCCAGGCGGGCGGCCAGCTCGGCTCTGAACTCCTCAGCCGGGATGATGCGTTGCACCGGACTCCGGCCACGCTGCAGAAGGAGCCGGAGGAGCGGCAGGAAACTGCTGAGGGTGTTCTTCTGGTTTTCTTCCTTTATTAATCAAAAAGGTAGCAAGTAGCAGCGAGCCATTAAAGTCCCAAGATCCAGCGGCATCAAGGCTGAATGGTGTGGGGGGGGGCTTCCTGGTTGGGACCCAGCTAAGGCAGCCCAGGCAGCACACAGGAGAACTTGGTAGGAAAGAATATGAGCTTTGCACGGTGCTCTGAACACAGTAGGAGCTTGAAAAGTCATGCGCATAGTAGGTGATTCATAAACATCAGTTAAAGACATGCCCATTTTTATAGCAACCCAGAAAAAAGCTACAGGAAAAAGGAGGACATGATTTTGCACGTGATTTTGCACAATAATTTTACATGTAATTTTATCATTTTGAAATAATAAGCCAGCTTAGAGTTATATAACAATTATACATTAAAATATGTAACATATGATATCATTTCAAAATAGTTACATATTACGATAAACTATTTTCAAATAATAATACATATCACATTTTAATATATAATATATTCTGAAATAATAAACTACACACACAGAAATAACGAAAAAAGCTAATAAACCTGAAAACATGAATAGTGGTCGTCCCTGGATGGCAGCACACGATGTCAGCGTCTTAGGCTTTTCTGTTATTCTCATATTTTCTATAATCAATGTGTTTCCTTTATAGAGGAATTTCCTTTATATTTTTTAACTTTAAAAACAGCGCATGGCCAGCCCCGCAGGCGGGAAGAGCACCTGCTTTGAAGCCAGCCAGACCGGCCTTTATTAACGCGTCACCTGAGCCCACAGGTCACGGTCTTCAGCTTCCTGATCTGCCCCCTAGAGCCGATGACACTCGCCGTCCTAGTGGATCGTCACTGCCGCGCCCTCACTTAGGAGAGGACGCAGGTAAATCCCCGGCCCTGTGTGCCTGTGTGCAGAAAGCTACATGCTGACATCAGACAGGGCGCGACTTCAGGACAACCCTTCATTAGGCTGGGACAACTGCCCAGAGCCACCGGCTCATAGAAGTCGTGGCCCATGAGGAAGACGGTCCGTTCCCGATCACGAGCCGCCACTCAGATGTAAAAAGGACCCACAATCCAGAGGGGGTTCCCGTCCTCCAGGTTGGGGCTCACCTCGTGACACGGGTCCTGGTGTGTGCGGGAAAGCTTCCTACACCCGACGATCTGCGCAAACTTCAAAAGCAGCGTGCCACCGCACAGGACGCCCGAGGGCGGCTCAGCAGCCGTGCCACCCAGACAGAACAGACCGGGACACTGCAGGAAGCCCAGAACAGGCCCGCTGCTCTCTGCCGACCACGGCGGGCAGCGGTGGGAAGGGGGCGAAGGGATCTCTCCCTAAACCTTACTCCTGGTGGCCACACGGTTGTGCACTGAGGTTTAGACATTCTACAGCGGTGGTTCCAGCCCCGGGCGCGACGTTGAAACCCGAACAGGAGGCGTGAAGACGATGGCTACAGGTTTCCAGCCTGAGTCCTCGGTGGGATCAGTGCGAGCATGCTCCTCATTCCTGCACCCCTCCAGGAGGTGGGTGTCACTGGGTTCCTACAATGGCCAGGCACCGCTCTAGGCTAGAATACAGCAACGAGGTCCAAACCCCACCCCAAGGGCTTGCATTCTGTAAGCCGCGTGCAGATGTGGGGCTAGGCCCCAGTGCAAGACAGGACCTGGGCCTGCCATGCAGGGAGTGGGGACTCCCGGTCACGCAGGACGGTGGCCACAGAGACCACACTGTGGAGCACGCTGCACCCATTATATCAGGCAAATGCGAACATCTGTGGCAGCAGCTCATTGGAGTGGTGGACGTTGTGAGCTCCGGCTTATAAATCGGGAAAATGAGACGAGGAGTTACCTGTTGGAGCCGGGGATTCAATTAATCAGGGATGAAGTGGCGGCTCCAAAGCACATGGCAGGTGCCAAGAGGGGGCATGTGGATGTCCTCGACACCCAGGGGAAGAGGCAGGTGGCCCGACGGCAAAGTTGAGGGGACCCAGGAGACACAACCCACCGAGAGCTGGTGCAAGGCGCAGAGCTGGCGGGTCACGTGTGTGCGGAGCACAGCTGCCTGGCTTGTGGGGTGCTGGGGTCCTGGGGCTTCCTGTGTGAAGTCACGGCTAGTCCCACCTGGTAACCAGCCGACCTGCCCCATCGCTCAGGCCCGAGTTCTCTTCCTGACACGTGACCATGGCTGGTACTCACGGTAGGTCCTCGTGAGGGTTCATGAGCCCAAACAGGGTATGCCACTTGTTGCCCGCTTGATGGTGGCTTGACCAAGCCCTCATTTCACACCTGGGTGGTTGAGAAACGTGGGGTGGGCCTCGCTGGTCTAAAGTCAAGGCCGAGCACAGCTGCGTTCCGTCCTGGAGCTCCAGGGGAAAATCTGTCTCCTGGTCTTTCCAGCTTTGAGAGGCCACCTACGATCCTTGGCTGGTGGCCCCTTCCCCTGTCTTCAAAGCCAGCCCCCTGCCTCTCTGACCACTCTCCTGTCTTCACATTCTCCCTGATCACAGCCCGGTCCTGCTCTGCAGTGTCTGTGGGACTAGACTGAGCGCGCCTGGCTGGACCAGATGATGGCTCCATCTTAACGTCCTGAGCCTAATCATAACTGCAGAGACCTCTCGCCAGGTAAGTAACGGGCACATCTGGAGATCTGGACATGACACCTTGTGGGGGGGCCTCAGTCTTCCTACCACCCGTGATCTTGCTGAGTGCAATACCTGGCTGGTCATGGGTGCCTGAGAGCTGTCCATCACCACGGGATTCTTTTTCTATTACATCCTATTCAAGAGCACGAGAAGGAAATGCCAACGCCCAGGTGCCAGGAGCCAGGAAAATGTGAACCGGTTTAGCGGTAAACCCGGGGCTGCTCGGGCCTCAGGGACAACTCCCAAAGATGCGCAATCCTGGAGTCCCGCTAGAACCAAAGTGTCTATAAACTCGGCTGTCTCGTGGACACGATCGACACAGACTCATCTGCTGGTGCTCCACATCCCCATGCCAACAGCTAGAGCAGTCCCTCTGCCAGGCCCTGAGCCACGCCAGCCAGCTGGTTCCCCGTGACTCACAAATGGCTAGAGCCTGGGCTGGGTGCAGGGAGCTCTGGGCCATTCGCAAAGAACTCCAGGCAACTGGGGGTGGAACCGGAAACGCCCCCAAACGTGCCTGGGCTTCACGAGAACTGGACGGTTGGGAGCCGGGAAGAGGGACACAAGCTCCCTGGGCTGGGACGTGCACAGGACTCTGGGTGGCAAAGCGAACTCCCCTCCCAGGTTAGGCAGATGCCACTTAGCAATCCCCCCCACACTTGAGGCGGCAAGCTGCACGGGCGCCAAGACCTGGCCAGAAGCCGACAGCTCACCTCCCATGCCCGCCAGACCCCAGCACAGCCAGGACCCCCAAACCCAGCTGCATCAAAGGATGAAGGGATGACACGGAATGGCCGAGAGGAAGACGTCAGGCCCTGACCATCACCCAGCCTGATGTTCAGGTTCTAAAGCGGGTGGACACCCATGGCCCCTGGGCTACGTCCACCTTACACAGCCCCAGAGCTCCGCCCCACGCGCTCCAGAAGGCATTTTCTGGGGCTGCTTTTGTGTGATAACAAGTGTGCACATGGCCTTGGTCTGTTTCCTACCTGGCCCTTTACCTAAAGCACTTTCCAAACCTGCTTTATAATTTATTCTGGTAGCTCATCAAAATGATCTTGGGGCTTTTAAATCTGCAGCTTCCTAGGCTCAGGATCTGAATTTTAACTAGTTTCTCAACATTCAAGAATCCTTGCACCGCAGGAAAAGTGATCCAATTTCACACAGCAGGGCGCAAAACTTCCACATTGAACTTGAATCTCCAGAAAGGTTTGTTAAAGCACAGATTGACAAGTCCCATCGCCAGAGGGACTTATATGACCCAGTAGGACTCACGTGAGCCGTGAGCCATGAGCCTGAGAATGTGGATTTGGGGTCATGTCGGTGAAGTGGCACCCCCTTTCTCCACTGAGAAGTCTTAACCGGGTCTCTCCAGAAATCTTCACCATGGCTGACTTTAGGACTGTCAGCAAAAGAGTCTCTGCAAAAGAGTCCAACGTAGACAAACTTCCTATCTTCATGTCGCCCTGTTTACTTGGCCACTGGCCGAGAAGATACCAGCTCTCCAGGTGCTGGACACCCCTTACGAGTTTTCACAAACGTATCAAGTATAGTACTTTGAAGAAATGGCCTTGAGCTGGGCTTCACAGAGATGTCTACATTTTTAAGATAAGTTACAAATGGGCTCCATGGTGACAGCTGGTGGGGGAGGAAAGAGAGGGGAGAAGAAGCTCTCCCCTTCTCAGGTGCTGTCCTTGAAGGGTTAACGTGCCCAGAACAGGGAAAGAAAAAGCTGCTTTTGTGTGAACTTCTGCAGACTGGGAACTTCTGAGCCCCTCCCCTTACACGCTGGGTATAAAACTCTGAAACTCCCTGAACTCGGGCTTCAGGGGATTGACTGATGACAGCAAAAGCTGTTCCCCCAAACCTGGCTGCAGCCAAATAAAGTGTTTCCTGCCGTCTTCGGTGCCCTGCCTCGTCTGTCCCCACAACATTGAAGGGATGCTGTTGCTGCTGGCCCGGGGACCACACTTTGAGAACCACAGCACAAGAGTCACTGGTATCCACCACTGTTTCAAAGTCACTCATGTCCCACATGGTGGCCGCAGATTCTGGGCTGAACAGGTCCCACATTTTAAAATGTGGGGTGCCTTCTTCGTGCAGCTCTGCGTCGATGAACGATATGAATCATCAATGTGTCAGGAGGCTAAGGTGCCAACATGTTAGAAAAGGAAGCCACGTTGTAAATGGCTGGAATTCTTTTACGCACTTCTCATCACTCCAGAGTCTCTCCTGGTGCACGGCTCACGGCGACTCCAGGCCAGCCTGTGGGGAGGTATTATCCTGCAACACCCTCCACACTCCCATCTTGGGGGACAGGGGACTGAGTCTGGAAGAAGCTGGAGATGGATACAGGTGCACCTCCTCTCCCGTTCAACAGCCTTCACGGGGGGCCCTCTACTTCCTTCTTCCTCTGTCTACCGCTACTTCTCCTTACTGACTTTCACACTTACTCTCACCCAGACCCAAGTCCCCCTGCCCCAGTAAGTGACCCTGTAGCACAGCTTCTCCTACCCCACGATGCTGCCGTCACCCTCCCTGTTCTGCTACAGGCAGGCAGTGCACGTCCTCGGGGTGGGCCTCTGTCCCCTCCAGCTCCACAGCACCCCTTCCACTCACTCCTCCTGCTCCTGCAACGCCCCCCCCCCCAAACTCCGCCTATGCTAGTGCCGTCTAATCCAATACAGCGCAAGCCATGGGGACCGCGTGGCATGTTCTAGAAACTGTGTCTGGAAAAGTAAAAGAAACAAGTTGAGACTCGTCTTCATGATGTAGCTTCAGCCCACTGTTCCCACACGATTCCACTGTGATGGGTGATCGATTCAGAACTCACTGAGGGGACACGTCACTCTGTGTCCCACCAGGCCTGAGATGCGGCTGTTTTACACTCGGCCCGTGTTAGCTCAGAGCAGCCACGGCCTGTGCTCAGTCCCCAGGGCCAGCCGACTGCAGGGTGATGGCTCCGCGACCAAGGCAACCTCCAAGTCAGGTCCGAAGGGCCTTTGTGGGCCTGCAGCCACCTGATCGCTCTTCACTGTCACCTCTGCTTTCTTCTTGACACTCTCCTTTGCTGTTTTCTGAAACTCTTCTCCTGCTCCTCGTCTGTGTCCCTGACCACTCCTTAAAGGCACGTCCTTCTTCGCACACCTCTTAAAGGGCTGCGGTTCCCCGCATTCTGTCTTCCGCCTAATGTTCCTCCCTGGTCATTAGTTTACTTGGAAATCTCACCCATTTCTATGGTTTCAACTATATTATGTTGATGTCTTCAAAATCCGAATCTCTGGACCTCGTCTTTCCGTGGGCTTAACTGGGTGTTCATGGTGCCCCATGAGCCAGTGGAACTCAGTGAACTAACTGACCTTACCTTCCACCACCCAAACCTGCTCAGTCAATGACACCAGACCAGAGCCCTGGAGCAGGGGCTCTCGGCGCGCGGTGACCGCACCCCCTGGGAGACATGGGCAATGCTGGAAGTGTATTTTGTTGCCCCAGCTGGGGGGTGGGATGAGGTGGGTAAAGTCCGTGGATGTCGCTGAACATTCTGCAGCGCACAAGGCACCTCCCACAAGACAACAACCTAGCTTAAAAGGACCAGAGTCCCACTGTCCAGAAACTGCCCCAAAGCCTTAGCTGTTGAGGGCCACAGCCAAGTCGGGATGACGCATGGCATTTTGCCAGAAGGGAGTGGTTGAGAGGTGACGCCAGCGAGCCATTGAGATGATGATGATGGTTAAGTTAAGTTAGGCTGTGTATTCAATTGTATATAGACCCCTGCTGTCCGCCTTGGGCGCCAGCTACTTTGGAGTTCTCACAGGGATTCCTGGGGAGTTCGCGTTGGTTGGTGAAGTTCCGGTGGAGGGAGTTCCAGTTGGTGTGGTGTGCCAGAGAGGGCCGCGTGGGTGGCGTCCGGGGGAGTTCGGAAATAAAGCTTGTTCCTGCTTGAGTGGCTCGTGATTTGTGCCCAGCCAGACTGCGGCACTTAGCTGCATGAGTGCCCAGGGCTACTCTTGGGCCCCACCCAGGTGTACTGAGCTAGAACTCTACTGAGCGAGCTGGGGCCCAGGATCAGGGCACCTCCACCCATTCTCTGGGAGATCCGTACACAAACTGAAGAGGCAGCCCTGGCACCAAAGAGCCCCGCAGGGTTCTGTTTGTGCCAGACACGGGGACAGCTGAAACAGGAGGGGGAGAGAGCAGGTTCAAAGTCCGGGGGAATCAGCACTTGCCCTGGGTGGCCTCCAGGTGAGCCACTCCACTTCCAGTGTCCCCTTTAGTGGCGCTCTTCCAGAGGACAAGGACCTGCAAAGGTCACCATCAAAGCAACAAGTACTGAATGAGCAATGTGCGTCTCAGTCCTGGGCTCAGAGCTTATTTCTTCAAGTTTAAATCTAGGAAACAGCAGTGTTTGGTGCACCGGCCACCGGAGAGACGCAGGAGAGACCAGCGCAGGCAGAATCCTCCAGCCTTTTCATCTTATTAAGCCCAGTTTATATTTTAAACCTTATGAAGAAAGTGCTCTTGAGATACGGGGATAAAGACGTAAGCTGGATCTACTAAGGACAGAGGCCCTGAGGATTGTTTAGATTCACTCAGCGGCTGGGGAGCCCAGAAAAGAATCACCTTAGAGGGAAACAAACTGGAATCCAGTTTGGGTTCTGCCTTAACAGACTGTGGATGTATTTAAGATCACTCCAGTCAAAGAAATATTTATGAAGCATCTCGGCGTGAAGCAGGCATAAAGCCAGCCACTGGGGGTACAAGAGACCAAGCAGGCGAACCCGACCCAGGGAAATCGCAGACGGGGCCAGGTCTGGTGGTCGGACTGAGGAGTGAGTGCCAAGCCTACCCAGAAGACCGTGGGGTGTCGAGAGGGGGACTCTCCTTCCCGCTGGGGACACAGACCTCCTGGAGAAGGCCAGCAGTGGCACAGGTTGACATTTGAGGGAGGTGAGTCTGGAGGAAAGGGGACCAATCAAAGAGAGGATGACAGTGTGACAAAGGCCAAAGGTGATGGGAGAGACGGGAGCAGTGTCAAGAGGGGTGAGCAGGCCCGTGACCGTGTCACCCACGGAAGAGCCAAACCATTAAGAGAAATGGCGGCCTCCACCTCCTCCCTCATGAAACACGTGCCCTTGAGCACTTCAACTCGGAGTCCAACGTCCAGCTTTGGGAAGCCCAAGCCAGGGAGAGGCCACAGAAGGCACTCGGCTGATCTCCCAAGTCCACAGCCGGCACCACCACCGGCCACGAGGAGCCGTCCTGAGCATGCCAGCCCTGCTGTCCCTTCAGGGTGACTACAGCCCCCTGACATCACCTGGAACAGAGAACACCCAGCAGGGCCCAGCCAACCCACAGATGAAGAGCAAAGTGACTGACATTTCAAGCCCCTAAATTCTGTAGTCACAATGTGTAAGGTGGACATGGAAGGAGGGAGGGACCGCGGTGACATTGGGTGAAGGGGGACATTTGAGTCTGAGGTGATGACAAAGATGATCACAGAGAGTCAGGCCAGCACAGCGTGTGGAGGGGTGGACGGCGGCAGCTGGGAGCCAGGAGCTCAGCTCGGGAGCTGTGCCCGGGAGAAGGAGGAAGCAGGCAGTTTACGGGGCTCAGCCTTGCCCAGCGGGCTCTGCGTTCCGACCCCTCTGCCTGCCGAGGGGTCCTGCCCCAACGGGTTTTGTGCAGCTCATTCTGTCTCGGAAGAGCCGACACCTTTCTCCCCTGCAGATCTGGAAGCTGGAGACCTGGGAAGCCATGTCAGAAGAGTAGGAGGTAAAATCTCAGGAAGAACGATCACAGGACAGAATCCCTGTCGTGGCCTTGTGCATCCTGCCCAGGTCTCTGGCCAGTCTTTGGATGAGGCGTGTCAGGAGAAGCTCCCACAGTTGGCATCTAGGCCCAAAAGGACTGAGATTTGAGCTGCCTCCCAAGAGACGGAGCTGGAAACCTGGGCCCAGCCAGGTTGGTTACCTGCTGACACACAGTGTGGCCACTCTCTGAAGGAGCACAAGGTGACCCTGACCTGCCACAACACAACATCTGCAAGTCCTAGTGCAATTCAACATCACTCACTTAAAAAGTGGGTAAAAAGACAATCAACAGAGGCCAGTCCCTATAGTAACCCGGGTGACAAAGCAGCTCTTACAACAATGCACCTAATGAGGGGAAGGAAATGACAGGAGGCCTCATCAGAGGACTGAAAATACAAAAGTAATGGGAACTTAGAAGTAAAAAATAAAATAACTGAGATCATTTGCTGGAGGGACTTCATCAGAGAATGAAGGTGACAGAGGCCGGGCAGCGGGAGCAGAGACCACCAGTGACGGGCGACCCAGGGAGGCCAAGACCAGCAGGCACCTCAGGAAAGGCCCTGCAGGAGGGGGCGGGGCACCGGGAAGGAGAGCCCCGAAACCTCCCAGAAGGTGGGGAGAGACGGGCTGGTGCATTCTAGAAACTCAACAGGTGAACAGGAAGAAACC
Source organism: Marmota marmota marmota (assembly GCF_001458135.2). NCBI lineage: Eukaryota > Metazoa > Chordata > Mammalia > Rodentia > Sciuridae > Marmota > Marmota marmota. The sequence continues at coordinate 1,333,670 of NW_026000185.1, read as the reverse complement.
ACGCTGGCCACCTCACAGCCACCCTGACGAGAGCCAGGAGAAAAGGAAATCTCAAAAACAGCAAGACAGAAAGGACAGGATACGTGGGACAGCCATCTGGGACTCTCCCAGGCAACATTAGAGACTCTACGGTTCAGAACACGGCGGAATCACATCCTTGAAGGGCCGAAGTAGAACCTGATATCTGAGCCAGGCACAGTGCACACACCTCTGATCCCGGCCCCTCTGGAGACGGAGGTAAGAGGATGCACGTTCAAAGCCAGTCTGGGCAACTTAGCGAGGCCCTAGGCAAGGAGTAGGTCCGTTTCTCAAAATGAAGAACAAAAAGGGCTGAGGATGTGGCTCAGTGGGTAAGTGCCCCTGGGTTCAATCCTAACCCAACCCTAACCCTAACCACAAACAACCTGATGCCTGATGTTCTATATTTAGCAAAAGTGATGTCTATAAGAATGAAAGAAAAATATAGATCTCTCAGATAAAAGAAAACTAAGAGAAGTTATCGCTAACTGACCAGAACTTTAAGAACTACTAAAGGATGCACGTCAAGCTTTATGAATCGGAGGGTAACTCAGATCCATTCAGGAATTAATGAAAAGCATTAAAAACATAAATACTGCGGTAAGCATAAGAGAGTATTTTTCCCCTTAATATTTTTATCGTAGTTGGACACGATACATTTATTTTATTTTTTTTTATTTTTATGAGGTGCTGAGGATCAAACCCAGGGCCTCGCACATGCTGGGCAAGCACTCTACTGCTGAGCCACAACCCCAGCCGCCCCCTTAATTTTTTAAAATATTTTTTTAGTTGTAGTTGGACACAATATCTTTATTTTATTTATTTATTTTTATGAGGTGCTGAGGATGGAACCCAGGGAAGCCCTCTACCACTGAGCCCCAGCCCCAGCCCCAGTCCTCCCCTTAATTTTTAAAAATACACATGCGGATGGCTGCTTAGGGCACACCTCCTTCCACTGCCTTGTGTGAGTTCAATGTTAGTAGGTGCAATGCATAGAGCACTGAAGTGCAAAGAATGCTGAGGGTCGTAAACTGGCTCCCCCAAAAGGTTCTGTATTGCACGTGAAACACGAGCATATTGTCCCTGAGTGGCCTATGCAAAGCCAGAGACAGCTAATGTGACTCCTAGAGCAATTGCCTTGACAATGCAAAGAGAGATCATTGTACTTCTTCCCTTCCAGTTTGGGTGCTTTTTATTTCTTTTTCTTGTCTAATTGCTCTAGCCAGGACTTCTAGTACTGTGCTGAATGGATGTGGCAAGACTGGGCCATTTCTTGTTGCTGATCTTAGAGGCCAAACTTGCAATTTTCACCACTGAGTATGATTTCAGCCTGTCACCTTTATTATGGGGAGACATGTTCCTCCTATACCTGGTTCACTGGGCAACTTTTATCATGAATGGCTGTTAAACTTAGTTAAATATATTTTCCTTCCTACATCTACTGAGATGATCAGGGGAAGGAGAACAGCTAAAAAGACAATGAACAAGTTGAAGTGAAATTCTAAAGTATTCTGAAACTCTGAAAGGCAGAGGGGGTGGGTAGAGTGCCTTCCAAAGACGTCACCACCTCTGTGCCTGGAACCTGTGAATGTGTCATGTTACACAAAAGGGGGACTTTGCAGCTGCCATTAAAGTCATGGACCTCGGACAGGGAGCGTATCCTGCATGGTTCCACTGAACCTACTCCCGTGTGCCCTGAAAGGCAGAGAACTGTCTCCAAGTGCCATCAGAGAGATACGGCAGAGAAGTTGAAGAGACTCAAAGCACAGGAGGAACCTGACCAACTGTCACTGGAGGGGCCACATGGAAAGCACAAGAAGTAGCACAGGCAACCTGTGGGACCGTCCTGCAGCCACAGACAGCAGGTCAAGGAGAACCTCAGTCCCCCAACCCTTGAGTGTGCGCGATTTGTTACAGCAGCAAAGGAAGACTGATACAGCAGGAAGGGGAGGAGGGAGGGGGAAAAACAGGGAGATACAGAAAGAACAATGAAATGGAGTGCTTAATGCAAACACATCGACAGTTAAACAGCGGTGGACACACAGGCCGAGATCAGCAGAAAGGATTCAGGAAAAGCAGCTACTCTCTACCTACAAGAGATGCACTTTAAATGTCTAAGACACAGACAAATTGGAAGTCAGTCGATGGGAAAGAGACAGCACACAGTGTGTGACCACTGGCAGGTTGGAATATCTGTATTCCCACTGGACACAACAGACTTCACGACAGGGAGGGCCACAGAGGGGCATTTCATAATAGAAAAGGCCTCTTCATCAGAAGGTCACGGCCAGCATACGTGTCATGAACTTAAGCACAGAACACGCTTGGTTTGGCTGAAATGTCCCCCGAGACTCACTGTTACAGCCTTGGTCCCCAGGATAGCAGTGTTAGAGGTGGGGTGGGACACTGTGAAAGTCATGGAGCCATGAGATTCCGACCTCCTCTGTGGATTGATGCACTGAGGGTCTCGCAGTTGAATGGACCATGGGGACCGTGGGACGCGGGAGGTGGAACCTGTTGGAGGAGTGGACCTTAGGGGGCTACATGTTCTCCCGGGTCCCTTCCCCTCTGTCTGTGGTTCCTGGCCACCGTGAGCTGAGCACCTTTGCTCCACCACGCCCTTCCCCCATGATGCTGCCTGGCCACAGGCCCAGAGCCATGGAACCAGCTGACCACGGACTGTGACCTCTGCAACCAGAGCCACAGTGAGTTTCTCCCCCTTTACGTGTCTATGTCAGATATTTTGGTCGGAGCAATGAAAAGTCGATTTAAAAAGAAGCTGACAAATACACTCTTTTTTATATTTAGCTGTAGATGGACACAACAGATTCATTCTATTCGTGTGTTTGTATGTGGTGCCGAGGAGGGAACCCGGGGCCTCACACATGCTAGGCAAGCGCTCCACCACTGAGCCACAGCCCAGCCCACTAACTGATACAGAACCCCAACTATGTGGAATCAAAGGGAAAAAGAGGCCCATCCATGATCACAGTCCTCTTCAAACTCAATCACAGATGTTCGCCATTATTTATTAGTCTACAAATCAGCTCACTTTTTAAAACGCAATTAAGCTATTTTAAAGAAATTTTTATAGCTTATATAAATGAGAAACCCTGTGTCACTGGCATAAATGATCATCATCAAAATGAAACAAGCCGTATCATTAAATCCTGCTAGACACCACGGGAGGCCTACCACGTGGGTCTGTGTTCCCTGGGCCTGGAGCTGTGGGCCACTAACACCATCTTACATTCCCACGTGGTGTGCGTCCCATGTTCCAGGGAACACGGACAGAGCTCAGTTCTCTCATGTGAGCCAAGGAGGACACTGACAGGTCTCATGTCACAAAGCAAGATGCTGCCTCCGCCGGTACTCGGATCCTCTGCTGGGTGTCACTCCCTCTGTGTGGCTGGGCCTCCTGGCAGCCAGAGGGGTCCAAGCCTCCTCTCAATTGGTATTTACAACCCAATAGAAAACTAAGTTCCAGGATCCTAAAACAACTCAAAAAGTCAGCACTTGGCATCCAAGTCCACTGAGGGCCAAGTTTGCTGTGTTTTTAATGTGGCTGTGTCATCTGGAGTTACCCCCCCCCCCCAAAAAAAATAAATATATATATATATGGGAGCCAGCCCTCCGTTTCCAGGAATGGCACCACGGGCGGGCAGCCCCCCCCCTCCCCTGCAGGACGCTCACAAATGATGCATGTCCTCTGAAGCCATTTGGCTGGCAGGACTTGAAGATTTATCCCTCGGAGGCAAGGCGCTATCCATCAAGTGGCCAGCCTGACACCACACCGGGTGACGAATGAGATGTGGGAGCCGAGGTCTCTCAGGCAAAGGCTGCGTTAGTGGAATGCAAAGCAGTCCCTCTGCTGTGTCGGCTCGCTGCTGTGAACGGACTTCACCCAAGACTTAAACCCGACGGCTAAGAGGAACTTGAACTCTCCACCCTGACTGATGGATCACCGTGACTAACTCCAGCCAACCAGCTGGTAAGGTTCCCCCACCCCGCGTGGAACCCACATGCAAGACACATGAATCACACGACTGGGTGTCGACCCTGGCACTGTCACCTGCTGACCACGTGGTGTGTAGAAAGTTATTTAAGACTCTCAATTTCCTAAACCATAAAACTGAGCAAATCATATTTATGCCCCAAATGAGATGATTATAATAGAACTGAATTTCATCTCAAGCTGTCTCCAGAGACTCTGGGAAGCCTTTACAGGTAGGTACTGGGGCACAGACGAGAAATAAAAGGAAGTGTTCCAGGCACGTGCCCAGCGTTCACGAGCAGCACGTCGCCCACTCCAAAGCCGAGAGCTGGAGACATGACTCACACTGTCACTAACCACAGCGCGAGTTTAGGAAACTGTCACGTACACGGATGTGCCCCACTCTGCTCCCTGACCCTATGTACACAAATGTGTACACACACACATACACACACACACACACAGTCTCTCTCCCTCTGTCTCTCTCCAGATCCACTTCAGCTGGTGGTCTTCCCGGGGAAGCAGACCTTGGTGGATATAAACCTCTCTCAGACGTAACCTTGACTCAGAGTGAAAATCCTTTCTTAGCTACAAAAGAAGGACATTCTCCGTGGATCCTCTTGGAGCCCAACCACGAGGTACAGGTGAAGATCTTCAGCAAGAAAAGACGGCAGTGGTCTGAGGAGGCGGCAGGGGCTGGAGTCACACACTGGCCCTGCTGCTCTGGCTCCGTGGGCCTGGACACATCCTTCCTTCCCTTTCTTACCTGCAAAATGACGTGATTGAACGTCCCACTCCTAAACGCCACAGTGTTACAGCTCGGGCAAAGGCCAAACTGATGACAAGTAGAAGCAGTGGCGTGTCCCTGTCCAATACAGACCAGGACTGAGTGCAGTCGGGGCTGGAAGCAGGGCGGAGCACTGTGACAGTGTCCACGGCACAGCCCTGGCTCCAGGACCGCGGCTCGGAGGCCTGCTCCGAGTCCTCCTGTCTCTGTGAACTTGGCCCAGCCCCTTGGCCCGGCTCAGCCTCAGCTGCTCCCGGGGAAGGGTGCTGGCACTTGTAGTCCTGAAGGATTCTTGTGTGGAAGGTGTCAGCACGTTGCCGGGTCCATTCCTTTCCCGTCCCCCGCCCCCAAACACACACACACACACACACACACACACACGACTCTTCCCTCAGGATGAGGTCACTCCTCTCCCACCCTGTGACCTGGGCCAAGCTGACCACAGAGACCCTGTCGGCCAGGAGGGAAGTTCCCAGAAGGCTCTCACTCCGTTTCCCTTTGAGGAGTAGCCAGCGAGGAGTCACCGTCGGCGTCCAGCTCAAGATGAGAGCCACTTGTTGTGCCTTCTGAGCGGATGCTCCACCCGAACCGGAGCCATGTCTTAATGGACCCTGTTCTGGTGACATAATGCAGCTCTGCTTCCTCATCTCAAATGGCAGGTCACTCAGTGGGGTCGAAGAAGAGCCGCAGATGGATGTGCAGTAACCCTGCTCTGTCCCCACGGACACTTGTAAGACATGCGGAGTCGTGCCCACATTCCCTCCTCCCACAGCGGAAGCAGTGGAGAGACCCTGGGTGGACCGGAGGGGCAGGGGCCTCTTGCCTCTTTTCCAGGCGAGAACCTCCCTCTGGTCACGCGGAACACAGCTTCACCTGGCATCTCTGGTTGGGAGGGAGACTGAGACGGTAGCCAGTTTACTTTTCTGCCTGGAGGGGGCTCCAGATCTGGAACCCGGTGAAGGAATCCATCTTCTGTTGCAAACTTACCAGCAATGACGCAGAGGGTTGCTGACATTGTCCCATCTGTAAAATGGGAGGGACAGGGAGGACAGAACCACGTGGTGACCTGGAAACCAAACTAGGTACCATGCACCCCTGGGCTGCGGTCCGCCTTGCTCATTATATCCTGACCACAGAAGACCTGGACAGTTGGCCAACTGTAGGCAGATTTTTTCTGCCTCAAACCCTTTGCAGTGGCTGTTCCTCAGTTCCTGGGATGCTTTTCCCTTACTTCTTCCCAACATGACAGGCTCCTTCTCATTCTTCCCCTGCCCTGACAGGCAAGTCCTCTATTTCTAGGGCAGGACCTTGCTCCGTGGGTCTGAACCACAGCTCTGTTGATTTTTCTCTCCCCTAACACTTTTCAAACTCTGAATCAGTTCTCACCTGTGCAGCGACGACTCCCTGGGATGCCAGTTAGTATCTGGTCGTTTCGTACAAAGTCCTTGTCATCTAGCGGCAGAGCCAGCTACTTGAGCACTTGATAAATGTCCTTTCAGTGAATGGATATATCAGAAAATCTGGGGACTGGAAGGTATTACAAGGGACTGTGAGACGATATGGAGTCCCTTGATACACCAATACGATGAAGGGCTGTCACACACATACGAACAGGCACACATCACAATAAACACACGCCTAAGACTTATGACACGCGCGTGTGTGTGTGTGTGTGTGAGAGAGAGAGAGAGAGAGAGCGCGACCTCAGGCTTATTGTTGCGATACTGGAAATCTCTCTTTAAAAGCTGGACATGTGTCACCCAGTGGCCCTTGAACCCCATGGATAATGTAAAGGAGGCTGCAGCTGCCGGTCACTATGGCTGTCGGTCATTGTGCAAGTCACTGCAAGACGACAGAAAATGCACAAATTGCCATTAGAATAAAACCTGGACAGCTGCCCATGCTGTTCGTGTTAACTTCCCGACGTGGATTCTCCTCTGTCATCTCAGGAGGCACCACGGTGCTGTCCCCAGAGCCTCCATGACGCTCCGGAGTGACTCAGGCGGGTAGATGTCTACCTATCTGCAAGGCTCACTCATGGCCCACTTAGGTCACTTATAGAAATACCCACAGAGTCAGGCCACTCTGGGTTCCTTTTAGACCTTTCCTTATGGGAAACCTCGAACAGGAAAGAGGGAGAACATTATAGCGAGTCCTCATGAACCGTCACATCACCATCGTGGACTCCTGACCAGTCTTGTCCTCTACGTGCTCTTCCAGGGGTCTCCTGTCCCCAGATGGTTTTGAAGTGAACCTAGACACTGTGTCATTTCACCTGTACACATTTCAGTGTGTATCACCCACAGTCAAAGACTCCCCACTCAGATATCACCACGATGCCAGTGAAAAAAAAAACCTTACAATTATCAAGGGTCCGCATTTCCCTGATTGCTCTGAATACTTTTTTTAAAGCTTTTGTTTGTTGGAATCAAGAGGCACACGAGGTCCATGTGTTCTAGCTGGTTCACACGACTCTTGAGACTCTCAGTGTTTAAGTTCAAGTCCTCCTTCCACCTGCTTCTTTTGTTGGGAGCGTGGGGGGCTGGGGGGACCCGGCTGGGACTCTGGTGGTGGTCTCCCGGGTGGGGACGGTGCTGGCCTTCCTGGGGTGTCATGTGGTGGGCCGGTCCCCTGCCGTGGTCATTGAAAGTTACTGTCCCATCCAGCGTCAGAGGCAGACGTCGTTGACATTTTCCGAGATCACGGCACAGGGGATGGGGACTCTCCCTCTAGGGGAGAAGCGTTTCTGGCCGTCCCTTTCTGTAACCGTCCCTTTCTGTAACCGGGGCAGGTACTGATGACCGCTGCCTGGATTCATTAATTTGCAGAACAGAGTGGTTCCAGCTTCCCCTCCTCCTTCTTCGTTTACTACCTGGAACAATGCCCCAAAGAGGAACTTCCCTTCGTCGACCCTGGGTGGCCTGAGAGCCGGTGTTACACAGGCGGCACGGGGCTCCCTTCTTTGCCCTCAGCTCGATTTCAGAACCATGAGCATCTCCCTAACATCCTGGGAAGGCCACCAACGGCTTCTCCTTTATGTCATTATAAACTCATGAATGTGACTGTGAACTTGAGGCTTCTTAGTGTTCCAGTTCCTTGCAGGTGGACCTTCGTTGGTGCCCGAAGGTTCCATCCTGGGCCAGCTGGTGACCGCAGGCTAGCCCTGAGACCCTCCGATCTGTGCTCTGTGGCAAGCATCTTCTCTTTGCTACCACCGGACACAGTCACCTGCCCATGTCCAGAGCCGTCTCTGAATCAGCGACTTTCTTCTTAATGGGAAATAGAATTTAAAACCCCAAAATTTGAATGCAAGGGGCACGTACTGTGTCCTAGAATACATGTATTTTAAGTTAAAATACAGCCCAAGGTGATTTTGATTGTCACGTGATAACTGAACTTATCTGTGGTGTGCCTGTGCTGTCTCAATACACATACACATGGTTCAAGGATCGAGGGCAACCAGACCTCCTCCAGCAACCACTCCTCAGACACTTACCAATTTCTGTGTGTGAGAAGATTCAAATTCCTCTTTCCTAGATATTCATACTGATTCTCTTAGATTTTAAATTCTAATTGACCTATTATGTGCACTTCTCTGTGGGGTACAGCGTGATACATGCTGCACAATTTGTAATGATCAAATCGGGGCAATTATTTTTCTATATCCTAAAATGTCACCCTTCCTATGTGTTGGGAACCTTCAGACTCTTCTCCTCTGGTTACTTTGAAATCTATAATAAATTGTTGTCAATTATCGTTACCCTGCTGTACTATAGAAACCGATTCCAGTTCAGAATTTCAACAGATCGCCTTCTCTCGTGATAAAACGCTCCCTTTGATGTTATCAGCATGGTTGCTAATTTTCTTTATCCCATACTCTACACATATAAGTGTCAGAGAAATGACATTAATACTGTCCTCTATAGTTCTGAACATGGCTGGGGATTTACTTATTGTTCTTTTGGTCCCTAAAGTGTTCCCCATTAGGTAGGTATGAAGCTCTGGTCTAAAATCACTTGAAATAGTGCTTTTCTGTATGATTATCGCAAAAAAATAGGTTTATATGTTTAATTTTGTTCCTAGTACTTGTGAATTAATTTTTAAATTTTTCATAATTGGGTAAAATATTGACGTAGTCCTAAAGTCAAACCTATACAATATTATGTATTCAAAGAAGTTTAGCTTCTATTCCCTCTACTCCCCCTTCATAAGCCACAATTACATTTTATGTGCGTGCATGTGTGCACTTGTAAGTATGTGTGTGTGTGTGTACATGTGTGCACGTGTGTGTGTCTTGGAGACAGACAGCAGACTTTCGCTATGGAATCCTGTTCTTGGATCCATACCTCATTTTCATAGATGTATCCTTATGTTCTCATGGTTACTTCTAGTAAACTTGTGCCTCCTCCCAATTCATATGCTGAAGTCCTACCCTCAGTGCCCCAGGATGGGACTTTGAGAGAGGACCTTCACAGAGGTAATGAGGTTAACTGAGGCCTTCAGGGTTGGCCTTAACCCAATATGACCCGTGTCCTTATAAAATGGGGACTTTGAGACAGACATGCTGGTGAGGGCTGGGACCAGGGCAGCCGAGACGCTTCTACGTGACAACCCCAGGGATGCAGAGAGACACCGGGAGCTGGAAGAGGGACAGGCCCCCCCACCAGCCCCAGAGGAGGCCAACCCCGCTGACCCCTTGTGCTCAAGGCCCCTGAACCACGAGACCATGAGTCTCCCTTACTGAAGCTACGTATCTAAGGCACTTTGAAAAGGCATAAGAAGCCAACCTGGTATCTTGCCATCGTATTGTACTGGCCGTTTTCTACGGTCCCCTCCTGTCGGCAATATTGAAATTAGTAACTCTTCTTCCTTGGCCCCTTCCTCTCCTTAAGCTGGGCAGCACAGTGGTGTCCACCTGTAATCCCAGCCATTTGGGAGGCTGAGGCAGGAGGATCACAAGTTCAAGACCAGCCGGGCAACTTCGCGAGACCCTGTCTCAACATAGAATAAAGAGGGCTGGGGACGAAGCCAGGAGGTAGAGATACCCGTGTGTCTTTTCAGTGAGCAGTTCTCAGGTCTTCCTGCTTCATAAAATCATCTCAAAACGTTATTGCAGGGGCCGGGGCTGGGGCTCAGTGGCAGAGCACTTGCCTAGTATGTGTGTGAGGCCCTGGGTTCCATCCCCAGCACCACGTACAAATAAATGGTAAAATAAAGGTCCATCAACCAAAAAATAAAAAATGAACCTTATTGTAGTTCTTAACACTTCTTCTGTTCTAATGTTTTGGGAGTGTTTTAGTCAGTTTTTTCATCAATGTGATCAGAAGATGCCAAAGGACTGTCACAGGGGAGGAAAGTTCTCTTTGGGGCTCACAGTCTGAGTCCACAGATCTTGGTGCAGAGGTCTCAGTCCATAGGTGGCTGACTCCACTGCTGTGGGCCCCACTGAGGCAGGACATCGTGGCAGAGGGGAGAGGAGGAGGAGAGCTCAGGACATGACAGTTGGAAAGCAGAGACAGCTCAGCAGACCAGGGACCAAGTACCAACCCCAAGGCCCTCCCCAGGTACCAGCCCCCCAGCCACACCCCACTGCCCCAGGTAAGCCACCCAGGTGGAGTGACCACCGACTGGGGGAAGGCAACTCCCTCTGACTGTTCTTGTACTGTCACACGTGAGCTGGGGACACGGCACACTTAAACCCTGACGGCTCCTTCCCCTGCTCCCTGCCCCTCTCTCTTGTGTGTATTAGATCTTCTTTGTCTTTCATACAACAATTCTTAGGGGTTTTTGTCTTTTATCTGTTTTTGGATGTTTGCATCTGTCCCCCTTTTAATGTCTACTTATTTGGTGACACTCTGTATTGCTTACTGGTTGCTCCTTCATTCCTGAAATGTTTTCTTTTATTGCTAGTTTTCTTCCCAACTTTTTCCACTTCTCTCCTGATTTTTTTAATCTCCCTCCAAGGCCTCGTTTCTGAGATTCCCTAACTCTGACGCATGTTGTCTCTTCCCTGTTTCACGGCTTCTTGGAGCCAGCTGTGAAAGGCGGGATCACAGTCCCCACCCGTCTGGGGCACGACTGTCCATGGCTGCCCTGACCTTGGAGGTGGCAGTCCACTGACATTCTTTTTGTAAAAATCATAATCACTTTGTATCAGATTCACCTACGATTCTTTTATTTTGATCCTTCTCAAGTGAAATTACTGTTCTTGTACTTTTAGAGGGACAGGTGGGTCAAGAGACCTCCCTCCTTCCCTGCTCCAAATTCCTATTTTAACACTAAATGATGGAGATTGAACCCTCTTCACTGGGGAGGCTTCCTCTCCGGCTCCTCCTCCGTGTCCAACCTCGGCTCTGCCCTGCTCTCCCCAGTCCCGGCGTGCAGCTCTGTCTCCTTGGTGACAGTTCAGGGTTTGCGGGTTCTGAGAGTCCGTGGCCGGCCCTGGCCTTGCTGAGGCTCTCCTGCTCCTCTGCCGGAGCTGGCCACTGCGAGGCTCCAGTCCTGCTGAGGTCCTCCCCACGGTCGGCCCCGCTCGCCAGCAGCTCAGGGGGACTCTGGCTTCTCGAATTCCCCTCGTGATCACAGGTCACCGCCTCTCCTCCGCTCTCCACGCGGTTCCAGATGCCACGTGGGCACTGGGGCTGCTGTGATTTCCGCCACCTGCTCATTCTGGGCTCCGGGGACGGGGACGAGCCTGAGCTAGTTTTCTTACCTTGTGGTTCTGCTTTCGGGGAGTGGGGGTTCAAGGGCATCCGCAGCCGGGGCTGCTGCCGTCTCTGGGCCTGCGTCTCTCCCACAGGTACACTCACACGGGAGCACACACACGGGGGAACCTGACTCTCCGTGAGGCTCTGTCACAACTACAACTATGACAAAAGCCCCCCAGTCTGCTCAGCTCCCTGGGTGGCTCTTCACTTAAGGGGGCCCAGTTCTGGGGACACAAGCTCCTTTGCCACCTGTGAGAGTCAACCCAGGGTGGGTCACAGCATCCGGCCCCAGGGCCCCATGGTTACAGTCTCCCTGCGCGACCCTCCCTGCGCGGTCCTTCCTCCCTTCACCACCAGGGAGTGCTGTCTGTTAGTCAGGGTTGTGACATGCACCCACAGCTACCTGATGCCACCACGGTCACCTGAGTTTCAACAGGTTTCAAGGAAAAGGGAAGCATGTGTCCTCCTTTGGAGACAGAAACCATCAACAGCCGTCCTTTCTGGCTGAGTACCAAAGACGTATGAGAAGAAAATTCACCCAATAGAATATTCTACACGCAAGAAAAAGAAGTGCTCTGCAACCAAAAAGAAGTATTAGTAGAAAGTTCTAATGCCATGGGGAATGCTTACCCTATACTGCTCACACACAAAAGCAAGGCACAAGATGTGCACAAGAAATCTTAAAAGATACCTGTTGTCTATACTTACGGAGAACGGAGTCCCAGTATATGCATATGATGCAGAGTGATTAATTAAAACTAGAGGACACATCTCAGAGACTTATGTCTTGTGGTGACAACATTGGAAATCTACTGTCTTGATGATTTTGAAATTAAAACACGAAGAGAGATGAAAATGACCTTGAGAAACTATGCCAAAATATGTCTTTAAAAATGACTTTTTTTTCCCTATTTTATTTGATAGTATTTTTTAAATTTTTTTAATATTGTTTTTTAAGACAGAGAATTTTTAATATTTATTTTTTAGTTTTCAGTGGACACAACATCTTTATTTTATTTTTTTAATGTGGTGCTGAGGATCAAACCCATCACCCCCGCATGCCAGGCGAGCACGCTACTGCTTGAGCCACATCCCCAGCCCCTGAATATTGATTTTTTAGTTCCAGGTGGACACGATGTCTTTATTTTACTTTATGTGGTGCTGGATCAAACCCAGGGCCTCACACGTGCTAGGCAAGCACTCCACCTCTGAGCCGCAACCCCAGCCCAGTATTTTCTTTATTTTAACAATGCAAACCGTTATTCTAACAACCAAAGGGCTTTCTGAAAGGATGAAAGAGGGGGTTTCCTGTGGCTGTGTTGCTCATGCCCTGAGGCCTAGACACGCTGTCCCCTCCTGCACACTCCAGCACCCAGATGACCACACAACACCCTCACAGACGGCCAGAGGCAATAATTTGGGGAGCCTAGAATCACCCCAAGGAGGTTTCGAAGGGCATATTCGCAGATTACACTGAGCCCCCGAGTCAGACCTGGCTGTGACGCCCAGCTCTCTGCATTCTGAGCTGCTTACTGGGGCTCCGGCAGGAGGTGGCCGCGGACCCACTTGGAATGCAGTGTTGGAGACGCGGTTTTCACGGGGCACATAATTTGAGACCTGCCTGTATAACTGTCACTGAAGAGCATGTCCGGTGCCTGTAAGCAGATTACTAGTGATGAAACACACAGCCTCAACTTGTCCCGGGCTCTCTAAGTGAGTCTGGGCAACAGGCCAACGAAAATGACCCAAAGGCTTAATATTTCTTCCTTTTTTAAAACATCATAAGGTAGGTGCACCTCAAAGCTCATTCACTTCCACCTATAACTCAGAAACTAAGGGAGGAAAAAAATCAGTTTAAATCATGTGGTTTTCTCTGTGTGCCGTTAGGCACGTGCTTGGAATTCCGTCTATTCACTAAAAATAGACACTACCTGGTATCAGCCGGGCTTCCCCTGTTCCAGCAAAAATAAACGAAGGCAGAAGAAAGCAAATAAATATGCCAACACATACTTCCAAGGTGGCATCTAAAAATATCCAGTCATTCCTCCCTCAAGCTGGGAAAATAAAATCAATGACCCCAATAAAAGAAAATTATTAAGACATCTGAGTTCTGTATATTTGGCTTCAATAAAAGCAAAGACAGAGAGGCCTCCCTCACGTGAGATCTGTTTACTCTGCCTATCCCAAGTCAGAAGAAACGGGCCTCGGCGGTCCTAGCAGCTCTGGGTGGACTAGGTGGGGACCCGTGGACGCGCCCACTCTAGAAGGCGAGGTCCCCAGGCGTGAGGTCCATCTAGGAAACCCCAGAGGCTGCTCCGCACCAGCCAGCGTTTCCAGACGCGCACGGAAAGGTCCGTAGAGAGCTGGGTCCAGACCGCGCACAGCTGAACCAGGACCAGGCCTGGCACTGCGCTGGCCCGAGCTCGCAGCAACCAGGCTGCAGACAGGACCGAGGTGCCAACCTGCCGCCAAGGTCCCTACGGCGCCCGCATCTCCAGCCCCCTCCCATCAGAGCAGCACAAGAACAGCAGGCGCAAAGACACGGGTGGGGTGGGGACCCCTGGAAGGAAAGAGACCCGGAGGCGCTTGGGATTGCACCTCCCCCAGGCACTGGAACAAGGAGGCCCATGTTACAAACACGTGTGCGTGTGTGTGCGCACACATGTGTGTGTGCACGTGTGTGTGCGTGTGCTCAAAGAAATTTTAGTAGAATTTCAATACAGGAAGAATAGTGAAAGAGTCATTGAGGTAGACCAACCACTCAGATGATTATCTTTTTAAAATTCGAAACCAGGAAACCAACTTCCAAATCAAGATACAGAACATGACAAGAAACTTCTCTCCAGCCCCTCCAAATACACCCTCTTCCTGATCAATGTTTATCTGACCCCCTCCCTCTCTTTCTCTCCACACACACACACACACACACACACACACCCAGGACAAAGACTCTTTGAAGAACACGTCATCTGAACACTACACAATGTACACATGTATCAAAATGTCACATGGTACCCCACAAACATTTGTAATTCTTTGTGTATCAGTTAAAAAGAAAAACCTCTATATACCAGGCACTGTGATATGTGCATCACCTAAAGTTCATTCCATATTCACAGACAAACCCCCCAAAGGAAACATGTGTCTTCTCCATTATGAGGAAGGGACAAGTATGGATCAGAGATGCCAAGTAACGTTCCCAGATCAGCACAGCAGACATAGGCCAAGCCTGACTTGATCTGCCAAAGACCAGCTCCCAGCCCAAGCTCCTTCCACAGCAGCCAGATTCCCACCATGCTCCGCTGTGAAGCCAGGACGCCTGTGATCCCTGCAGCCCGTGACTGAGCCTGAGTGACGGGCAGGGCCCTCTACCTGACTGTTTCCCCCTCCAGGCAGTGTTGAAGGCCCGCCTCCCTCCATGATCAGGGGAAGAGACACGCGGCCTCGACTCTGGCCGCCCTCCGTACTCGCTGACTATCCACCATCTCTGCTCTGGGGTCAAAAACGGGGGGTTGAAGGAGAAGAGACGCTGGCCCCAGAGGCCGCCTGGGCAGAGGCGGTTCCTGTTCTTCAGGCCGACGGAGCCCCGCCTCCCCCCTTTACAGGAGCGCAGGAGAGATCCTGGGCAACAGGATCTGTACGAGAGGGTTTGGAAAATGCAGTTTTCTTGTTTTAACAAATAACCTGGGATTTCTAAGATGCCAATGTCCTCATTGAAAAGAAAGTGGAAAAAGGCAGACGCCAGGCGTATCTTAAGGACGCCCCTCGCGGAGCACATTACAGAGGTTAGCAGGCCAGGCTCCCAATGCCTCACGCCAGGTACTGTCATCAACTGCACCTGCAAATGAGGAATCCGGGTCCCAGGAGAAAGACGGATGTCCCTGGGGAGGAGAAAGGATGGTCATCTGGCCCGGAGTTCAACTCCAAATCATTAAATGTGCAACTGGTAAAATAAAGGAGACTTCAGGTTGCAATCCTGGTTCTTAGCAGGAAGCGTCTCAGAGGGTAAAACCGCACGTGACAGAAGCCAGCCGTAGGGGTGGAGAGAGGATCTGTGCTGATGTCCCCTGTGGAGACGGAACACAGAAGAGACTATTTGCTCAGCAGAAGGGCCGGCTTCACTTCCAGCAGCTTGCTTCAGACGGCTGTGTCCCACTGTTTTGTGCCATCGATGGCGAGAAACAGGTCAACGTACTCTGGGTCCCTCGAGTTATGAAGGGGGGGTCTGCAGGGAGAATAACCTGTCCTGCCTTAGCGCCTTCAACCAGAGGCAAGGAATCAGCCAACGCATCTTCTTGTGACTAATGTTCTGCGTATTTGCTGATGGGGCGGATAATAAACTGTCCTTGACGCCACCCAGAGGTCACCTTTGCCTCAACCAAGACTAATGAATCAGGCCAAAGAGGACACAAGGTAGCCATGCCAAGTGCCACTCCAGGGGAAACGTTGACACTGGACAACTATGAGAGAGAGAGAGGGAGAGGGAGAGAGAGAGAGAGAGAGAGAGGGAGAGGGAGAGAGAGGAGGGAGGAGAGAGAGAGGAGGAGGAGAGAGAGAGGAGGAGGAGAGA
>NW_026000185.1:1315563-1317573 GCF_001458135.2 Marmota marmota marmota | reverse complement strand
GAAGAGAGGGAGGGAGAGAGAGAGAGAGGGAGAGAGAGAGAGGGAGGGAGAGAGAGAGAGGGAGGGAATATTCAATAAGTAATTCAGTGCCCGACAGAAGGACGCCGTGAGCCTCGTCCAGCTCCAGAACCACTCCTCTGCAAGCTGGCTTCCAACGCGACGTTCTCCTGCAACACAGAATGGTGGTAGACACTCATATTTTGGGGCTGAATATTTGATCTTGTTTCCCCATTTCAAATCTCGCTGGTGCACAGGTATGCCTCTCCTGCTGCCGGCGGGGAACCAGGATGCAGAGTAAATGGCGACTTCCCCAAAGCCACACAAAAAACTTTTCTCAAAGGGAGGGGTGAATCTGTCCCATCTCCAACTGCTGCTGGTAAAGACCCCGGGCTCAGTTCCTCAGAGGCGCGAGTTCTCAGGGTCCAGCATGCGTCACCTGGATGGCTCAGGCTACTGTCTCCAATCTCAGAAGCATCTCTGGGACCCCGGGGGTATCCTATTGCACCATCCTTTCTACCCACCTGCTGGGGCTCGCTTGATATTCTACAGGCATTACAAATGCGCATCTTATCCTTGAACATTCAGTACAAGAAAAGAAAGCCTCACCTGCCGCAATCTCACACCTTTGGCGCAAGTGATCAGTGGTAAGGGTGACGCTGTGAATCACCTCCCTTCCTACCAACATGCAAAATGAGATCTTCACCTACCAGCTTCACTTCCCCAATTTCCAAGGCAAAGAGCTGAAGAGGGTCTTGCACTTGTCAGCCCACAAAGCCCATTTATCAGCTCCGGGATGGTTTCTTTGAGCTATTTGAAGAGGTGACTTGGGTCACTTGCCTCATATTGCCTGTGCCCGTGCCTGTTTCTCTTCGCTCCAAGGCAATAAAGTTAAATGTCACATCTCGGGGCGGTGGAGCACTCCACACTCCCAACAGGAGGTGAACAAGGGGGTCTCAGCAATGAGAGCTGATAAATTAGGAGGAGAACGTTCTCTTAACTACCTTCTGCCCTGAGATCACCTTCCCCAAGACGTTAACCTCTGGGTGTCTCCGGAGCAGGGAGCCTGCAGAGAGGGTCCGCTGTTATAAATGCAGGGGCAGGATGCAGGGCACCATTGATTTCTATCAGAATAGACAAGGAGTAAATAGAAAAGACGGCTGTGGGCAGGGAGGACTGGAATACAAATGGAAGCCACCAGGCAAAGACAGTGAGTTCCACACAGTCTCAGGCCACCGGCACCGGCAACCACCAAGACACAGAAAAATAATAAGCAGAAATTCTAGGCCCAACATCTCCATGTCATTGATTTGTCTTATCCTGAAAGTGCTTCAATTGCCGGCAGTTGCCATGGCGATGGGGACATTCTTGGCTGGGCTCTTGATGACGGTAAATAAGCAAACAAATTAACAAACCTAATTTCAGCAAGTTACAAGGGTTAAGTGGCAAATAAATGCAAACTAATGCGATCGGATGTGACAAGGGGGGGTGCCCTTGGAGACAGGCCTGGTGGTACAGATACCCAGAAAAGCAGCAGGGAGCTGAGGAATTCCCCCAAATTAGAGGAAATGAGAATCGCCGTGTGTGTGTGTGTGTGTGTGTGTGTGTGTGTGTGTGTGTGCGCGCGCGCGCGCGCATTTCCTTCAAATGCGTCATGGTGTCTGTCCCCAACCAATCTCAAAAATGACCGCAAGAGAGGATGGCTGGAGAAGGCCACCTGAGGAGGTGGCACTTGAGCTGAGACCAGAAGAACAAGAAGAGACAGGCCAGGCGGGGCCTGGGGAGGACGTGGGAAGGGATGGGAAAGCGAGGCTCCGCCAACAGGGAGAACCAGGAGGAGCCGGGGAAGGTGGCGTGAGCTGGGGGCGGCCGAGAAAAGTTGGGGAACAAAAAAGAGAGGTTTTTAGGACGATCATGGAGGGGTGGATCAAGACATGGGGTCTTTTAAAGGCTTCTTAAGTGCTGATCCCTGCAAGAGGCTGAATAAAGAGAAGAACGGTGTGTGTGGGCGGG
>NW_026000185.1:1178226-1315536 GCF_001458135.2 Marmota marmota marmota | reverse complement strand
GGGGGGGGCAGGACACTTGCGGAGCTCCCCGTCAGGCTTGGGGAGGGCTGAGCCTGGCCCATCCCCTGCCAGGAGACCTGCTCAAGTGTACCTCCCACCCTGTCTCCAGCGCTGGCGACACCTGCATTCTGTCCCCCAAGACCCTGGGCCACGTTCCTTTGGTGGCTCCCCTGGCCCTGTATATCCTGACGATGCATTTTTGGTGCGAGGGGTACGGGGTCCTTGTAACCCTCACTGTCACCTGAGGAGAGGATAGAGAAGCCGAGTTTGTAAGATACACCTGGAGCCTTCAGTAGGTCTAAGATAATGGGGATGGGGCTTCCAGGGGGTAAAGAAAGATTTGTAAAGGGTGATGATAATGAAAATAGCTAGACAGGCCTTGAACAGGAGCAAGCCAAGAATTAGAACAGCAGACCAGAGGGGAAGGAAGAGAACAGAACAGAGCTGGGAAGAGTCAGGAGAAGAGTCTGGACGAGCCCATCCGGCCACCCTGCCCTCCATGGGACAGCACTGTGTCCCTGCGTGATGCACGCTCCCGGCTCCCCACGGCCATCCCTCCAGGCCGCACGTCCGCAGACTGAGCTGGATTAGTAGGACCTGAACCCCACAAGGCCCCCCAGCTCCACAGTCACCAGACAGCGTTAACGGCCACGGCCAGGGTGAGGACTCCAGCTCCACGTCCCCTCCCAGTGTGTCCCAGAGCGGGCTGCAGTGGGTGCACCCTGAATGGCGGTCCACCTCCTCGTGTCTACGCAGACTTTCCCTCGCTGGGCTCATCACACGGGCGAAACTGTGTGGTTGCCGCTGACGTCCGTGTCTCTGTCTCCCCCGGAACGCTGCGAGTTCCGTCCACGGGAACAGGCGAGGACTATTTTTTAGCTCCACGGCATTCAACGCAGACAGACCCCTCATTAGATGATTCTGAGGATGAGCAAATGAACAGGGTGGGACCTCAGACCAGAACTCACGGTCCTCAACAGGAAATCAGAATGAAATAAAGCTGCTCACTTCTCTGGTCTGATTCCCCTACAACCAAATCTTTTTTAAAAACATCATGAGACGATTTCTCGCACGTTGAGCAGTTAATTGCCCAGAAGTCTCTAACGAGAAGCGCCCGTCTTCACGGCTCCTTAAGTTGAGCTCTTCCTCTCCTGTAAGCGAGCCACCACTTCCTATCAGCACCATCCAAGAAAACAAGACCGTCGCTCTGTTGACACGGAAAGACCAACTTGACTGAGCATCGAAAACTCTCTCCAAAACCCAGACACCACGTCTCAAAACTTGGCTTCACTGAAACTGGCCCCGTGGCCTCCTGACCCGGGACAGCATCCCCCACTCACGTGGCTCCCTCCCCGAGAGCAGAACACTGGTGTAAGCGCAGTGTCACCCAGTTCCAGCCCAAGAGGTCTTCCATGTGGTGGCCCCTGTGTTCTGCTGGGCACCACGGGTCCCCTTCCCTCTGTCCTTTACCCTCTTCTTGTTTCCTTTCAATTACTCCATCTTCAGGGACACGTTCACCATGAAACGTCCCCCGTAGTGAACGCAGCAGGAGGAGACCAAGTGAAGCCCTGCGGACCACCCTCCCCAAGCCCAGGTCGCCCCCTTCAGCAACCACCCGGTGCTGTATCTGTGTGTCCACCTGGGCCTCGGCTGGGCCTCTGCTCGTGTATGACCGTGCTGCCCCACGTCACGGAGTTAACGGAAGGAGCAGGGCCTGCTATTTATTCTATGACTTGCTGGGTTTTTTCCAAAAGCAAACCTTGGAGACCTCTCCACGTCAGCGTGAGGCTCTGCCTCCTTCTACCAGAGGAGCTCCCCCTGGGGCGCCGATGTGCCGGGGTCAGCCGTGGGCCATGACTGATATCTAATCCACAGCTGGTTGTGTCATAAATTGAACCCAAGTAAAGGAGCAAAGGAGCAAAGGAGCCAAGGAGCCAGATGTGACGCTGAGCCACGGTTCCGTTTATTCGAGACACCCAGGCTGGTCAGATCCGTGGGGACAGAACGCAGACTGGTGGCTCCCAGGGACAGGGGAGGGGAGGCGGAGAGCGGACAGGTACAGGGTTTCCACAGGGAGTCACGAGGACGTTCTGGAACCAGATGGTGGCGGTGCCTGCACCGTGCTGTGACCGTACTCAACACCACTGAATCGTCCTCTTTAAACGGTAAACTTCACGCTGTGGGTATTTTACCACAATAAAAAAACAACAACAACAACAAAAAAACGTGGAACTGCGTATCACGGAGCCTGAGCCTTAATGTCAGCAGGGGCTGGCGAATTCCCCACAAGGTCCACCCCCGTCCTCTGCTCCGTGTTATGGTGCGGGACTCTTCTACACACCCTCCACTTATGCCAGCCTCCGTCCCCCCCTCCTCGCTGCCCTCCCGGCCCCTCCCACTCTGCTCCCTTCTCAGGAGCGGGGCTCCGTCCCCTCCCCTCCCTGAACCTCCTCCAGCACCAGCGCTGCCCGCCGCCCTCCCTCCGAGGGTCTTCAGGAGCCCCAGCTGCCCACGGGGCTTTCCCTCCCTCCGCCTCTCAGGCTGGAACAGGAACCTGCCCGGGTGGGGCGACAGGGGCCTCCGATGCCTGGAACCCCTTTCCCGGTGGTGGGATCAGAGTCGACAGAGGCTCTGCCTCAGCAGAACCAGCCAACTTACATCAGCTTCCCACACCCCGGGTCCTCCTGCCCCAGGACAGCCCAGGACCGTCCTGTAAAACAGCTTCCCGGACAACTGCGGGCCCAGCACGTGTCCCCGAGTCCCTGGCTACACTAGGGAGGTAGGCGAGGGCATGTTCTGGGGTCACATTGCCTGGGCTCACATCCTGACTCAACTACTCAATTAAGGAACACCCTTAGGTGCTTCTGAACAGCACTTTATAGTCCTTAAAATGAAGGATCAATAAGAATCCAGCAAGGTCTGTATGCAAGACCCCGCACACAGGTCCCGACACAGGGCGAGCTGGCATCTACTGCTGCTGTGACCAATCACCACAGGCACAGTGACTAGCACAACACACGTCACCACACGATTCTAGAAAGTTCTAACTGGGCTTCCCTGGGCCATGATCGAGGTGTCGGCAGGACTGTCCTTCTGGAGGCTCCATAGGAGAAGCCCCTGGCCGCCATTTTCCAGCTTCTAGAGATGTCCCTCAGTGCTGGGCCAACAGTCCAGCACCTACTCCCACCTGTTCCTGGGCTCCAGCCACCATGGCTCTTCTGGCTCTGACCCTCCACCTCCCCTGGGCACTGAGGAGAACCTTCGAATCACACTCCTGCCCCCAGGTCATCACAGCAGCTGAGCCCTGCTGGCCAAGTCGGGTCCCAAAGCACAGGCGTCAAGGATCAGGAGGTGGACCTCTTGGGGACCATTCTCCTGCCCCCCACACATCAAGAGCTCTTGTGCAGGAACGGCTGCCTCCTCCCTGGCTGCGCCTACTGCCGAGGAGGGGCACCTCTGGAAAGGAGAAGGAGGGTGGCCCGGCCTTCCAGGGGACAGGCGGAGATCCAACCCCCTGCTCTCCCCAAATCCCTCTCAAATCGCTCATACAGCACTGTCCTTTTTGGCCAACAGACCCTTCGTTTGTTGGAAAGAACAATCACTGAGTTCTAAGCCAATATGTAGGAGCCCTGAATTCCCTGACGGGACTTTGGTGTGGGACACTGAAGGGACCTCCTGTGTTAGGAGACAGTCTCCTCCTCCGTCCAGAACCCTTCCTCAGGCAGCATCCTGAGCACCTTCTTCCTCTGTTCCCCTCCCCTCTTCCCTGCCGGCTTCCTGGCTCACCACCTGCTCCCTCTCTCGAGCACCTGATGCCATGCGGGGATCTCTGCCTTCCGGGGATCTCTGCCTTCCGGGCCCCCTGCTTTGGTCCTGGACGCGGTTCCCATATAAAGGGCAGACTTCACGCAAGACTCCCGACACCGCTGCCCAGAAATCTGCCCTGCTGCCCCTGAAGTATAGGCGTGCCTCTGCACCCTGAAGCTCTGAAACCTGTCTAACACACACAGCAAGGACAGAAAGGACCCGGGCAGGAGGTGGGGAAGCAGCCGGAGCCCCGGGCCAGCTCCCCGCCTCAGATCTCAACGACTTGACAACTCGCTTCTCCTTCGAGGCCTCGGTTTCCTCGTCTGTAGAAACCCTGTGCAGGGCCATGTTGTGCGTCTCCTCCAGCCCTGAGAACACGCGGGTCCATCCCAGGAAGGGTCAGCAGGCCACCCCGGAGAGGTAGAAGTGGCACCGATCTTGTCTCAGAGAGGCTCTGTCTGAGTGACAGCTCCACGGCTGACCAGCTGAGCGTGCCCATCAGTGAGGAGTCACCTGGTGGCAAGTGACAGATCTTAGATAATACAGAAGACCTATCAGCTCAGGTGACTGGGAAGACGGCTTCAGGACTGAGTGGCAGAGCAGCGAGGCGCACAGGGGTGGCGCTTTCTAACTCTGTGCTCACCACGTTAAAACCCTTCTCTGGCTGGTGCCTCCTCCCACCAAAAGGTGCCACGCCGTCCTCCTCGGAGCTTTGCACACATGTTCCTCCACCACCTGGGTGGTCAGTGTTCTCAGCAGCTCTCCAGTCAAGTGGCCTAGTCAGTATCCTTGGCTGTGACTTATGGGAACCCATGAGCCAAGCACAGTGGCCGGTGAGGGGGAACCGTTCTGAGCAGTGGAGCCCGAGTCCAAGGGCCGTCTTCCCCACAGACATGACCCGATGGGTGGGAGGAGAACCAACGGGAAATTATAGCAGTTACCAAAAGACAGAGGAAGGGCCCTGGGTAAGAGAAACACAATGCCCACACCATGGTCCCTGAGAATGTATCTGCCCTCTCTGAGCCTCAGTCTACTCATCTACAAACCAGATGATAGCTCGCTTCAGGACCACCCGCCATGACATCTGGCCGATCGCTTACGCTGACAGCAGTGTCCAACCAAAGGATCACGTCCTCCTCATTATTAACTCCTTCTCACCAGAGAAGCTCTGACCAGGTGGGGCCTGAGAACCCTCCTGCCAGGCCTCACCCTCCAGGCTGAGACTTCGAATGGTGTGAAATGACAAGGTGAAGAGCGTCACGGGCAGAGGAGGCACCAGGCCCCGGTGCTGCACCTCAGTCCAAGAGGAATGTGGGATCGACAGGCCGAGAGCAAAGCCCTGGGAGTGCAGTGGAAATCAAGTCGGGGGGCTGGAGAATCCAGAATCAGGGTGTCGTGTGAGATATTCTTATTTTAAAAGCAGCCACTCAAGATCACGTGGAAGTCAAAGAGACCAGGTTTGTGAACCGGAATCGTCCGACGGGCAGCAATGTCGTGGCCCTAGGAGAAGGGTGGACTCCCTACAGGACACCAAGAGCCTTTGGTTCACGTCAACATTCATCAGAAGTTTCAAAAGTAAAATAAACTTTTAAACATCAGTCACTGGAGAAATCTAGCACATTCCTACTGAACAGTCAAGGGCACTAGAACTCCCACTCTGGGCTGGGCTGGGCTGGGCTCAGCGGCAGAGCGCTTGCCTGGCCGGTGTGAGGCCCTGGGTTCCCTCCTCAGCACAGCATGTAAATAAATGAATAAAACAAAGGCCCATTCGTGTCCAAAATGTATTCTTAAAACAGGGAAAAGTGACCAGGGAGGACATGGAATCGCTGGCTGTATTTTGACCTTGCGAGACGGAATCCAAGAGCCCAGGGGAGTCCACCAAGTGGAACTGAGTTTTGGACAAGGCTGGTCGCCCTGCAATGTGACTCCCACTGTATCCCAATGACACGAGAACGAAGCGCACCGCACTCAGGGCTGAGCCACACGGAGTCTAGAGAGGCCATGTCAGAGAGTCTAGGGGCGGCTCAGGTGGGCTTTGCAGAGAGTGAAGTCATCAAAGCCAAGACACCGAATCATGAAGAAGAGGCGGGGGAGGGTGGCAAAGAAAGACTGTGGGTCCCATAGATTTGCTGTTCCTCCCACTGATTCGGGTCACGATGTGGGTAACGGATCATGTCATCACATGTCCTCACTGTCTCCTCTGCTGTATTTTTCCACGTCCCTCCTGGGAATGGGTCATGGGATACAGAAAGAAGGTGGTTCACTATGTGTGCTCTCTCCTATTGCCCATTAAAAAAAATAATAACAATTAAAAAGGGGCTGCAAAGGCTCCATGGAGAGACCAGAACATATATCAAGAAAGAGGCTACTTTTAGAATGTATTAGTTGCCTGTGGCTGCTGTAACAAATTACCAGGAACTTGGTGGCTTCAAACAACACACATTGATTCTCTTGCAGTTCTAGGGGCCAAAACCCTAAAGTCATTGTTCTGGACTGAAATCAAAGTGTTGGGAGAGGTGTACTCTGTCCAGAAGCTCTAGGGAAAGAAAAATTCCTTGCCTTTTCCATCTCTTAGGGCTGTGCTCCTACATCCCTTGGCTCAAGGCACCTGCCTCCCTCTTCAAAGCAAGAAGCGCAGCACCGTCCTCGGCCATCACTGGTCTTCTCCTGCCGTGGAATCTCCCCCGGTCTTCCCCATATAAGGACCTTGTGGTTACACCATGGGGGGCCACTGGATAATCCAGGGTGATCTCCCTTCTCAGGAGCCTTAACTTGATCACATCAGAGAAGTCCCTTTGCCATACAAGGTGACAATTCCCAGAGTCTAGGGATTAGGACCTGGATATCTTAGGGGGATTATTCAGGCCACCTCATGGGGCAAGGGGGTAGAAATGGGAAGGAAAGGCGATTGTAAGAGCTGTTGCTTAGAGTGTATTGTAAAGTAGGTTCTCAGTGATATCTTTAGAAAAGGGCACAGGAAGATGAGAAGTAAAAGGGTCTGGTCTGGTTTATGACTGTGAACTTTGCTCTGGATTTGACACAGTCCCGATAGTGGACTACCCTAAGTGCTGGCATGGAATGTCGGTTATAAGCGTTGATGCATCAAATTAATCATTTGAAAAATATCACATCCGGCAACATGCCTGACTCACTGTGACTATTTCCAGACTTTTTTTCCTGCAGTGATTTTAAAGAAGCCTTGGTGTGCAAGGAGGCGAGGAGACTTGGATATAAACAGCCACATACGTTTGAGTCCACTTCTTTACCGCCCTCCCCCAGCCGCGCTACGTGTCGTGGTGAGCTGGGGCGATCACGCAGACCAACAAACACGGGAGTTATCATCTTCTGTCACCCAGAGACCTGCTCGTTCCCACTATGAAGGAGAACCGATGGGGAATTTCAGAGTGAAAGTCACCAAAGCACAAGTCACAGGGGCCAAACACGCAGCATGAATGAGGGACGCGGTCCAGACCGGTGACTGGCACCTGCCCAGAGAAGGAGCCGCCGCTCCCGTGTACCCAACTCTTGCCACCTCAAGATGGGGGATCACCAGCCCTTTCCATTTTCAAGAGAAGTCAAGAATATCTAGAATTTCATGACATATTTCTGACTGTTAACGTTGGAGTCAAATTCCAAGCACCTTGCGAAGCCAAATGATACCCCTGCCTGGAGGAGATGTGAGGGAGAGCGGGATGGAGACGGAGCTGGAGTCCCCAGCGGGGCACACAACAGGGGAGGACGCTGCAGGGGAAGGCCCGCGGCAGGAAGTGACTCGTCTTATTCATACTCCTTAAGCCCACTCCGACAAGTCACCCTGCCCTCCCAGCCTCTCGACTCCGATGGAAGACGGCTAGCTTCCTTTTTCCATCCCCTTAGGAAAGTTAACCAGATGTTGGGCAGGAAGCACTCGGCCTGCGGCGGACACTCTGCGACTGGACTGAACCTGAGCATGCCGGGGAGCAGCGGACCTCCAAGAAAGGCCGTGGGAGCTGAAGGGGGCTGCTCCGGGTCCCCAGCTGGCTCCCACTCCAACAAGATGTTGATGTCCTTTGTGCCGAGACAGCAGCTGGGCCCAAACCAGCGTCCCAGGGCGGCCTCCAACAGCAACACTAATGTGGTTGTGTCATGCTGAGAAATCCGTCTCCTTGTACAGAAGAAACAAGTTAGTGCAAGAGAAGGAACTGGTGGTGACCGCGGGGAGCTGCGGGCCAGCTGAAGAAGCCCGAGCAGTGTGGTCACCGCCCCTGCTGTGCTTCTGGAGAGCCTGAGAAGGTGAGGGGCTCCCACCGCAGCTACGACCACGAGCCCAAAGCCCAGCCCCTGGGAAGCACGATTCCTCCCGGGCACACAGGGAAACACCAGCCACGGCCTCAGGGCTGCAGGCTCCATGGAGGAACTTCCTACAGGCTCGTGTGCAGGGGGCACAGGGGCACTTGCAAGGATATCCAGTGTTGTCACGGCAAGAGGCTGGGAGCAACCTCGGTGGCCAAGAGAAGGGCCTGGAGTGCAGCCTCGCCCCCAGACGTGCATTCCATACAGCTACTGGAAAACGAGGCTCAGCTGCACGGACCAGCAAAGAACCAGTTGAAACACAGGGTTGAATAAGGAAGTTAAGAAGTGGAAGAGAGAGGGGAGCCTACGACCATCTGTGAAAAGAGAACGGTAGCCGGCGCGCTGGCGCACACCTGAAATCCCAGTGAGGAGGCTGAGGCAGGAGGATCGTGAGTTCAAAGCCAGACTCAGCAACAATGAGGCGCCAACAACTCAGTGAGACCCTGTCTCTAGATAAAATACAAAATAGGGCTGGGGGATGTGGCTCAGTGGTCGAGTGCCCCCAAGTTCAATCCCTGGTACAAGAGAGGGGGGGGGAGGAAGAGAGAGAATGGTAGCGTTATTGACGGAGGGCTGCCTTGATGCCGGGGGCTGGAAACATCAGAGTGAGCAGAGCCAGTCTTGGCTCGGTGGAGTCCACAGTGTGCTGGAGCGAGATGGAGGACTCAGGTGAAAACAGGTTACATACACATCAGGCAAGGATAAGATCAAGGGATAAAGGTCCATAGGCGTGCTCCAATTCAGTAAAAATTGCCAATAGACGACCACCTTAACCCACAAACAGGGTGACTGTAAGGTCTAGTCCAACACACACCAGCCAAAATGGACACAAGAATCGCATCTCCTCCAGGAAGAGAGATTAGGAGCAGAAATGCTGCTGGGCACGTGGAAGGCTGGTTAATTATTCTATCACAGGCTTGTGATGCTCATTCAAAACCAGTAAGTACTGTAAATACACAACCACAGCAGCAAATGGAGTCAGCCCACAGAGAGAGGCACAAGGCAGATAAGAACGGAGAGAGGACTGAGAGACTAGAGGAGGTGGGCTTTTTAAAAATGCCAACAGAGGCAGGTGACGGTGACCTAGTATAGAAGGGCATGCTCAGCTCACAATCACAAGTGGCATTTTATCTGTGGCTCGGCTCAAACCCCCAGGACAGCACAACCAGGAGACCCAGAGCAGTCTAACAGGGGAGAGAACCGGGCAGCACACGATTGCAGTAAAATCTGTACCTGGCTCACCTGTGCACCTGGCTCACCTGTGCACCTGAGCTCACCTGTGCACCTACCCCACGTGATCCTAGTGGGTCTTTCCTGCCTGAACGAGTTCATGAGACAAGCATGGACTGCAAACTGCAGCTTCCCATCGTCACCCCCAACGTCCTTGGTGCTGTGCTCCAATGAGCAAAACCTGCCAATCTGGTATTTTCTGCAGAGAGGAGTCCAGGCAGCCAGGTCACATGACCAGAGATAAACCCAGCGGGGAGAGGTCATGTGGGGTAGAGAGGAGCAGGAAGCGAACACGCAGGGTGACAGTCAAACACAGGCTGGACCCAGGTGCCGACAACATGGCCTGGCATTAAGCAGTCCCTGATCTTGGCCACACCAGAGCGTAGTCTCCTCTGCTCTGTGGGTGGGCAGCGAGACCTGGGGAGACAGGCCTGACTTTGAACTCAGTTTGAGTTCCTGCTCCCCACTTCCTAGCTCTGTGCCCTAAGGCACATCCGTGAGCATCTCTCAGCCTCCGGTGTGTCAAGGGCACGTAGCACCCGGCAGTCTCCTTCCAGTTGTCATGTGTCATGGATGTCGAGCTTCTTACTTCCCTGGGTATGATCCCTACCTAGGTGAACCCCTATATCCTGATTCTCCTGAGTCCTCCAGAGCTTTCAAAACAGGAAACAGAAACGAGAAAGGTATTTAGAGTTTTGAGAGCATTAACAACAGTGCTCACATCTAAAATTATTGTAAATGAAATAAGATGGCACAGGGGAAGTGTTTTGCACAGCTCCTAGGAGAAGTAGGTTCTCAATAAATGCTGCCCGCCATTATGTATGCAGCATGAACGTGCGACGGTAGGACCCAGGAGAGGACAGAGCCCACTGAAGGGCACCTCCACCTGGCTGAAGCAGGAGCCGTGCAGGGAGCTCGCCCTGTGACGCCACCTGGCCTTCTCCTTGCACAACTTCAGGGGACCAGTCCTACTGCAGCCCGTGAGCAGAGTCCCCACGCCACCCTGCACCCCGAGTTCCACAGCACAGTGGCCCTGCATGCAGCCAAGTCTCAGGCTTCCCTACAGCATTTGCTTCCCCAGGGCTAACCACCACACGTGATGGTCACCTCCAATGCACACAGCCACCAGGGCCGGTTTTCTTGGCATCCATCACCCACAGCACCTGAGGGGGGAATATCTCACCTGTCCCCCCTCTTTTTCAGATTCATGAATCAATGAGAAATCACAGGAAAATATTTGTGTCTGTACTCAGAAGATCGCTCTCATCATGAACTGCTAAGCCAACTTTGTGATGCCAAGATTAACTGTAGCTGAAGAGAATTCTAAGAAACCCTCTCACCTGCCCCTTTCTAAGAGGAAAAACCAAGAACCCAAAAGGATGGATCCCCAAGCCCGTTTTAGCTCTTGAGTGGCTCTCTGTCATTTCCCCTCACTGGGTCACCCACGAGGACCACGGAGGCCGCTAGGGGCCTGGGGGACCGCACAGTCCCCCCTCTAAAAGTTATTTCAAGCTCACCTCACAGGTGACATCACATCCACCTTCTCCTGGGAGCACCAGCCTATGGCCTGGTGTGTTAGTGGAGCCACCGAGCAAGGTGTCTGCCCTCCCTGGCCAACACCAGACCCGTTTCAGTCAATCGGAGCCCCAGAATTCACATGGCCGGGGCAAGGGCCCAAGGTCAGAGCTGACCCATCCTGACTGCTGTGTGCTGAAGTAACTGCCCATCACATCCCGTCTCCGGGGTCCCCAGAGAGAAGGGCTCCTTCCTGTTCTCCAGAGAGACATGCTTTTCGGACACCTCCGAAACCTTCCAGTGAACCCTTTTTTAGCTTCCTGGAGTTGGTTTCTTCTCCCCGCTGCCCTACTACAGAACCAGAAAGCACCCGCTTTGGGGTGGGGTGACATTCACCAAGCACCCTTCAGGACTGGTCCACCGTGATGCCCTTCCAAACCCTTCTATCACGCACGTGAACACTCAGTCACACACAATGGCATATTGCTCTTGGCTTCACCCATAACATTTCTCCCCAGAAACCAAGAAAAGCACCTCTAAAGGCTGAACGTCACATCAAACATAAAAGGTCCTGAGTCCCAATGGGTCATGACCAGCTCTGAGGTTTGACACGACTGATTTAGTGGAATATCAGTGGCAGCAGTGACATTTGAAAATGACTTAGGCTTATTCATCATCTAGCACATCCAAGGTCACCTCTCTATTCACAGCACTCTGCCTTATCTGTATTCCAAATGCTCTGTTTACTAGTTTATGCTTTGTCTTACACATTTTTCATCCTGTGCAGAACAAAGCACATGCTCGTATGTTGAACTGATCACACAGCATCTTGCAAACATTGAAATCCTCTCTCCCAACAACTTTAAAATCTCCTTACTCCCCTTACTTCTGCCTCCAGCCTCCTGCCAAGGGAGAAAGGGTTCCATGAATGAACCAGAAGCCCTCAGATGCTAGATCTCACTTCCAGAATAACCTGGGACGATGCTCACGCGAGCCAGGTGTTAGCTTGGGAATCACAAGTGCAGATGTCTTTGGTTGAGAGACAGACGAGGAAAATACCTTTGGCCCAGTGACTCTCGGGCAGGGTCACGTGAAGTAGGTGGACAACCGGCCCTGACCTGGGAGCCTGTGAACCTGCTGCTGTGCGTGTAAGATACGGATCTGGATGAGGGGCGGCTTGGGCTCTCTGGGCGAGCACAATGTCATCCCAAGGGTCCCTCAAAGAACCAGAGGAAGGTGAGTTGGACTTGAAGAGGCCACTGGCTTTGAAGGCGGGGAGTGGCCACGAGCTGAGGAATGCAGACATCCTACCAAAGCTGGGAAAGGCAGGATGACAGACGCCCCCGGAGCTTCCAGAGAGAGCTTGGCCCAACCCTGGACTTCAGTCCGTTGAGCCCCAGTCATTTCAGACTCCTGACCTACACGACGGCGAGGTGATACGTGTGTGGAGGGTTAGGTGACCACATTTGTGGAAACTCTTCACAAACAAGGGGAACTGACCCCCCCCTCCCCCAGCCATCGGCTGGAAACAGTGGCCGTGGCTCTGGAATTCCGGCCCCACTTCCCCGGCGCCTGTGAAATCCTAGATATTCTAGGGAAGATCAATTTGATTCTGATGAAGCTCAGAGTGTATCTGTGGGCTGGACCCAGCCCTCGGATGCTCCTGAGCCTCTGCCCTGCCCCATTAAAGCCCTGCCTAGCGTTGTCCCAGGGAACGGCCGTCCGGCTTCTGCCTGAATGTGCCACACAGCGGCAGCTGCCTGACTTCATGAGCATCATCCCCTAACCAAGGGCTTGGCTGCGGGAAGGGCTGCTCTGAGTGGGAGCCAGGAGCTCTCTCCGGCACAGAACTTGCCCCCAGGGCCTTGCTGTCCTCCAGGACCACACCCAGGGACCGGGGTCTCTCCCACAGAACCGCCCTGTGGGAGTTTGAAGACTGCGCTCCTGCACCCACTGCACTTCTTCCTGAAGCCCTCCCTGGAATCCTCCTCCTCCTCCCGTCTACCTCCTGTGTTCTCTGGCTCTTCAAAAGTACAGAGAGCAGTAGCAAGTAGCAGCCGCCGGGTCAGGACCATGGACAGCGGACTGGGCCGCCTGTGCTCAGCATCTTCCCAAATACAGATCACACAAAGGCGGCTTCGATTTATTCCCTCTTTTCCCGTGTAAGGACTCGTTCTCTGAGAAAGGAAAAATTGCTTCAGGCAACCAACCTGTCTGGCACCCATTCTACCCCCTCTCTAGTCTCCCTTCTCTGAGGGCACCCACTTCTGCCTGAAGCTGTGCAGTTGCGGTGGCTGGTCATTCAGTGTCTGTCCCCCGTCAGATCATAAACTCTGCGGGAGCAGGCTCAAGTCCATGGTCACTGTCTGATGTCAGTTTCAACCTGTTAGCATCTTCAGTCATTTCCACTTGGATGGACGCCTCCACCTTCCCAACCCGGCACTTGCAGAATGAATTTCACAGCCTACATGCAAGACCGAAGCGTTCTGGTCTCTTCGACAATACCTTGACAACTTTATTGTGGGCCAGTGACCCGTATTTGATGCTGGATTTCATTGGCCATTATATGTACTTTCCCCCTGGCTAAAATAAATTTACAAATTTATTAGAAAACCTTGGGCCTTTATTCATGCCTTAAATGGTGACTGTGAACCAGCCAGAGGCTGAAAATAAGGAGATGAGTAGAGCACGGTCCCTGCCCTTGGCACACTCAGTCCCATGGGAGAGAATGAAAAGGTCACTTGGAAAGCAGGTGGGCAGGGCCAGTAAGGGCAGGGATGGGCCAGCGAGGCTGGGTCAGGGGCCCCAAAGAGAAAGCCCGTACCATGCCGTGGAGGTGTCTCAAGAAGCAACAAGGATTCTCAGTGGCTGACGCCAGGGAGAGCAGGGAGAGGAGACGGAGCAGTATCAACGAGGGACCCCAGGAGCGGGTCAGGCAACGTGGACTCTATCCACATGCACTGGATTATCAACAGCATGACGTCGGCATTTCCATGCACAGATCTACTGTCTGCAGGACTGAAGGACAGACGAGTAGGAGGACATTTAGAAGGCTGCTGTGACACCCAGGTGAGGAATGCGTGGCGTCTGACCAAGGGGAGGATGGAAGGTGGGGAAGGAGAGAACTTGAGAGAGTCATAATGTTTAAAATAGACCTAAGTGCGGAGACCTGTGGCTACCCAGAGACCTGCTCCAGGTGAGCGGCTGCCACTCCGGCAGAGAACTAGGTCACTCAAGGGGGAAAAGACTTCCTGCTCATGCTGAAAACACTCCACATTTCGGAGCAGACTTATATTTGGAAACCAGTTTGCCCTTACGTCCGCAGTTTGCAGGACTCATTTGCATGTGTTTAACTTTGCAATGGTAAGCTTGCTCCTAAGCACCGCTCCGTCACCCATGTCTGCCTCCGCGCCGCCACCAAACACCGCTGAGCACGTCCGGTGAGCAGGCGCGGCAGCCACAGATGAGAAGGTGAAGCCACACAGGGCGGGGGTCATGGACGAGGGGGCCTGGACCCTGGAGCAGATCCTCACTAAACGTGCTGGGCATGGACTGGGGGTGGGCAGCCCAGCGGGCTGCGGGGTCACAGAGAAGCTGTGCCTGTTTACATCAGATGAAGTGGGACACAGGGAGGAGAGGCTCCCGGGTCTGAGACTTGTTCAGTTTCTCAGCTGGACTTCGGACTTGTCACAGGAGGGCTCCCGGTCACCCGTTCAGCCCTCAGCACATATCTCAGATGGGACAAACCTGAGCTCCACCTCGTGGGCACTGCGTTTCCACACACACGAGATGACCACCCCGTGGACACACTGCGTCAGGTAGTTCTAACACGGCTGCAACTTCTTGCCAATCACGGACCCATCTCGGTGGATGATGCAAACGGCACACGTCAAGTCGCTTGCTTTACGAGGGCAGGGAGTCCTGTCTCCCTTGATCGCTGCTGAAATCTCAGTGTTTGGCGAAGAAGGCCACAGCTGGTGGGTGCCCATACATAGACGTGGGATGGACGAACTACTGAGAGGCCAGGCATTTAGCCGAGCTGGGTTTGGCAATAGCTTCTCTTCCTCTGTGTGATCACACAGCTCCTCCGTATGAGGGTGACATGAGCTCAACACTCAGACTTACTCTCTGGGGCTCCTAGCCTTGACCCCCATGAGTGGGCACCTACTATCCAGTGCCCTTCCTGTCCCTGATCAGTGCAAGAGCCACCTTGCACCCATCGCTGTTATTCACACAGACAGCAGGACCTGGAGTGGAGCCTCCCATACCTCCTGGCCAAATCTTCAAATGTCATCAGTCACACTGGAAAATGGCCCCAGGCCACTGCAGCCTAATGGACCATGATGGATGAACAGGAATCCAGAGAAAGGCTGTGATCACAGGGAATAACATGCTGAGGGGTCGCACTGCGCTCTGGGGAGCAGGCTGCGTCCAGAGCCGGTAACGAGCCGCTGAGCAAGCTCACCTGGGGGCCACAGGAGGACCAGGGGGGGAGGGTGGCACTGCCGTCTGCGAGTGCCTCCCGAGGAAAACAGACAAGTAGCCCAATCGTCAGGAGCGGCTGTCAGGTGCGGTGATGGTGGCATCGTGGGGCCCCCGATGAGTCTGGGTGTCACAGGGAGGTCTCAGCACAGGGTGGGCAGCCGGAGGTCACGCTCCAGACCCCAAAGTCCTCTGGGTTCTGCTCAGTCCAGCCGGGTTGGTGGCCAGCGACGACTCTCCCAGAGTCTCAGCTGTTCTGAGAGGTGAACGGCACAATCCCGGGGAATGGGGTGGCTGCAGGGGTCACAGACATACAGCGCCTAAGAGCAGCCCAGGAGCAGGGAGGGCTCGGGGACTCTGGCCACCGGCCCCAGAGCTGCGGCCACAGGAAGGGCAGTGAGGTGTCTGCTCCGGGTGAACCACTTAAGGGGGCAACAAAAGACCCTGAAGGTGAGACCAGTGATATCTTAGTGCTTTGTTTTCACAAACCCAAAGCAAATGCAGAAGGCATCCATGATGAGGGAGATGTCAGAATCTGAAATAAAGATGGGGTTTGACCCTGTACTTGTCTGACCCTAGTCCCAGCCCTGTCAGATCCTCTATTTAAAAACCCCAAGGTTTGATTCACCATAGAATCATCCGCATTGATTTTTATTCTTTAAATATTCATCTTGATAACTGAGTTGGGGTGCCCCCTTAAATTTTACGTCTGTTACCTAATAATGATGTATTACGTGTTCCAAAATAGCTAGAAGAAAGGATCTCTGAATGCTGTCACCACAAAGAGCACGAAAATGATTCAAGATGATCAACATGCTGCCTAGTTTCCAAGGGGCAGATGCTTTCTGAGATGGCAGCTGGGTCCACCATGGTGGACCCCAATCCAATGGGGTCAGGATTCAGAACCCGCAGAGCCGGGAGGCCTGGTTCCTGGACCCACCTCCCACCTGCCTCCCACTCCAACGTACAAGTTCCCGGTGGGACAGGCGAGGAATGGTGGAATGGAACTGGCGAAGCCATCCTGTGTCTACATGAACAACCACAGGGAACCCCACATTATGTCTGTCTATAACCGTGAGTTTAAAATGTGTAAACAGAAGAGAGACCAGCAGAACAGAAGGAAGGGAACAGGAGATGGAGAGGGGAGGGAAGCCCTTGGGAACTGAGCGGAGCCGGTTCCATTCCCTGCACGGACAATTCTGTCAAATCGGGTTCCGTCTACAGTGGGTGGTCAGTTGAAGAAAGATCTCTGTTTTGCCTCGTGCTCAAGGTGGTTCCAGGATAAGGAGGGAAGGGGAGGGGGCAGGCTGCTGCCTCCGGGGCTGCTGAGCCGAGGGGGGCTGGCGCCCAGCACCCTGCCGCTGCTCAGTCCACCCGGCTTCTCTGAGCGTCAGTTGCAGGTACAGCTCCCGCTCCGTGGGCTGCCCACACCTTTCCTTCCTGCCCAGGGACGGGCTCCCCCACTCTCTTCTCCACCGTGGAGCCAGCCAGGGGTCTGGGGAAGGTGGGCAGACTCGGCTGGGTCAGGCCTCTCGGTACGTCGAGGGTTTTCCTGGGTCCTCTGGGAGGAAGAGAGCTTTCTCTGGGTACAGGTAAGAACTCAGACTCACCAGGGACTAGAGCTGGCTCCACCAAGAACCCAACCTCTCTGTTCCCCTATCTATAATGTCTGGCCACGCCTGTGATCCCAGTGGCTCAGGAGGCTGAAGCAGGAGGATCGCAAGTTCAAGGTCACCCTCAGCAATGCAGTGAGACCCTAAGTAACTTACAAGATCCTGCCTCAAAATCAAAAATCAAAAGGGATGTGGCTCAGTGGTTAAGTGCTCCTGGTTCCAATCCTCAGTACCAAAAAATAAAAAAGCTGGAAATAACCCATGACTTCCTTTGAAGAACTACTGTGTCAGGTAAGACGTAAGCACTCAGGGTCATCTCGACCTGGCTGCACGTCCACACCACACAGGGCACCAGGACGCCCGGCTCCCCTGGCGTCACCTCCGTGTTCCACTCCTTTTGGAGCAGAGAGTTTCTGGAGACGCTGATGTGACCACAGGGTGGGGGACCCCCGGGCAGGAAGAAGACAAGTAGCAAACAGGAACTGTGCACCCAAGGGTGCTACTCAAAGGGTGGTCCCTGGACCTGTCTGCTACAGACCATGACAAGATAGTACAGGCTCCGAGAGTAACTGTTAGAACTTACAGCCACCTGGCCCAGCCACACGTCAAGACACAGGATCATTTCCCTAAGGATGATCTCTATTATATTTTATAGAGTATTGGACAGTGAAGGGGGGTACTTGAAACAAACCCGGGGTCCTACAGAGAGGGACCAGCCTCGGGGCCAGGTGGCCTCTGTCCAGACCCTGGCTCTGCCCTCCGGCAGCTCACCGACGCTCTCTGGCTCCGTTCTTCTTTGGGAGAATGGGAATCCCCACACCTCCCTGCCTTATTTTTCCGGGAGGCACAGACATCAATTAATGTATTAAATAAACACCTTTCACCGTGTCAGGGATCAATAAAAATAAAATTGAAGTGCATTATGATATTATGATCTTGATACAAGATGAAAGTTTATTGAATGCAATAAATGTGAAATAGGAGTCTTCCATTTAAGTTTCTGAATAATCAAGAACAGGGATTCTGGAGTCAAGAGACCAAATGTGGGCGCCACTGTTTACTAACCGTAAGACACAAGATGAATCAATTAAATGTCACAATCCCAGCTCCAAAATGAGGGTAAGTAATCCTGGTGAGACCCAGAATGTTGTAAGGAGGAGATCAAACTAACTATGTAGAAAGCACCGAGCCCGGAGCCTGGCCTGCCCGGGCTCAGCAACCAGCACTACTCGAGCGTCATCGCCATTGTCACGGCCATTGCCACTTCCCTGCCAGGGACCCCACCCAGGGCCTTCGCAGCTGTGGTCAGGACACACAGGGAGCTGGAAAGGGCTCCGTCAGACCCCTGTGCTTCCGCAGTCTCTGCACGATGCCACGAGTCCCCCGGCTCCTCCCTGTCACCTCCAAGCGTGTGCTAAACTGCTTAGAAAGCAGCTTCAAACTCATCCACATCTCATCAGCCCTAATTGGCTGTGATTCAGAGCTGGGCTCTGGAAGTCCTTCCAGGGGACAGGGGACAGGGACTGCAGAATCCCCACAGAAGCGGACCCACGGCCTCTGCAGAGCAGCCACTGTGTGGGTGGGACAGGGAAGGCCGACCCGTCCTCTGAGACAGCTGGGCCTTCTCTGCTCCGGAGCAGCCCCAGGACCTGGGTGGGGCCTGGATGGGTTGTCCACACCTGGTCACTCAACACACGCACTGACCACCACTGTGCGTCAGCCTCTGCCCCGCTGGAATCCCTCCTAGATGGCCCTCTGAGGTAGAGCCCCACTTCATGGAAGAGGAAATCAGGCCCAGAGGTGAAGCACTTGCCCAGCACCCAAGCGGCTGCCGAGTGCACAGCCAGCCCCTCATCCCAGCAACTGCCCCACTCCACGCTCTGCCACCCAGTGGCGGGCAATAAGTGCTGAAGGCGGAGGACGAAGACAAAGGGACGCTACGGGCAACTGATGATGTAGATGGAGGGACAGGGTCAGCGGGAGGGGAGGGGAGGCCTGCAAGGAGATGACGCTGGAATGAGGGTCAGCCGGCCAGGGCGAGAGCACTCCAGGCTCAGAGGCAGCACATGCAAATGCCCCGGGGCAAGACAACCTGCCACCCCAGGAACAGAGAGGAGGCTACTAGAGCAGGTGAGGAGGCTGCCAAAGGGCAAGGTCCACCCAGCTCCAGACAGGTCACTCTGAGTCCCTTGTCCTGCTTCTTGGCTCAGATGGACTCACTCCCCCAGTGATAGAAATTGCCATACTGTATTTTTCTGGGCAGGTCACTAACCTGTCTGAGCCTCAGTTTCCTCATTTGTAAAATGAGAGAGACGGTCGTAATACCACCTTCCAGGGCCATCATGAGGATGAGATGTGATGACACCCACAAAATACCCCAGGGCCAGCCCGTAGCAGGCATTTGACAAGCACATGCTGAACAAGTAAAGAGACTCTCCCTTTCCAGCTCGCCTTTCAACACACGTGCACACACAGATGTACACATACGCGTCCACACATGAAGGTACACACCCCACACACACAATGTAACATGCAGGCATATACATGTGCACACGTGTGTATACATACGCACACACGTGTGCACACACATGTACCTACCTGCACACATGCATGCACGCACATGTCCCTCGGACCCCACAGAAGGTCTTGCTTTCCTCCACGCTCCACCTTGACATCTCTTTCCCTCCCCCACCTGCAGCAGCTCACTGTGTCTTTAAGACCGGCACAAATGCTGGTGGCCGTCCCCTCTTCATCCCTGTGCTGTTTCCCACACCTAAAGCACAGCTCACCTCAGCTCTGCCCCAGGGTCCAGGCCTCTGCCTCTCCTCCCTCCCTCCCTCCTCTCTCTCTCTCTCCTCCTCCTCCCTCCCTCCCTCTCTCTCTCTCTCTCCCTCTCTCTCTCTCTGGTCTTAACACTGTGGCTGGCTGACGGTGTGGGATGATGTGTAACTGGGGACTGAGAGAGTGAACAGGCTCACAGGACTCCGTCCCCACCACAGTCAAGGGACGAGTATTTGGTAGGAGCCCGTGTTTACCATCACGCCATGCACACGGGGGAAATGCCACAGCCACAGTGTTCTTGAGGTGTTAAGATCTGGCCCAGGAGAAGCCCCACTAGAAAGTCACACAAGATGGTGCGTGATCGACGCGGCCCGTGCGCTTCAGAGTCCCGACATCCCTCAGGATGGGACAGCCCTGTGTCAGGTGAGTGGAGGAAGCCGGAGAGGAAAGCCTCCATTCAGGAAGGTACAGGGGAGCTGGCTGCCTCCACGGCCAGGTGGCCAGCGGCTTTCCTGAGCCCAGAAACAGAGGGCTCCACCAGCAGGGAGCGGGCACGGCCTGGGGTGCGGAGACGGCGGGGACGGCGGAGTCAGCTGGCTCTCCAGGCTGCACAGGCCAAGGGTGACCCCAAGCTGCTCCTGGTCCTCCAGCTGCACCCCACAGTGGAGCGAGGGTACCTCCAGCTCGGGAACCCCCAGCCACGAGCCCAACATATCCAGCAGACATGCAGCCTGTGTGTCTGGGAGCGCTTGATACCTCAACCTTCAAAGCAGGCCCCGGGACTGCAGCTCTGGAGGCCGAGACCTGTAACCAGGAGGGGAAGAGGGCAGGACGGGAAGCCCAGTGGGAACCCACTTCCTGCTGTCACTGCTGATGGGAGTACCAGGAAGCCTCCTTCAGGAGAGAAGGGAAAGAAGGAAGGATGGGGGGGTGAGGACACCAGCCAGGCCTCCCCACCCTCCTCTTCTCAGGAGGCGCTTTGGTGCATGTTGACATGAATGGGCTGATGGCCTGGTGAGTTCACCTGCAGACGGAAACAGCACACGTGGCCCCCGGTCTGCTCATTTCCACAGATCTTCTAGAGAGCTCTTTGTCACACAGAGTCCCAGGCGCCCGGTGGCCTAGGAGCCTGGGCCGTGGTGCCATGCCACCTGCAAAGAGAACAGCCTCAAAACAGTGAGAACCGATGACAAGAATTTGCTAAGCCCACCCCTCACGCCAGGCGCGGCTCACGTGATGCCCTGAATCAATTAGTTATGCCGTTAATTAATCAATCCTTCCTCATGGGCTTGTTCAGAAGCACAGACGGAGGCTCAGAGAGGTTAGATAACTCACCCTAGGGCGGCAGAGCCAGAACTGGAGCCCAGGACAAGCTGTGAACACCACAGCACCTGCCTCTGCAGAAGGCCTCAGGTGAGAGTCCCCTTGGGTGGCTGCCCACTCAGGTGGGCCTGCGGCTCGCTGGACACTCCTGTGAGGAGGACCTGATGGTATTTTTGCCAAATCAAAAAACCAGGACGTGGGGTTGGGGCTGGGGCTGGGCTCAGCAGTAGAGCACCCGCCTGGCACGTGCGAGGCCCTGGGTCCGATCCTCAGCACCAGATAAAAATGAGTAAGTGAAATAAAGGTGTTGTGTCCAACTACAACTAAAGAATATTTAAAAAGAAAGCACTCTTGGTCTCAGCACACCCTCGCCACCTCCTCTCCATCCCCCGCTACTGCTGGAAGTCACAAGGCGCCGGGGTGCACCTGGCTTCAGCGACTCTTGGTTCTGCGGTGGTCCCGTTCAGGCGGTGGGTGGAGTGGACGGCACAGAGGTGAGCCCTGCCGGGGCCCCACAGGCTCAGCTGCTCTCCGCTCGCTGAAGAGGGAGGCGCCGGCTTCTGCTTGGCAATGACTCTATGGCGAGTGAAGAGCCATCGAGCGGTGCGAGAGGCCACTTGTAGACACGCAGTGGCTATTCCAGGGGTCAACTGTTTATTTCTTGAGCACGTGAAATGAGCGTTTAGTTCAGACACACACTCCCTTGGTCCAGGAATGAATGAAGGGGAAAAATCAATCGTTGAAGTGGGGAGGGGCCAGGGAGAGTCAGGAAGGTGGGGAGGGGAGGGGAGGGAAGATGGGGGCTAGACCCAGAGATGGGGGGAAGGAAAGGGGACCCGTGACGGAGACAGCGGAGCGGGGTGGCGGAGGTCTGAGGGGCTGGCCGGGCCCTGGGCATCGACGAGGCCGAGGAATCACAAACTGCCGCTCACAGGCGCGGCGGCTCCCGGAGTGGATGAGAACCTGCAGATCGGGAAGCAGAAGGGTCCCTGGAGAGCGTGCGACCTAGTCTGACCCCAGGAAAAGGACACTCCCCCACCCCAGGGTGAAAATAAGACCCAAGCAGCAGCTAGCTAAGGGCGGGGTGCACCCAAGGACACTGAGCCCCCCCAACTAGACCCCTGGCAGCGAGAAGAGGCAAAATCTCCTAGCAGGAGCTGCAGGCTTGGGCAGAGGAAGTCCCGCCTCAACCCCTGGGGACGCCCAGGCCGGGCCTTGGCACTCGGCTGCAGGGTGCCATGTGGCCGAGGCAGGGGGAGTGTCCTCCAGAGGAAGGAGGGCGGCAGAGGGGCAGCCCGGCAGTCCGAGTCCTGCCGCCCGCCCAAGACCGCGGCTCTGACGCCCACAGTGCTGCGCGGCTCACGTCCCTGCTCTCCGTCTCCCTGGTGGTGGGAGCTCGGGACCCGCTATGGAAAACACATCCACAGCATCAGAGAAGGTTCCAGAATCCCCCGCCCAGTGGCAACCACCAGAAAGGGGGTCTAGGCAGAAGCCAAGACTGGATTCAAGCCTGAATGGCTTGGAGCAGCCTCATCACCTTCCCGAGCCTCGGCGGTCCGGGAAAGCTCCTCCCTCCTGGTACCACTGCAGCCCTGAAAGGACGTGCTGGGTGCACATGCAGCCCGGGGAGCCCGGGACCGTTCCTCGTAACTGTCCTTAACGTCGCGGATGGCTTCCTTGCACCCTGTTTTCTTTCTCTCTGCCGGCCTGTTGAATGTGGTCTGTGCAATACCAACTTGGCCTCAAGGGTTTTCACAGGCCACCAAGTGACATCAACCAGATAGGCCATGGACAGATATGAATCCAGAGAACTTCACCTTTGTGTACCTATCAAGCACCAATTCGCTGATAAATGAATGGAAGGAAAGAGCAGAGCGACTGGGGAAGAGGAGAGGAGGGAAGAGGAAGTGCCCGGACTGAGATGGAGCAAGGTCATCCATGCAGGTAGGCTTAGGCCAACACGAGCCCCGCTATGAGGGTGACTACAGTGCACCAAGAAAGACATTTGTGAAAGATACTTCCTAAATTCCAACTTGAGATCACTTCATCCTCTGACCTAAGAGCTCGTCTCCAAATCTCCCTCTCAACTGAAGAACGTGAAGATAACCCCCCCACACACACCCCGCCGCACAGTCAGACCAGGAGAGACTGTCGACCACAGTGACGATGGCCAACAGACATGGGCCATGACAGCTCTCAACAATCAAAAACAGGAAAAACACTAACCAGGGTCGAGATGTGCCCATCCAGGTCATGCCCCCGGTGGCCTATTGCTTCCAGTTGGGCCATACCGCCTACAGTCTACAGCAACTCCCAATTACCTCCGCAGATTATTAAACCATCAAATGGATTAATCCACCGATGAGGTCAGACCCCACCATTTCCTCCTGACCCAATCACTTACTAAGAGCCCCACTTCTGAACGTCGCCGCACTGGGGACCAAGCCTTCGACACAACTGCTGAGTTGGTTCACGTCCAAACCATAGCACCCGCTGCCTGTCAAAGGCAAGGGGAGGCCGATGTGGTCAGAACCAGAGAAAAGCACCGCCTCACCCACCAGGCACCCCCGCCCCATGCCATGTGTTCCCTCTCCAAGGACTTCCAGAGAGGCTCCCTTGTCCTTGGACACGTGTCCCTTTCCACCGTCGTCTGTCCCCACTGTCTTGGCCTGGACAAATCACTCCAGGGGCGCCTCCTCCTACACCCACACAGTCCCCTCGAGAAGTGCAGGATGTTCCTCCCCTGGAGAGGCGAGGACATAGTACATTTTCCAAAGGACGAGCCGGGGTGCCTCTGGGTTCTGCCAAGCCATTGGAAATACCACTGTCATCATTGATAATCGATACCCGATCATGCTAAGCAAATAAGCCAATCTCAAAAACACCAAGGCCAATTTTTTTCTCTGAGATGTGGATGCTAATTCACAATAAAGGGGGGAGAGGGAGCTAGGGAGGAAGAACAGAGGTGCTCTGGATTAGGCAGAAAGGAACGGAGGGTGGGTAGGAAGGATAGTAGAATGGATCGGATATGATCACCCTATGTACACACATGATCACACACTGGTGTGATTCCAACCACGTACAACCAGAAGAATGAGAAGTTAGACCCCATGTACACATGATGTGTCAGAGTGCATCCTACTGTCACAGATGGGCAATTAGAACAAGGAACAGATCTGAAAACAAGATAAATAAATAAATATTCCAACATCCACACAACACAGAGCATCTAATCCCAGCATCAAAATGCAGATAGGCATGAAGAGACATTTGGGTTTATGACAAAAGGGACCTCATCTGGAAGCCCTCCCAGGGAGGTCTGGCAGGGCAGGTATAAAATACATGGGATGGTGCCCGCATCCCTCTGCCCATTTCTACCGAGTCGGTCCTGCAATCTTGTTTAACTAATAATAAACACAGCAAGATTTTTTTTTTCAAAAAGAATAATAATAACTGACATTTCTCATGCGCGCCCTCTGCCAGCCTGCGCCAGGCTCCGCCAGGTCTCCTCCAATCTGTGAGCAGGCACTATGAGTGTGCCCACTTTGAAGATGAGGAAACTGAGGCACAGAGCCACAGAAGTTCCCGGGCAATGAGAGCCAGAGCAGCGATCCAAACACAGGTGTCCAGCACAGCAGGAGGAGCCTCCAGATGACAGGTCTACACTCACAGAGCATGGTGCGGTTGCTGGAGGAGCTGCCCAGAGGGGACAGTTCTTTCCAGCGAGGCCTTTGCATCTGGGGTAGCAGGGGACTAGATGGCCACTGTAGCAGGAAAGCTCCCTTAGATGACCTGTAAACAATGTTCCCATAAAACTTTATTTACAAAAACAGACAGCGGGCCAGCTGACTGAGGGTCACGGTCTGCCGACCCCTGGGTGAGGACGTCAAAACAGAGAGGGACTACTTGTCGCTGCAGCTGATGTTGGTCAAGCTGTATGGGGCTGGGGAAAAGACACGGGACAACAGTGCTCACTGCTCTCCGGGAGGTTTGCAACCACAGGCAGACAGCGTCTCGCCCTGGCAGCCTGCCCTTCCTCCCCAAAGCGGGGCAGGCCACGCCCCCAGCCCACAGCCTGCTTCTGACCCTGGGAAACTGGGAAGGGCGCCTGAAACGGAAAGCACACCCAACTCTCAACCCAGACCCTCTTCCTCCCAAAGCCCTCAGCCATGCAGATCTGAATGAAGAGCAGCATTTTCAAGAGAGAACAAAGATGCTGAATAAGACATTCAACAGAGAAGCCCGGCGCGCACCTAAAAGTCAATGCCCCGCGTTTATTTGGGGGATGAGGCGTAGGTCTCACCTCATCTGCGATTCCCAGGTGCCCTGCCTCATTCATGCGGGGTTCTCATTGTTTGATAATGTGGCCAGTTAAAGCAGAAGCTCGTGGAGTATCCAGGAAATGGACACGGGCCTTGGAGACAGGGCACAGGCAGGGTGCAGGCTGGGCTGCCCGTGAACAGGAAGGAATCCTCTCCAGACACTTCCCAAGGCAGCCTCCTGCTCTCGGTGGATTTTTGTTTTTAATCTTTAAATGTTACACCGTGACATTTCTCCCATCACCAATGCTACTGTCGGTTCTGGCAAAAAATATAATAGACCCGCGCTCGTTCCTGTCCCCTCTCTGCTCGAGATGATGACAGGACGGAGGTGCCTCTCCCCCAGAGGTGGTCGGCTGCTGCTCTCCGGCTGGCTGTGCAGGGATCAGGGAGGATCCACGGGGTACTCGTTTGGGTACCTGCCTGCACCTCCTCCTGTCACCTGCAAATCCACGCACCCAAAAAGGACCCAAACACAAGAGCCAGGCATTTTCAGATGGAAAGATTTTGTTGTTGATGCAGTCTATTCTGTCTTGGGCCCAAGAGTTTTTATTTCGTTTTTACGTATTGACGAGTGTGAAACCCCCACCCCCCACCATCGTCCCTTCTTTTCAAGCTCCCTCCCTGTGTCTTGGCCGAATTTCTGCTCTCTGGTCAAGAGTCATTTAAATGGAGACCATCTATTAACTCAGCAAATAGTTACTGACATCTGCGACCTCAGAGGCCACTTAAGGCTGCGGAGATACAGTTGTGGCTGTTAAGGAGACATTTGTACCCTGTCACCAAGAACGAAAAGGAAAACCTCTTGGGCTTTATGTCTCACGTGCTGAGCCCGGGACGGCTCTGCCACAGCAGCTGTGGACGTGAACGCAATCATGTCCACGCATGAGGCGGGGGGCATCAACCTGGGGAAGCAGCCCACAGGAGTGCACAGAGTGCCAGTTCCCGGGGAGAGGTGTGCAAAGTGACTCTTAAAACATGTGGAATCATCTTTTCAAAGTATCGGGTGGGGTGTGGGCTTGACAATGAAGGAGCCTCTTCTGTAAAATTTTCAATAAAATGACAAGGCGTCTGTAAAGAGATTCGTCACTCTGCTGCCTGCTCCCTGAAGCTGACGGTTACGTAAAAGCCCTGCTTTGAAGAAGCCACCAAGCTCCTAAGGCAAGAGCTGTCTCCAGGTTCTGTGAAATGTACATGTCTCTTAGGTGAGGGCCTCTCCGTCTCAGCGGGGTCACCACGTCTCTGGGCTTGTTTCTTCATCTGCAAAAAT
The DNA here is from genome assembly GCF_001458135.2 of Marmota marmota marmota. Classification (NCBI taxonomy): domain Eukaryota; kingdom Metazoa; phylum Chordata; class Mammalia; order Rodentia; family Sciuridae; genus Marmota; species Marmota marmota. Next base: position 1,288,864 of record NW_026000185.1, on the reverse strand, counting down.
GGGGACATAGTGCTCACCTCCTGGAAATTCTCATGAAGATTAAAGATAATATATGTGCAGTGTCTAGCACACAGCAGGTGCTCCATAAATGCCTGATGAACACCTGTAGTATGATCAGATTTTCCCCAACTCCAGCTCCCATCCCTGAATGGGTCAACCCGTCCATCCTGTGGAGCCCGGTTCGTGGCAGGTCCTTGGTGAGGTCCCTCCATGAACGTGCTAATTTGAAGCAAATCCTTCCTCCTGTATCCGCACTCTGCCCAGCACTGGGCCTCCCCGTTAGTTCTCTATATGGTGACCTAGTCCCCGAACATCTCACACTTCCTGTGCCCCATGATCCCCGGGCATGTCTGACTGCTGCCTACACAATGAGATGCACACAGTAGGACTCCACGAAGGTTCTTCTTCATGGCCAGAGTGCAGCTGACCTCGGGCTCGGCTCCCAACATGGGCTCCAACCTTGACCACTAGAACATTCTCCTAAGACAAACCCCTAGGGTGGTTAAAATAAGTCCACATTTTTTTTTTTACACCTCCACCTTCAAAAGGTGGAGTCAAATCTTTGCCGTGTACTTGGTGATTCACCTCTAACAAACGGACTGTGGCAGAGGTGACCCTCTGCGGTTTCTAAGATGGCATCAGCTCAGGCACGGGGGCTCCCTTCTCTCTCTTGGATGCTCACTCTGGCGTAAGCCAGCCGCCACGTGAGGACATTCGATATGAAGGCACAGGCCTCCCACCAACAGCACAGAAGTGAGCCATCTTGAAGGCAGCTCCTCTAGCCCAGCTTTAGACCACGGCCCCCTGCAACCTCCCAAGACTCCAAGCCAGAATCCCCCAGCAAAGTTGTCCCTGAATTCCTGACCCACAGAACCTGAAAGATAATGGAGAGCTGTTGTTCAAAACTTCTAGTCTGTGGGTTATTTGTTATGCACCAATAGCTGACTAACACATCTCATGGGCACATAGTTGGAGATTTTAACCCCATTCTCAATTGACATTGAAAAGAAGCTGCTGGGATGAGGAGCGGCTGCTGGGGAAGGCTCTCACTCACTCCTAAGGGGCTAAGGAAGAGAAATACATATACTATGTAAGATACCATTCACCCTCTTGCTGTAAGATGCTTTATCTGCTCGTGGTGGCCCACACTGCAAGAGCCCTTTCGGCATCAGCCTGTGGGCAGAGCCAACACCAAGGATAGTGAGAAAGGGCCCCGCCAACCTTCAATCATCTCCGCAGGGAAGGTTCCTGCCACCACTCCAGCTCCCTGCTCTGGGTCCCTACTGCGGGGGACCACAACCACACAGCTCAGTGCCTACGGGTTTTCAGACTGTCTCAAGCATCAGCCAAGATGCCCGATTCTCAAGGCCAAACCCCTGGGCCAAACGCTCCTCTCGTTCACCCAAGCCTAGGCACCACAGTGGTGGGCAAACTGGGGGTGCCCAACGTGCACTTGTCACCATCCAATCACCAACCAATGGGAAGGGGCCAGGAAATTGTCCTCGACGTCACATCCACCTGGCTGTGGCTACACTCCTTCCCTGCCTCAGGCCTCTGCTTTCCTCCAGGTCTCCCTTCCGTCCTCCTAAAGTCTCCCCTAAAACCACCTCAAACCCCCAATTTAAGTCACTCTTTGGCTGAGCTACCATGGTGTTCTGTACTTGTTGATAAATTTACCTTTGATAAATACAGAACGAGCATCCTCCTGCTCTATGACTGCTCTTGAAAAACTCTTGGGGAATCAGCTGTGTAGGAAAAATGCAGGCTTTTTCAATTTCTCGATCGCCAGTGGCTCATATATAGTAGATGCTCAATAAAGGTCGGTGAAATAGATGAGTGTGTTCTTCATTCAAATGCTGCCCCATGCCTGCTGGGTTCCTCTTACCATCTCTCCATAGATAGAGCCTACCTCCCCTACTCAACCGCGAGCTCCTGGGGGCAGGGAATGGAGGCTTTTCACATTCCATCTCTAACACCAGCACAGGGCACAAGTCATGCTCTACTTTACAGTGATTGGTCAATATTTGCAGATAAGTTTGCGAGGACTGTGATCCATTAAGTTAAACAACGAGCAGGTGACTGTCCCCTAATCAATGACCATCATTAGGCAATACAGAGAAACTGGTCTTGAACTAAACATTTACTATGACTAATCTCCTGGAAAAAGACAATTCAAAATCATTCTTTTTAAAAATTGTTTTGGGGGTACATTGGCTGGTGTCATAGTCTTCTTGGAGTTAGTGACAGTTCCTGCTAACTGGCCAAAGCCTTTCTTGGTGCTTTGTATCACCAGGCTGCAGGACCGACTCGTGACTGCCGATAAGGGATGACCAAGGGCAGGCCCCCCCACCAGTTCAGAACTACCAGTTAGTGTTGTGCTCAACACAGTCCCCCTTTCTCCAAAAAGAAGACAGTGGAAGTCTTCTCCTCCCCTTGGGTTCCCATGGCCTCTGTGTACTCAGTCTCCTCCCGTCCAGCAGGCCTCAGACCTCCTGCAAACTGGCCGCTCCAGCTACAGGAGAGAGAGCAGGTCAGAGGGGGACAGCGCTTCACCATCAATCAGTCCTGACTGATCTCCTGCCAGAGGCGACGTCCTGCCCTCAGCGCTTGGAACCGAGCCTGACGGAGATAAGACACGCCAGACTGGGCCAGGCCAATGGCCGTTCGGGCCACCGCACTGTCTGACAGTGGCTTCCAGAGATGTTTTGCAAAAAGAGCTGCACACGTGTCCTACGACATCAGTCATCAAAAATGCACGGTCCTTCTGCCACAGACAGTCGTGGTACACACCCGGCTCCCGGGTGCCCGCGTCCCACTTTCTTCACTCCTTCCAGTTAAGTCCTTTCTGCCCTCTGCCAGGGTTTCTCCACCTCTGCACCACAGATCATTGCCCTGGGGACTGTCCTAGCCATAAAGGACTCTTTGTAGCATCCTTGGCCCCTGCAGGATAGATACTAGTAGCACCACCCACACACACACTCAGTGGTAAAAAGCAAAAACATCTCCAGACTCTGCCCTGGAGGGAGAGGCAGACCACACCGCCCCCAGTGGAGAACCGAGGCTGCAAGCCAAGATGGTAGCCGTAGCCAGTGATTGGTCAGGCATGAGCATGTGACCCAGTTCTGACCAATGGGAGAGGAGAGGAAGCCACCTCCAAGGCGTCTGGGAAAAGTCCTCTCACTGTTAATCAGGAAGTAAACGTCCCTCCTCTTTTTCTGGTTGCTGACAGGTGCAGATCTCGGCCTGGAACTGCAGCGCACATCTGAGAACCACCCCAGGATGCAGCCAGAGGAGAGGCTCCGGGACAACACAATCCCTGGCTGCGAGTGACATGCCCCACCCAGGGCCACCGTCCCCCAGGACTTTGATTACCCAGGACATAAACGTACATCTGCCCTGGTGGGATCAGCTGGAGCTGGGATTTGTTAATGACAGCCCAAAGCAAAATCCACCTCACGCCTTTCCTGTCCTGATGACCACCTTTCTGTCTCCCTGCGAGTACCTCGGAAAGCCGCTGTTACTCGCAACTCCTGTCACACCACAGAAGGCAGTTTAAAGAGCCCGGATTCCGAGTCCCACCAAGGCTCAACAGCAGCTCCATGAGGCCACTCAGCCATGCCACTTGGTCTTCACCTCCGCGGTGGAGAACTGCCTCCGCTTCTGCGCCCCTCTGAGGCTGTATGAGGGCCGATGAGGCAGCGCCTGCGAAAACGCCTCGGGGTCTCATTCCACGTTCAGTCCCTGTCACTCTCCCACTGGTGGCAAGTCCCCATCCACGTCACCCGACGCTGGTCCAGGAGCGTTCATCGAGTCTGGCTGTGTAGCCAGGATGGTGTAGATCAGTTCCCCAAACCTGGCTCCGTTTCCTGTGGGGGCTGAAGGGTGCTGGCCATGGGCAGCCGTTCTGGGCACCGCAGGACATTCAGCAGCCTCCCTGGTGTCTACCCACTGGGCGCCAGGAGCACCCACCCCGATCATGAGACAAAGATGTCTCCAGACCTGTCTTCATAGAAAACACGCAAGATCACTCCTGTAGAAAATGCAGATCAAAACTACTCTAAGATTTCATCTCCAGTCAGAAGGGCAGTCATGAAAAACACAGACAACGAAAAATGTCGGTGAGGGTGTGGGGAAAAGGCACACCCCTACACTGCTGGTGGGACTGCACACTGGTCAGTCACTATGGAAAGCAGGATGGAGATTCCTCAGCAAACTTGAAATGGGAGCACCAATTGACCCAGCTCTCCCACCCCTTGGCATATACCCAAAGGAATTAAAATCACGTAGTACAGTCACACAGTTTATAGCTCAATTCACAATAACTAAACAATGGAACCAACCTAGGTGTGCTTCAATAGATGAATGGATAAAGAAAATGTGGTCTATGTATCCAGTGGAATATTACTGAGCTTTAAAGAAGAATAACATTATACCATTTGCCAGTAAATGGATGGAATTGGAGAATATCATGATAAGTGAAGTAAGCCAATCCCAAAAAAACAAAGGCCAAATGTTTTCTCTACTATGTGGATGCTAATTCACAATGTGGGGGTACTAGATTAGGTAGAGGGAAGTGATTGGGGAAGGGGATAGGAAAGGTGGTGGAATGAAGCCGACATGATGACTGTGTGTGGACATGTGACTGCAGGACCAATGCGACTCTGCAACATGTGCACTCAGAGAAACGAGAAAGTATACCCCATCTAGGCATGGTATATCAAAGTGCATAAATGCATCCTACTGTCATGCATAACTAATTAAAACAAACTTGAAAATTTGGAAAAAAAAAAAAAAAGAAAATTCTGCTGTGGGTGGTGGAAATATTCATATGAAAATACTTATTCCTTGATCTCAAGAAACTCACTCATGTACACAATAACTCCCTTTTCATAGAACCATAAAGCTCCCATGACCACTACTCGGCAGCACACAGATGTAGATTCGAATGCCGGTCCCCCTGTCTACTAGCCCGTGGGCCTGGCTGACCTCGGCTTCTTCATCCATAAGGTGGGGGTGATGAAACCCACCTCTCTGAATCTTTTTCAGATTTAAATAAAATCAATGTCAGAAAACACCGGACAAAAAGCGCGACGTCCGTTAGTCCTTAGCCGCGCTGTGCTCGCTCTTGAGCTCTTGGCTCAAGGCCTGCCGCCTGGTCCCAGGAAGTAGGACCTGCTTCCTGTTGCGTTCCTTCACTTCACTCTGCGACTTTCCAGGTGCGGGTCCCATTCCAGGTACAGAGGCTGCCGTGTGCTGCCCGAGTCCACTCACATCCTCTTATTATTTGGGCCAAGACAACTGGACTTCCATCGGCCAGCACTCGCACCTCGTCAGAGAGCGACCCTGAGTATCAGACCATACCCACCTTGGGTCACCCCGGAGGGGGTCCTCCAAGGGTGACCCTTCGGTCTGCTCAGCCCTAAAGGAGCAGGCGGATAACTGCCTCAGCTCCCTCACCTGTTGGCAGGGTGATTCTCAGAAAATCCCTGCAGGATCACTTCAGTGCCACCCTGGGCTCTGCTCAGCCACGTACCCCAGCCCGTGCCCCTGCGCGTCCCAGGTGAACCTCACGCACTCAGCCTTTACTCGGAGTTTGTTTACAGGAGAAACCCACCTGAGACCCTCTCCCTTTAATGGTGGAGAGACTGGACTCCAGCGTTACAACTGCCTGTTAAAGATCTTTTGTTCCAAAACACATTAATTCTGTGGCCTTGAGAGAGTTGTAAGCCTCTCTGGGGTTCCGTTTTCTTTGTGTAAAAAGGAGATGATGCCACCTACCTCCCCAGGACTAGGCTGGTTAACACCTGTTAAATACGTAAAGTAGTGGACGCCACGCAGCAAGCCCCACGTTGGTCAGTTCCTCCATCATCAGCCCAGGGTCCTTAGAGCTCGGAGCTGCTGCCCACGGTCTCAACTCAAGCATTGTTTACAACTCCAATTTCCAAAAAGAGTCAAGAGCAAGAAGAAAGCTTCTCCCATTCGCCCCGAGCACAATGCAGCCTGCCGTGGTGAAGACATCCGTGGGGACATGTGGCCTGCACACGGCTGGACGCCTGCCCTGAGCCGACTGGGGAAGTCTGCCTGGATAGGTCTGCACTGGCTGAATGACCTTCCTGGGAGGGGCAGGCCAGAGACACCAGTGTCTCCCCTGGGCCCGCAGGAGTGAGCATGCCCCAGACTGCAGAGTGAGCAAGCAACGGGGGTCCCGCCAGGCAGGTGCCCGACACACCGGCCTCCTTGGTTGCTGCTGGAAGTGGTCAAACATTGCAGTTCATAAAGATTCCTCTGCCACTTCCTCTGTCCACCCCAGCTGTGGACGGTTCCGTTTCCACACTGCAGCTGGCTTGCAATGGGCTCCTTTCCAGGGACAAGGTCTACAGCCTCTTTCCTGCTGACACTGGGGACCGAGCAGGGAGAGGGACTTCCCCGGGTCCAGCCCATCCTTCCAGCCCGAGGGAGGACGTCTGTAATGGTATCTTAACAACTCCCCTGAAATTCAGAAAGACCGGGATTTTGTTTTAGTAGTGGTGGGGCAGGAATGAGGGGATCGGCTGCCTATTTTGTATTTAGACGTATTTTCAGCTCAGGCGTCGGCCACGTTCTGTATCGGGCGTGACGCTGAGCCTTTTGCCTGGCCTGACCACCCTGTGACAGTGGGCAGCACCCGTCCAGTCCGCTCCTGTCCTTATTTTTCTCCATTACACTTAGCACCTCCTGATACACTATATGATCCACTTTATTTTGTTCACCTCCCCGGAAAAAAATGAAAGCTCTGTGAGATTGGGGAATATCGTGCATTTTTTTTTTTTTTTGTGAGTAGCATCCATCTCATTGGAAGAATCTGCTAATATTTGCCAAGTGAGTGAATCTCCCAGAATCTTTCCAATAACCCAATGGACACAGCACCATTATCATCACACCGTGCCATCCTTATTCCCACACCTTAGAGCTGGTAGGCAGGATGATGGCTCCCAAAGACGTCCACGCCCTGGTGCCAGGACCTGTGAATGTGTTGCCTTACGTGGCAAATGGGACATTGCAGATGTGATTCAGGATCTTCATAAGGGGACGTTATCCTGAATCTTCTGGGGGGGGGGGCGGGGGCGAATGTGATCATAGCATTCTTCTAAAAGAGAGGTAGGAGGCTCAGAGGAGGGAGAGTCGAAGATGCTAGGCTTCTAGCTCTGAAGGTGGAAGAAGGAGCCACGACTGAGCAGTGGATTCAGGTGGCCGGGAGAAGCTGAAAAAGACGAGGAAACAGATTCCACCCCGGAGTTCCAGAGGAACGTGGCCTGCTGTCACCAACCCTGACCGCAACATGTGAGACCCATTTTGGAATTCTGTCCTCCAAAACATGCCAGTTAGATAATGAGAATGGACCAATTTAAGGCACGAAGTTTGGGGTCACTTGTTATAGCAGCAATGAGTAACTAATACACCCATCAGTCAGATGGGGGAGCCAAGACTCAGGGCCACGTCCTAGTTCCCCCAGAGTTGAGTGGGTAAGCGGGGAGGCATGAACACAGATGCTTCCCCTGATCTTCTCCACGAAGCCACAGGCGTTGGCCAAATAAACACACGGCACGCTTAGCCCCAGGGCCGTGGCGCTGTCACAGCACGACTCCTACAATCTCTTCAGCATCTGCTCTGCACTTAGAAGGGAGCTCTTCCTCTCTGTGGAATTCCCACCTCTTAGTTCAAAGTAGACGTGGATCTCAGAGTCTGATGGAAAGACTGGCCATACACCAGGAGCGATAAGACATTTGGAAGGTAAATTCCAGGGGAGCGGGAACCGCCCTTCACAAGTCCTTCCCAGGGCCGACATCACCTAGTAGGTGCTCAATACATATTTGTTGAATGGATGCCAAGTGAGCAGGAACTCAACGTAGCTTTCGAAGGACTCTGAATATACAGAACTGGAAGGGATTAATTCTGATGTGTGTATGAGAGTGTGTGTGTGTGTGTGTGAACATATCAGAGAATGGATCATTTGAATTGACCTCTGCGGAATTCACAAGATTTGGCACAGAGTAAGAGCACTCCAGGGAACTATGTGAACAGGAGTAAGGAGGTAGCAAAATACCAAGGAAAATGGACCATTTGTGGGTGAACATAACACAGAGCAGGTGGCTCAGAACATAGGGCAATGAGACTGACCTGCTCCTGCCAGCCACAAGGGCCAGCGCAGGCACAGAGCAGAAGAGTGACATGGTTAGACTGGTACATTATAATGACTAAACCTGAATCAGTGTGGAAATGCTACTGAGGGGTTTTCATTTCTCAGATCACTGTCAGATACTAGAAGACCTTGTGTGTGCTGAGAGGTCTCACACTACCTGTTTTACCAGAGACTTCAGAAGGGAAAATGCAGTCACAATGAACCAGAAAGATAAACCCCTAAAGCACAAGCACAGAGACCAGGAGACAAGAGCACACATGCCTGGAACAAGATCATCAGAAAATATGTGAGGTTATTAACCCTCACTTTAAGAGGAAAATAACAAAATGATAATCCTACTATATTTTATTTATGGTAGTGATCCTAGCCTGTGTAATAAGACAAGAAAAATTATTTAAGAAATAAAGTCCTGGAAAAAAATCAGCAGTCACAGACAATATAATTGCCTACATGGAAATATCTAGAATAAGTCACAGGGTGAATAATGAGAACTAATAAGAAATTGACAATGATTTCAAAACAACATCAATGCACAAAAAATAATCATTCCCCTAGGAAGATTCCCTATCAAATATTCGTTGAATGACTACTGACCCTACAATCTCTTCAGCACCTGCTCTACACTTGGAAGGAAGTTAGTTTTTCATTGACATATTCATTCAATTATAGATTCATAAGGAATCTATAAGTTCCGCACATCTTTAATCAATTAATGGAATTTTTCATAGAATATATATAATGTGCATCCAAGGATAAAGGACTATGAAGAAAAAAGGAAATTCTGATAAAGAGAAATAAGGCAGAAGGATTTGCTTCTCAAAAATCAAGCTTTAGAAAGCGAAATTAATGCAAAAAAAAAAAAAAAGCCAGTATTAACAAAGCTTGAGGATAAACAAATAGTTCAGGGGAGCAAAATGGAGAATCCAGGAAGATTATACAACTGAGGAGCCATTGCAAATGTAAAAGAAAATGATGGGATCTTCAATAAGCGATGCTGAAATAATTGGTTCTCTGCATGAAAAATAAATAAAATTAGCTCCCTGTTTCATAACACATACAAAACATGTCCCAGATGGAATAAATATCTAAATGTGAAAGGCAAAACTTTAAATTTTAAAGGGAGCATGTTTATGTTATTGGGACGGGAATGACTTCTTTTAAAATATGCAAAAAGCAAAATCCATTAAGAAAAATTCTGATACATTCTTGTGTTAAAATTTTTAAAGGTTATGAAATTAACACATAAATTTAAAAGACAGCTGAAGACAAGGGTTTTAAAATTCTGCAATGCTTTTAATAGATTAAAAAATTAGTATTCATGACATATAAAAGATACACGCAAACCAAGAGGAAAAACTAATCGTTCCAATAGAAAAGAAAACCCGAATGGCCAGTAAATGTGAAAACATGTCCAACCTCCCACGTTAATAAGATAAATGCCAATCAAAAAAACAGCAGTGAGATTCCACTTCACCACTATGCAGTAAGTGAACATGAACGTGGCTGATGTCACCAGGATTTTAAGAGAACAGGAAGAAGCGTGCTTCATTCGTTGCTATGGAGCATAAACTCCTTCACTCTGAGAACAACTTGGGATCTCTAGTGACACTGAAGATTCCCACACCTGTGACCCAAGAATTCTACTTACAGATATGTATCATTGAGAAAAATCTCTCCTATGTGCACGATGTTTACTGTTTCACTATTTTTGATAACAAAACGATGCCCGACATTCTGTTTATGGAAGCCAAACTCGGGTGCATATGCACAATGGATACTATAAACAGTTAAATAACTAGAGACACATTTATAAACACAGGTGAATCTCAATAACGTAATATGGAGTAAGACAATAAACGGCAGAAGAATACATATAACACGGTGTTGTTTGTCTAAAATATCCTCATGGCTTGTCCTCTTTAGGTGTTACACGCACACGTGGAAGAACACACTGATCATCTCAGGTAAGAGCTTCCTTCTGGGGAGGGAGAGAAGGGAACAGAACGAGGGGGGGGCAGCCTTCAACAGCATCTTTTTTTATATTCTAAAAAAATCTGGAATAAAATGTGACAAAAACGTTAACATTTGTTAAATCTGAATAGTTGGTACATGGGTGTTTGTTATTTTATTCTCTGTGCTTCTCGGCATGTCTGAAATATCTCAGCATTTATAAATCTCTTCTTTTTAAAGAGAAGAAGGAAAGTTTCAAACACAATGAGATGACTCCCTCTCAGAGTCTTCTGAGTTCACCGGAGATGTCTGGTGATGCTCCGAGCAAACAGAATATCTGAGATCTCTGGCATTTGAAGAATTGGATCCATCTGGCACCAACCTGTGACCTCCCCTATTAAAAGAGCGCTGGCCAATTCAATCACTTAAATAGACAACATCAAAACAGGTGCTTTTAAATTCCACTAAGCCTTTCCTTAGGCAAATGAAATAAGACCTTCAACAGAAATCAATTGACCCAATCTGAAATAACAAAAGCAACTGTGTGTGTCTGAGGCACATTTATCTGGTTTAGGATCTTAATAATTGGTATATGACATTAAGGTGTCTCTCGATATATAAAAGCAACAGACCTCGCGCCCCACGTTGGATGGCTTTGTCAGAGCTGCCCCAGGCACCAGCAGCTGGACATGCACCAAGTGCACCCACACAAGCACCCTCCCCTGGGCTCACAGCACAGTCACTAGGGCAGCCCAGGACCTAGCGGTCGGCATTTTTAAATACAGAGAAAACCAGACAAGTATTCAATGAGCATTTCCTAAATGCAAAATGGCACCTAGGTAACACAAAGGAGATAAACTGATAATCAGTCCGACTACACATCTCTCCAAGCAGCCAGCGGAGGTCCCCACCTGCCTACTTGCCCACCCCACCCAACCTCCCACCCTCCACCCACGGCAGCCCCACACCCTTCCACTCATCGGCTCAAACCACCCGCCCTCCATCCATTCACACACACGACCTCTTCATCCCTTCTCCACACCTCCCACCACCCTGGTCCTTCCTCTGAATCCTCCACCACCCACCTGGATTGCTCCCCATAGCCACCCTTCAGCCCTCTTCTGTACTGGGTTGAATGATACCTTCCCCAAATTCACGATCAACCAGAACCTCACAACGTGACCTGAACTGAACACAGGGTCTTGCAGATGGAATTAGCTAAAACAGATGAGGTGGGCTCTCATCCAATGACTGGTGTCCTCACCAGAGGTAAAACAGGGACGGACAGACAGACGGGGGGGGGCGGGCACATAACCATGGAGATGGAGGTTGGAATGACACACTGACAAGCCAAGGCACACAGGGGACCACTGGAAACCACCAGGAATTAGAAAGGGCAGGGAGGGTCCTCAGGAGGGCACAGACCTGCCCACACCTGGACTTTGGACCTCTGGCCTGCAGAACCGTGATGGGATGAATTCCTGTCACATCAGCCACCAAGTGCACAGTGCAGACTCCCCAACGCGTGATGGTCTGATGTGGCTTTTCTATCTCACAATGCCGTGGAAACCAAACACATCCAGAATAGGCCCCACTCGAGGCTGGAATTTTGATCTTCCTGGGGCCAGTGGTATGCAGTGTCCACTCTCTCGTGATGCTGGACGGCAGCAGTGAGCTCCAGGTCCCAGTTGACCTTGGGATCGTGTTGGCAAAGAACTGATAACTCAACGGTGTGCTGTGCTGCTAAGCTATTTTATTTGGTAGATTAGGTGTCTTCAAAGCATTTTTGACTTAGGATATTTTTAATTTATGATGGATTTAGTGGGTCATAATCCAATCTTAAGTTAGAGAGCATCTGGGCTTTGTTGGGCAGCCCTAGGAAATGGATACTTTGGCACCCCACCCACCAGCCACTCCTCTGCATCTCCTCAACCCCCAGCCTGTAATTCCCCCAGGGACCAAATCCTCTGCCCATCTATCCATCGACCCCATCCACTATTCATTCCACCCATCCATCCATCCATACCTCCATCCATCTATCCGCCCATCCATGCATCCATCCTTCTATCCACCCACCCATCCATCTATCTATCCATTCATCTATCCACCTACCTATCCATCCATCCATCCATCCACCCACCCACCCACCCACCCATCCATCCATCCACCCACCCACCCATCCATCCATCCATCCACCCACCCACCCATCCATTCATCCACCCACCCACCCACCCATCTTTAGTCTACACACACATACTTTATTTAGGGTCCATGTGCCGTGCGTTGTTCGGGGTGCTCAAAGACAATAGCAGTAGCAAGATGACGTGGGACCTGCCTTCCACATATGCTAATGTCACCACTAAAACCGCCAGTCCTCAGGTACAGTCTGACTTCAGGGGGCTTGCCAGGAAATCTGAGGGTCAAAGCCTGTGCCCTCCGCAGCCTGCCGCCTGCAGCTGTGTTGTAGCACTTGGGCCTTTCCAGTGTAAGAGCTCCGGGGCTTCCACCAGGTGATGAGAAAGCATCCAGGGTCATGCCTCAGTGGACACAGACATTAAATGATCATCCACATAAACGCATCTGTGTAGGTCTCACTAATTCTATGAAGGAAAACAGTTCTATGAAGAAGGCATGAGCCCTGCAGAGCCAGGCACGGATGCCCTTGGAGCGACACAGAGGCCTCCCTGAGCTAGAAAGCAAAACAAACTCCTGAAAAGTGACCAGGCCCGGGGTTTGGTGCAGGATCAGGGGCTGGGTGGCTCCGGGTCTCCAGGGAGGAACCATGCAGGCTGGAGAGGTCTGCCAGGACCTGAAGACCAAAGGGGATCCAAGAAACCAGCGCAGCGAGAGACGGCCTGGTCCTCAGTGGTCCTCGACAGACCAGAGTGCAGGAGTCACTCACTCAAAAAGGGATGGTGACGTCACGGCCCTGGCATGACAGAGAAGCCCTCAGATTGCTGCTCAGAACAACCCCGTTAAATCACTCCCAAGAAATACACCGAATGACAAAAGAAATCATGGCATCCAAGTTGGGTCACGATGACGTTTTGAAACTTACGAGCGTGTCTATGCCAACGTGCTACATCACAAACATCCTGCCGTGCCTGCTAACTGCTCACGGTTTCAAGATCAGTTAGTGCAAAGTCAGTGACACTCCAGGGTGTCTGAAGCAACAGGAACGGGATGTGAAAACACGTGTGATCCCTCCTGACGGAAAAGTGGGGACCGGCCGATCCTACTGTGGTTTGTTGCTACCGCCCGAAACGGAGGGCGATAGAAATTTCAGTTAGCGGTAGATGGAAATAGGCATCCTCCCCGCCAAGTTTACAGGCCACTAAGTCCCACGCACAGACCCCTGGGGTGCCTCCATGTGGGGGTGTGTCCCTATCCGTCCTGCACGGTGGCTCTCGCTCGTCCCCCAAAGCTGGGTGTTCAAGACGCTCCTGATAACAGGGAAGCATCAGCGACACACTGAGACAGACAGACAGACAGAGAGATGTGCTGCCCCCGTGAGCCGTGGTCCCAGCAGCAGGCGGTCAATCAGCAGGTAAATGAGCCACTGGGAAGGATGGAGGGGGCCACGGGCGGCCATGACGGCGGTGGGGAGAGAGGAGTGCCCTGGCAGGAACCCCCGGGAAATCGCTAGCAAGGGCACGGGGAAGGGGGCGGACGGGGCCCCGCCCTGGAAGAGGAGTCATGTCCGAGAACAGGGAGACCGTCCAGGCAGCTGGCTAACAGCAGGAGAAGGAGGAGGAGATGGGGTGGCTGTCACACCAGCCTGGGCCTCGGTGTTGGGGACAGGTGTGGGCTGCACTGAGTGAAGAGGGGACCCCAGGGCAGCTTGTGCAGGGCTGCACCACTTGGATTATATTGTTGAAAACATTTTATTTAAATGCTATTTTAATTTAAATTAAATGAAAGTAATTTTATTTAAATGAGATTTATTTAAAATTTATTTAAATTGATTAAATCTATTTAAGTGGATTGTGGAGGGAAAGATCGCTGGCAGAAGAGAGTGACTTAGAGAACACAGCACCCTCCCAGGGAGAGCCGCGGGGGGCCAGGCCTGGCCGGGGTGGGCAAGTGGGCAGCCATCAGGCCACTCAGGCGGCCAGGCAGTGGGCACACCTGATCCGGGGGTGCCCTGGGCCCTGGCTCGGGCTGACTGTGGCGATGTCAGGTTGGAGGTAAAACCTAACTTATTCTGGGAATCTCTAAGTTTAAGTCATAATCTTTAAAAGCAGCTTACGCACCAGACCACGGGGGCCCTGAGAGGAGGAGGGTCTCCTAGTTGCTGTCCCCCGTAGCTCAAGAAGGTCATGGAGTTTAATAAATAAAGTCGTCGACGCCATCCTGACAGAAGACAGGGGCAGGAGAACTGAGTTTGGGCCCAGTGTGGACACAATAGCCAGTTAGGGAATCGGGCAAGACCAGGAGAACAGAAGGTCAAAGTCAAGGTCAGGTCGGGAGGCGAGAAACCTCTACGTGTGTCCAACAGAGATGACTTAATTCAGGGGACGGGGTCACAGGGCATCAGGACAGCCAGAGAGGTGGGAACCAGAAGCCACCGATACCCAGGGCTGGGGAAAAGGGGAGCAGAGAGGTGACACTGTCCGAGAAGAGACGCTCCCACAGCGGGGACCACCAGGTGGGACGCTGGAGGCTGCCCATCAGGGGCCGGCGGGGACATTCCCCAGGGCAGAGGAGGTGAGGGAGGAAAGCCCTGCAGAACAGAGCACCGAGGAGGAGAGGGGACGGGTGAGTCCTCGGCACACAGACCCGGGCCAGGGGGAGCCCTGGAAGGCCCTCGGGATCTCCACCTTCCAGCCAGGAACAGGGAGGAGAAGTCACGGGTGCCAGGCGCAGCCGCCTGCCGGGGTCTGCTCGTGCGTCCTGATAGCGCCTCAGCTCCTCCCACACGCTGTCGGGGTTCAGCCCCCCGAGACCCTCCCAAGGGTGAGGGGATAAAGGTTCCGAGAGACAAACCTACTCGGGACTTCTCGGCTAGCAAGTGGCCACATGGGCATCAAAGTGACATCTAGAGGAAATGGGTGGTCTCCCCTCTGACCCATCATTCCTTGGAAGACGGTCCCTGCTGCTCCTTGGACGAGGATCACAGCCCAGAACCTTCTTGGTGCTTGGTGCTGGATCTCAGCACCTACTTATCCCTGCAGGAAAAGAGTCAGGTTTACATTGTCATCTCGGTCATCATCCTAATGGCTTACAAGAAGCAAACTGAGGCTCAGAGAAGTCAAGTAACTTACTCCAGACCACCAGCCAGGAAGAGGCAGATTCAAAACCAGCGACACCTGATGAAAGTCTCCCGGCTGCTCCTAACCATCGCCAGCTACGCCGTCTTCCATTCATACAACGCCCACAGAAGCACTCTTCAAACCACCCTTAAATCTAATTTCCTACCACCTAGATAAACTAATTCAGAAAGTTTGGGCTGGTTTCCAACCCAAGGCCTGTTCCCTCTTCTTTGGTAGCAGAACTGCAGTTTCACTCCAGGAGGAAAATGCCAGCTCAAATGCTGTATTCTCCAGCTTCCCTTCCTGCTGCAGGGGTCAACGATACGCAGACTGAGAACTTCTGGCCTCCTGAAGAAGGGACCGGTGACTGGAACGTGCCCGGTGGTTCTTCTCCTTTTACTTGCTTCCTGCTGTGAGTATGAGTGATGGCTGGAGCTACAGCAGCCATCTTGGACCATGAAGCAACGTTCATGATGCAACCGTGTGGCAACAGAAACCCAGATGCTGTGAAACCACGGAGCCACACCTTCCAGCCCTGGACCACCCACCCCAGACCGCCTCACCTGAATACAGTTCTCGTCTGTTCCAGCAACCGATTCCTCTGCCCCGCCCACAGGCTCAGTAAGATCCAGGTGAACAGAGGCTCTCGCACCCTCGTTTCCACCCGCCCGAGTGTGTGTCACACTCTGAATGCTGTCGACTGTGCGTCTCACTTTGGTGACCGACTGCCATTAAAAGGAGGATTGTTCTCCCTGGTTACTGCAGAGGGACTCCCCCCAACCCACAGCAAACCAGCTGGGGCACAGGGTGGCGTGATGTCGTGTATGTTACTGTCACTCTGAGGTCAGCGGTGGCAAAGGCACAGAAAAGCCACAGCGATGACGAGGACACGCTGGACGGCGGCGAGGGAACGTGGCAGCTGATGCATGCCGGCTCCCAAGTGTCACCTGCCAATCAAAAGTGAAGCAGGACGGGGCGGAGGGGACACTCTCCAAACAGAGCATGACGGCAGACGGACTTGGCAGCAAAACGAGACACGGAGCCGGAGCCGGTCACTGTGCAAGATGGCAACGGCCGCTGGTGGCTTCTCTGCTGAATCGGGAAGCTGTGGGGGGGGCTTTGGAATCATGGCGCAGGGTCCCCATCGTATGAAGAGACTCAAGGGGGCTGGGCAGGGTGGCCAAAGCCACACAGAACCCCGCGGCTGGGCTGGGCGTCCACACCCTGGGCCTCCCTCTCCCCGGCTGCCAGGCCTCTGAGGACCAGACCTTGGGCACTCGAGGTTGAAGCTGGGCCCTGCTGCCCGCCGTGTGGAAGCTCCTAGACAGCAGGGGACGGAGGACCGTGGCCTGCCCCGGGGATCACGGCAAAACCAGGCGTGGCCCAGCCCCTAGGCGGTGGCTTGTGCTCTCTGAGTCATCAGAACCAGGTGGCCTCCCAGACCTGGGGCCTAACAAATCAGAAACCCCAGGGATGGCATCCAGTCTACCGTCACGGCCCCCCAGGTGACACTCACGGCCCCCAGGTGACCGATACACAACGTCACGGCCCCCCAGGTGACCGACACTCACGTCACGGCCCCCCAGGTGACCGACACTCACGTCACGGCCCCCCAGGTGACACCGTCACGGCCCCCCAGGTGACTGACACTCACCAGGGTGGGGAACCCGGGGCCGGCATCACAGCACACCTCTGTCTGAGAACCCGCCCCTTCGCGGCCATGGCTGGTGCAGACCCGTGCTGGGCCTCTAGGAGGGCAGTGACGGCCTTCCCAGTTCTCCTCCCCTCCCCCAGGGCCCCCTCCTCTCCTTCCCACTGACCACAATCCCCCGTCCAGCTGGAGGCCTGGCTTCTTGGAATAAAGACTACATTTCCACATTTTCCCCATATCTTTTGCAGCAAAATATCTGCCATGTAACAAAATTTTGTTCATCGAGATATTGACTTAATGACAACTTATATGCACCCTTTGCTTCTTTCTCCTCATTTTTCTGTCTTGAAATGAAGATCTAATGGCTGGAGCTGCAGCAGCCATATTGAACCCCACTGACCTGGGGAATAAAGCCCCTGGAGAAGGTCAGGATAAAAGCCACCTGCACCCTCCTCACACAGGCCAACTTACAGCCTTGGGTCATTCACTTGCCCACCACCTGCTTCTTTTTTGTTAGAGGGAGATAGAATCCTGTTTCACCTAAGCCACTGCTAATTTGGGTTTTCTTTCATAAACCACAACCTGACCTAAACGATTCAGTACCCAGTGAATATTTGGTGAATCAATCAATCAACCAACCTCAAGCAAAACAGAAGCTCTGGATCTCAAGTCACGGGTAGTTTTGATCAGTTAAAAAAAAAAAAAAATCTGTTGCTTCAATATAACTTTATCAGTAGAAAGAATTCTCCAAACTGCAGCATCCGTGAGGGCACCAGGTGGTGCAGCCAAGGGCCATCTGTACAGGGTGGTCCTCGTTCATCTTTCACCCCGCCCAAAGCCAGGGACAATGGGACCAAAGCCCTCTTCCCCCCTCCCCTGAGACGGCAGCCATGACCCACGTCCCCGTCCCCGGAGACCCTCCAGGACCCAGGGACCTCGTGCCTCAGCAGCGCGCTCGGGATCTCTCTGCCCCTTCACTCCCAGGCGCCCACACGTGGTCCTGTGGTGGTCCCAGCTCCCTCTCCTGCCCAGAGCTCCCATTACCGAGGTCGCCCTCGATCCGTCACCATCGAGTTACCCCGAGGGCTTGGGTGAGCATGTTGCTCTTCCTGCTGGGCTTCGTCCTCTCTCCAACGACCCCCAGCCGCCCAGGAGCGCAACCTCGTGGGGCTCGAGGTGCCCAGGCACTGCGTCCTCTGCCCTGGGCCCCTTCATCTCCACTCCTGGGGACAGAGGTCTGGCCTGATTCCCAAACCAGGGAATATGGTTCAATATGGCTGCTGCAGCTCCAGCCATTAGATCTTCATTTCAAAACAGAAAAATGAAGAGGAAGAAGCAAACGCTGGGTATAGTTGTCAATAAGTCACTTTTGCCACTTAACAGAGTTGTCAGACTGATCGCCACCCACCTCTTCAAGGTGCCCCCAGGATCTACCCCCCACAAGTTAATTTACTACTCACTACAGCCTGGACATGGCTCGAGCGCCGCCCAGGGGTCTGTGTGTTGGAGGTGTGATTGGGGGGGGGGGTAGCTGGGAGCTGGGTGGAGGTTAGGAAGCAGGCCAAGCCGGAGGTCAGTTGGGCGCATCTCCGAGGGGAACGGGTCTCTCGTGAGACCCTCTGGTGATTCTTTCAAGAACATGATTGCAAAAGTCTGAGCCTGGCCCACCCGGTCCCTCTGGCTTCCTCCATCCTTAGCTGTCATGGCTCTGCCGTTGCCATCTGCCCTGATGTGACCTGGCAGGGACATGAGCTGACGCAGGCACCCCACCCTGGACCCTCCAGAACTGTGAGGTACAGAATCCCTTTGCTTAGCCGTCAGCCATCTCAGACATTTTGTTACAGCAGTGAAGAGCCGACTCATACTGGTTACACATTGAAACCCGCCATCTGCTTGACAGCTTTCTCATCTGTAATAAGGAGTTTGAAAGGCTCAGTGAAGGCCTGGGTGTAAAGTCCGGCAGGTAGCAGGGCGTCCACGGGGTATGGAAGGCCTTGGTGGCCACCTGGTTGAAGGCTGGGCAGAAGAAGCTTGGATATGCCACTTACTCCAACCCCACCCCAGGCCAAGGCCACACTCATGGCCGCCAAATGTTACCTGTGCACCCCTGGAGGCAGGTCCTGAAGAGACAGCAGAAGCCCAGAGGGGTCAGGACATCAGCACCCCGGAGCCAGGACCCCTCCCAGGGTCCAGGAGGCCCCCTGAGACCTCCCAGCCACTTGGGCCCCTGTCCCTCCTTGGGGGCCAAGTGGGAATGTCCATCGGGCCTTGGAGAGCAGCTGCGGCCCTTCCCTGCCGCAGGGTCTCCCAGGTCTCCACACCAGGGCGGCCTGAGAGCCGCAGAGCTATGGGACGTGGCCTCCCCTGGGCCTCCCAGGGCACTTCGCCCCCCCTACAGTGCACTTTGGGGAGGGCCACCCCCGACACGCCCCAGGGTCCCTCCCGGAGTCCACTCATCTGTCTCACCGCGTGCTTCTTAAGGAGCAGCGGAGCTCAAGGAGCCGGCGTGTGAGGAGGTCGGCGGGTCGCTGCAGGCAGCTGGGCACCGACACGTACGTGGACGCGAGGGGCCTCGTGGGAAGCGGGGACAGAGCCGTCTGCCTGACCACGACCTCACGCACCCACTCGAACTCGGCGTAGAGACAGGAGGGGCTACAGAGACCGCGTTCCACCCCGAGGCCTGGACCAGTGACCGAGGCCTGTTAGGAGTGTGACGACAGAGGGTCAGTGTCCCACGGAGACAGCGTGTGAGAGCCCAGCAGGATGCCAGCCTCGCAGTGGGCACTTAGTCAAGGTGGACTCAACACGGACGTCCGAGGCCAGCCAACGTCCAGTGGTGCATGAACAACCCAGCAGAATGCGCCCTACGGTGGAGTGGGGTCAGCCTTGGAGAGGAGGGGCATCAAGGCTCAGGCAACAACAGGGATGAACCTGAGAACAGGGCGCCACGAGAGAAAGCCCCAGGCAAGAAGATGAGGAGGGCACGATGGGGCGTCCTTCCTGACTGACGGCAGTCCTGGTAGAGTCGCCCAGGTTCAGAGAAAGAAGGGTGGCCCCCTGGGACCGGGAGACGAGGAGGGAGGTCACTGCTCAGCGGGTACAGAGCTCCAGTCCTACAAGACGAGAAAGTGGGGCGGGGGACAGTGGGGACTGGGCACGAGTGTGACGCACTTAGTGCCGTGAGCCGCACTTTAAGGTGGTAAAATGGTCAGAAAGAGACGGAAGAAAACCATCGAGTCTGAGCAGCCTCAGGCTCCAGCAGGGAACCAGGCAGAGGGAGGCTCTTCCTCGTCCTCCTCTCGGAGGCCCAAGGCTACAGGAGGTGGCCTGTGTCCATTCAGAGACCTAGACGCCTCAGTCAGATGCCTCGGTGGCCAGCACAGGGGTGAAGAGCCGTCGAGGTGGCCCAGGGCCATGCTCCAGACCCAGAGCCATTCAGACAGCTCAGGGCCCACAGGGACCTCAGCTCACCCACGTCTCCAGCTGCTGCGGCATGAAGTCGGCAAAGAGCCGCTTCCATCCTGGGAGGAGGAGGAGGAGGAGGCTGCCCTGAGACCTGCCTGGCCAGGTGGTAGAGGGGGGACTCTGCCGGAGCTTGATACCTCACCCAACTCCGGCAACCGAGAGTCGGGGGGCAGCCACCCGCTCCCTGGACCTGGGTGTCATCTGACAATGGTGCGTACCTCACAGGGCAGCTGCCAGGTGAGATGGGTCACCTCGTGTCCACCCTCGGCCCACCCTCTAGTGGGCGACGCCTCATCCAGAGGCATTTGCTGTGGTGGAAGGGGAGTGGGGCCTGCTGGGAGCCCCCAGGCCTCCCCTTCCGGGGAGCCTGCCCTGACTGCCTGTCGAGACAGGGACGGGGCTTGCACACGGCTCCCCCAAGCCCCTGTGATGTGTCTGTGGTCAAGACACCTAGAGCCAGGACAAGAGCATGCCAGCCCCGGCCCAGCCCACGCCAGCTGCAATGTGAGAAAGAATGAGCGGGCGCCCACGGCACCTCTCCCTGGGGCCCCGGCCGGCACACTCGCTCTGCCTCAGCCTCCTCCTCTCCGTCCTCCTCCCTCCGCATCCCTGGGCTCAGAAAGACACTGGCATTTGGGCTTCTTTTGTTTTGGACACCGGGGATTGCCCTCGGGGG
The DNA here is from genome assembly GCF_001458135.2 of Marmota marmota marmota. Taxonomy (NCBI): domain Eukaryota; kingdom Metazoa; phylum Chordata; class Mammalia; order Rodentia; family Sciuridae; genus Marmota; species Marmota marmota. Next base: position 1,267,691 of record NW_026000185.1, on the reverse strand, counting down.
CACGTGACCACTGAGCCCACCCAGCCCTGTTGGTGCTTTATCAGGGACGGGGTCTCACGGAGCGGCTCAGCGCCTCCCCTGGCTGAGGCTGGCTGTGACCCCGCAATCCGCCCGAGCCGCCGGGATCCCAGGCTGCGCCACAGACGCCCCACGTGGGCCTCTTTGTGCGACTCTCCCTCTTCCCATTTCTTCTTCCGTCCACACACCAGGCAAGAAATATTGTTTCACTTTAAAATCCACAGGAAACACCCAAGAAGAGCTGGCGCTCCACCTGGGGGTGACGGCGGGAGGCGTCTGTGCCGGCACACTCACGGGCTTATCCGCTGCCCAGTGATTAGGGAAAAATACACCGCGCACCTCCTAGGGAGCGGGGGACGTCCCGTCCGTGGTGCAGACACCAGCGTGGGGACGTGGGGACGATGGCAAAGAAAGCAGAAAAGCCCATGTCTGTGGCAGAGCTCAGCACGTGGCCACTGTGGCATTCCCCGGTGAGGGCTACAGGACACGGCCCAGGAAGTGTCCACGGGGAGGACAGCGGCTCTCCCGGAGGGCCTGGGCAGGCAGAGAGCAGGCGTCTGCCGGCTGGGGACCCTGTGACAACGTCCCATCTGCCAGCTGGGGACCCTGTGACAACGTTCCATCTGCCGGCTGGGGACCCTGTGACAACGTCCCATCTGCCGGCTGGGGACCCTGTGACAACGTCCGGAGGCATATGGGTTGTGGTAAGTCGGGGTGGGTGGAGGCCAGCTGTCCCATATAGACAGGACAGCCACCCGCACCCCGCAGCAGGGGCTGCTGGTCCTCGCGTCACAGTGCCAAGGCCAGGAGACTCCAGGCTGAGACACGGTGCAACCCGCTCGGCTACTCGGGCCACGACCTTGAGTGGACTCGCGCCACACAGGTCAGCAGGTGAACCAAAGACGGACACACCTTCCCCGGGGGGTCGGGAGGGGCTTCGCTTAGGCAGGGTTTGGGAGGTGGGTGCTGAGGTCGGGTGGGGGACCGAACATGCAGAGACTCTGAGGGGCCACAGAGGTGGTGGGAAGTGGCAGAGGGCACAGGTGGGCGGGGGGTCAGGTGGCGAAGGGGGGATGGGTAAGGATGGCGGGTCAGGGCCTCGCGGGTCATGAGAAGGCCCGTGGGTTCCAGACAAGACGTCCTGAGGAGCCCTGCAAGGCTACTCGAGAGAACTGACCGGCCACTGGACTCGGCTGCCCTGGGAAGGTGGAGTGGGGAGGAGCTCCCGTGGGAGACGGCGGCCGGGCCGCGGGGTGGGGCAGACTGAGATGCAGACTGAAGGACGATGACCATAACCTGCCCTCACCAGGCACAGGGAGGGCGGTCAGCATGAGCCCACGAGGGAAGAGCCCCGGGGAAGGAGGCAGGCGGGAGCCGAGGCCGCTGAGGTCAGCTCCGGGGTGCCGGGGAGGAAGCGCCTGGGGTCCAGTCCTTTGCAGTACACTGTCCCCCGTGGCGGCCACACAGGGGGTGTGGCAGCATGCCCCCGAGGACCCCAGGCCTCCCCACCAGGAGCAGATACAGCACTGGCCACCCCAGTGCCATGGGGCACACACACGTGCTCCAGGAGCACACAGGACACGTGAAGCCCAACCAGGGCCAGGTGTCCAAGCACAGACAGGCCTGGCCCAGGCGGCAAAGGCTCTTCGTCTTTGGTGAGGAAACGTCCCAGGCCCAAGGCCACTCACGCAGCCACAGGGTGCAGCAGGCCGGGCATGACCGCCCTCTTCAACCCAGAAGGAGAGGGGGCTCAGGGGGCTCTTGGGGGCCACGGCTCACGCAGCCAGGTGGGTGGTGGCCGGCACAGGAGAAGGGGGCCTGGGAGGAGTGGCGGGGTGGGGACTGAGGGGTGGACCACAGGAACGCTGCACACTTGGGCCTCCTGTCCCCTTCTCCCCGTCCTCTAAGCCCAGGGGCACGCTCTCGGCCCAGCAGCTCCTGGGCTGACACAGACCTGGGACTTTGGACCAACTTCTTGCTTTTCTCCACCCGAGGGGTGGCCAGGACAGCGACCTCTCGGCCTCAACTAGGGCGAGGGCCCAGGGCCTGGGCGCCCAAGGTGCCGGCCCTGCTGGCCCATGTCCCTGGGGAGCAGCTCCACTCAGGCCCCCTCTGGTCACCAAGGCTGCGTCCCGTCTGGCCCTTCGTGTGGGGTCCAGGGCCAGCAGCTCCCGGGAGCTCCTTACAAGTGCAGAGTCTCGGCTCCAGCTCAGACCCGCAGACGCCAGCCAGGCCCCGGGGACCCGAGCACACGTGACAGCTTCAGACTCTCCAGCCCTCACTCAGAGCCAGCTGTCGATGACACTCACGTGGGTCACTGTTTGTAACCGGGACAAAAAGGTGCTACCAGCATGGCCTGGGATCATCTGTTCTTGGACTTCCAGGGCTGCTCGGGGCCCACGATCCCCGTGACGTGGACATGTGAGGCGCCCCGTGGCCCTGACCACTCTCCTGACTGCAAAGCTCCCAGACGGAGTACTTCCAACAGGCCCTTCTCCCCGGCTCCCCCCACCTCTGGCGACCTCTGTGAGGTCTTGGGAACTGGCTGTGAACCGCCCAGCGACTGGATCAGCCAGCTCTGCCCCTCGCTGGCCATCTGGACCTGCGGGGGACAGTGGGAGGCGAGTGTCCTCCCCCGCCCCCGCCGTCCTGCCCCACCCTGTGGGCTCCTTTCTGATCCCTCTCCTCCTCTCTCCACTCGTCTTTATTTGGAAGAGCCACCGCCATTCATATGGCGTGAATTTCAGAGCCCGGTCACTGGACAGCCAGAGGACTCTGTGTCCTCAGCAAAGTAATGATGTCATTCAGTCACTGGCAGCTCTGTGCAGAGGGGCAAGTTCAGGACGCTGGGATCGGTGCAGGTGACACGCACATCAAGGCCCTGCCTGGCACCACTGGGGTGGAGTCCTAGCGCCCAGGGGCTCGGGGACAACGGAACCAGGCCGCGCTCCGCCCAGCAGCCCCTGCGCCTGGTCAGCCCTGGGACTTGGGTAACAACGTCTTGCCTTTCTCCACCGAGAGGTGGCCACGACAGCAGAGCCCTTGTCCGCACACTTGGAACACTGTGAGAATGACGTTCGCAGAAATGCAATGTGAGGAGCGTTTGGGGTCCTCGGGGAGCACGTCATTGTCAGGGCCTGGACGCAGACCAGCAAGGTGCCGGGAAAGCTGTAGAGTAGGCCCTCCCACGTCCAGAACCCGACCCCAGGTGGACAGCTGGGTCTCACTGACCGAGGCCCGGGTCCCCAGGAAGGTGGGCACGCATCTCTTCTGGGTGCCCTGATTGGGACAGTCCCCTCCTCACCCTAATGACATCACACTGAATGAAAGCTCAAGGGCACCGGGCCACCGCAGAGAGGACACCTTGAAGCCTTGAGGGGACCCGGTGGAGTTTGGGCAGGGGTGGCACAGAGCTCAGGGGAGCAGCTCCCTCCCGGTGGGCGTGGGTGGTGAGGAGAGGGCTGTGCTGAGCTTGGGCACCTGGGAGCATTCTGGACCTGGTGGCTGTGGCTGCTTCTGTCACTGGCAGGGCCCCAAGCACCACCCGGCCTGTCACTCTGCTTCTTGGAAAGTGACCCTAGAGGAGAAGGGAAGGCCGCTGACACGGGCCCAGGGTCGACCGCTTCACGTGGGCCATCTTCCTCCACCCTTAAGACGCCACACCTTCAGCGAGCTCCACTTCACAGATGAGGAGACGGAGGCTCAGAGAGGGCCAGCAGCTCGCGCACCCCAGTGGTAGAGTCAGACTCAAGCCAGTCCCCCGCGGATCGCCGCATCCAAGAGCCTTCCCAGGAAGACCCTGGAGCCAGGCTCAGGATCCGGAGGTGACCCTGCCTTTACCTGGGGCTAGGGAACATCAGGGGCCCCCTCACTGGGTCCAGGTCCTTCTAGGCCACCTGAGAGCCAGCCAAGACGTCTCCAGTAGTGTCCCCTGCGGCTGGGGTCAACCTTGGTGACGAGGAGATTGCAGTGCAGTTCCACTGGTGGGGACTGAAGGCCTTTGCTGGTCCCGTTCCCTCGGTTTGCAGCAGGAATGAAGGAGACTTCCGCACAAGTGGAGAGTGGAGAGTGAACTTCCACATCCAGCCGCCCTGAGCACGCAGGGGTCCCTGCCATCACGGGTCACCAAGGCAGGGAGGCGCCCGCTGTCTCTTAGCCGAGCCGCCACTGGGAAGCCCTGGAGCCTCACAGACCCCCGACTCTGCCCCGACTCGCGGAGGGCCCGTCCGATTGCTCCGCAGCGCGGCTGAGCCATCCGAGGACACCAAGCGGCGCCAGGATTCTCTAGGCAGAGAAGTCGGAGGTCACCGGGGTTTGGGGTCTGCTCAAGATCTCAGGACCAGTTTGGGTTTGAGGCTTCCAGAGCCGGGCAGGGCCTTCAAGGTGTCAGAACACCCAGGGCTCTGGGCCGACCCCCGGATCTGGATTTGGTCTCTCCAGGGGTGGCCCCGGGAAGCTGCGCCTTTCCCAAGCTCCCTGGGAGAAGCCACATGGAAGTCTGAACCCTCTCAAGTGGGAAGGAGTCAGTTTTGCGGCTGGACTCCATCGAGGTGGCCGTGGAGGGCCGGAGAGGAAGGTGCTCGGAGGCAGACGCAGGCTGACCACACTCCAGAGCTGTTTAAGAGTCTTCGCTGCTGCACTATACGACAGCGGGACCCAGGGTGCACAGCCCTGCACGCGCCCGACAACCGGGTCACTGTCACCGCCAGCACCGCCAGCACCGCCCGCCCTCCCTCCCCCTCCCCCTCCAGGCACCAGGATTCTAGAGGGACGCGGGACCCCTGGAGAATGCTCGAGCATGAACACAGCGTAACTGGCAGATTCTGTTCCCCGGTATTTTCCCACGGCTTCTCTTCTTCTCCTTCCTCAACTCTAAGTCCCCAAAAGCATTTTAGGCTTTCCTGGAGCCCAGAGGAAACGGGAGGAGCTTCCAGGCAAGACCATGGAGAAGGCCCAAAGAAGCTTCTACAGATGAGTTGTTTAGCCACAGGCCAGAGCCGCTGGGCTGGTCTAGGAGAGGGGCTCTGCCGCCAGAAGGCGTTGGTGGCCAGCAAAGTCCTGGCTCAACCAGGTCACTTGAAGGTCCTTTTCCCTCCTCCCCTTCCGCCCCCCGAGTCTAGGGTCTGGTCATCCTTTCCTTACCCCCCAAACTGGCACGACATTAACTGATTCCTAAGTCACTGTCATGTCTGCAAGGAAGAAAGGCCCACAGATCAGTGACAGTCCCGTACTTCATCAGAATGAAAACCACGAGCATCAGACGGCACTAGGAAGAGAAAAGAGCCCACAGAACGGAAGAACACATTTACAAGTCATATATAAGCATCCAGCAGCCAGAACATAGAAAGAGTATTCACACTCAACAATAAAAATACCATCCGATTAAAACCAGGCAAAGGATTTCAGCTGACACTTCTCATAGAAATGGCAAACGCATGGCCAACAAGCACCCGAAAATCAGCTTGACGTCCCTGGTGATTAGCAGATGCAAATCAAAGCACGAGATACCACTTCACACCTGCTAGGCTGGCAAAAAGCTAAAATAACGGAAAACAGCCAACGCTGACAAGAACGTGCAGAAATGGGAACCTTGCACACTGCTGCTGGGGGGTGCTGAACCGTGCAGCTGCCTGGAACGGCCGACAGCCCTTCAAAGGCCAGACACGATTCCTGCGTGACCTTACAGCCTTGCTCCAAGGAGAGAGAGAGATGTATTTTTTGTGAAGGGAAATGAAAACAGATGTTCAAACGAAAACTTGTGTGCAGACGTCCACAGCAGTAGTATTATTATTTGTGGTTCTGGGCAAGCATTCTACCCCTAAGATACACCAGACCTTGACAGCAGCAATATTTATGAGAGCCGCAAAGTGCAAACCACCCAAATGTCTGTCAATCAATGAGGGAGGATGAAAAGAATATGGTATGTCCACACAACAGAATATTATTCACCCATAAAAAAGAACGGTTAGCCTGGCTTGGTGGCACACACCTCTAATCCCAGCTGCTCTGAGGCTGAGGCAGGAGGATCATGAGTTTGAAGCACAGATGTACACAGTATCACGCAAACCGAAAGAAGTCAGGCACAGAGGGTCACGTATTTTATTTCATTCATTCATATAAAATGTCCTGAATAAGCAAATCCATAGAATCAAAAAGGAGACTAGTGGTTTCCAGGTGTTCAGGGAGAGGAGGGATGTGGGCGACTACTGATGGGTGCGAGGCTTCTTTGGGGGGTTTGGCCATGTTTTGGATTGGTGAGGGGAGTGCACAATATTAGTCCATATGCTAGAAACCACTGCACTGTAAATCTTCCTTAATGTCAATTTTTATGCTATGTGAATTACATCTCGATTCAAACCATTTAAAAATAAGACCAGGTGCATCTGTGGACCAATTTCTCCCCACGGGGCTGAGCACTCTGCATAGGTCAGACATCCGTGCCCCTCGGAGAATCCTCCAAGTTCTCAGGAGGACTGTCTACAGACGGCGCAGTGCAGGAGTGGACGGTGGCTCTGGACCAGACTGCCCGGGTTAACATCTCAGCGCTGACCGTGCCAGTGGGCCGCACCAGCCACCGCGCCTCAGTTTCCCCGTCTGTGCACTGGAGGTTATAACAGCTTTCAGTGCTGGGCGCGTGAAAAGAACCTGATCCATTGTGGTTGGACACTTGGAGGTCCCTCCTTCCCTCCGTCCTGCGTGTGGGACTTTCAGTCACATACAGTCTGACCAGGAAATCGAGGCCGGAGAGACAGCGCGCTGGTCCAAGGTCCCATGACTGGTACTTGTAATCTCGGCTCTGAGCCCGACTGGGGACCCCAGGCCTTGCTCTTGGCCGCCGTGCCCTGTGAGGAGAGGGAGAACAGGGAGACCACACACCGGTCTGCACCCACCACGCTGCCGAGAGAAGACGCACCGTGTGAAGGACCTCTCCTGCTTCACGTGGACTGACCGCCTGCTCTGCTCCTTCACCTGGGAAGGCGGCCACCAACGTGGGTTGAGGATCCCACACCCATGGGCGTCCTCTGAGTCACTGAGGAGTCCATCCTGGGGCTGAGCCATCCACCCTCCGCCATGGGAAGCCCACTAAGCTTTGCCAGTTAACTCAGCACAGGGTCCAGTGGGCTGCCGCACCGGGCTGCGACCCAAAACCACAGTAGAGGACGTCCAGGGGCACGTCGCGCAGGCACCCACAGAGCTCCACTCACAGTGTCCAGCTCACACCCAGGGCCACGGAGGGGACACCAGAAGTGAAACTCGAGCTGCAGGCTGGGTCACGGCCTCCCCGGCATCGCTGGACGCAGGACAGAGAGCACCCCACAGGCCGTCCCAGGAGCCACCACCTGCATCCTGACCCTGCCCCGGAGAGGAGTCTGGCTTAAACCTGATTTTTAATCTTTTGTGAAGCTGTAGGTGGACGTGACACCTGTATTCATCTTATGTGGTGCTGAGATCAAAGCCAGTGCCTCCCACGTGCCGGGCAGGCGCTCTGCCCCCAGCCCCAGCCCCCTGAGTGGGGTCTTCAACTGCCCCCATGTCACGTGGGTCCAGAGCACTCGGGTGGGGCCTGAGAAATCAGAGGGAAGCCCTGTCCCTCCTGCACCTCTGCGCGGGCCACTCCGCCTCCCTGGGGTCTTCTCGGGAAGGCCTTCCTCCGCACTGACTGAAACTTCAGCCCAGCTCTGACGTCCCTGTCCTGGGTGACACATCACCATCCAACCTCAAGAGTTTGGGGACTATCAGCGACTCCCTGAAACCGCCGACCGACTCTCTCTCTCTGGCCGATTCTTCCCCGTACCCATGACTTCTACTGATCATGAAAAGAGATGTTCCCTCGTGTATGACCTGGGTGCACCGTGGGACCCAAGAGAGTGCCCGTCTCGGGTTCACAGGGGAATGTGAATGCTGATGCCAACCAGGGGCGCGGTCACCGCAAGTGACTGTGACATCACGAAATCTACATCCCGACCCTGACCTGCTAATGAGGTGCCACACCTCCGTTAAGTGAGCCTGTTGTCCTTAGGGGACGGGACGAGCACCCCGAGGCTTCGCCACCAAGTACCTGGACTGGGCCGGGGATGACAGCCTGACCGGTCAGTGTGGTCCCCGGCTTTGCCTCCTGGGACAGAATACTCAGGGAACAGAGTTCACTTTGGGCTCACGGTTTCTGTCCCTGGGGGCCAAGTCCACTGCTGTGGGCCTGAGGCAAGGCAGGACATGGCGGCAGAAGGGCGCGGAGAAGGGCCGCTGGCAGCTGAGAAGCAGGGGGAGCGGGGTACAGCCCAGGCCACACCCCAATGACCTCTTCCTCCAGTCACACGCGACCTGCCTACAGCTGCCACCCCGTAGGTCCCCTCAACTGCTAGACTCTCTGGTGGACTGACCCACTAATGGGGTCACAGCTCATCACCGGGTCCAACCACTCCGCCTCTGAACGTCCCTGCAGAGTGAGTCTCGGGTCAAACACGTAGAACATTCTGGAACTTGTTTGAAGTCCGATTTCCAGTATGCGCCTGTGGAGGAGAGAGCCGCGAGCACCTGGGGTCCTCAGAGGGCTGCTCCCGGGGCAGGAGAAGATGGCCCCGGGTGACGTCCTCAGGGAGGATGCGGTCACCTCAGTTCTCTGCCGTGGGTCACCATGGCCTTGCCAGGCACCTGAGGCAGACGTCTTCTCCCCGTCTGCCTGCGGCAGCCCCCACAGGACAAAGTGCTCAGTCCCTGGGGCGGAGAGAGGAGGGCAGCTGAGGGCCGGGAGGACACGGCAGGCTCTCTGCGGGCACCGTGGGCTCCCACTGGCAGGTCCACCAGGAAAGGGCTCTGGGACCTGGTTTTCTTCGCCATCACAGACCGACCACAGAACTAAGATAAAATCAAAACCTCTGCCGTGCCTTCTGGTCCCTGGTCCCCTCCTCTTCACAGCGTGGTCAGGAGAGTGGTCACCCAGTGACAGCCACTGGCTCACGGCTCCAGGGTTTGTTCCCCACTGTGAGGACCGTGCCCAGCTCCTCCCCAGCCACCCAGAGAAGCCCGCGGAGCACCTGCCATGGGCCAGCCCTATGTTGGGGGCTGGGGACACGGAGATGGCTGAGACACACGCAGTCCAGGACTTCAGGGGCTGAGGTTCTAGGGGCTTGGGGGACAGTATATGGACCAACAAGTCAGCGTGGTGACATCCCCACGTGGAAAGGGCTGGGAAGGAAGCAGACTCTGAAGACAGAGAATGAGGGGAACTGGGTGGTCAGGAGGCCTCCCGAGGAGCGGCCCTATAGGGGCCAGCACAGGGAAATGCAGAGCCCGGGGTTGGTGCTGTGGTCACGATGTCCCCAAAGACCCATATGTTGAAATCCTAACCCCCATCATGGTGGCAGGGGAGGGGGCCTCAGGAGGTGATCGGTTCCGAGGGCAATCAGTGCCCTAATAAAAGAGGCCTCCGAGAAGACCTTCATCCTTCCTCCATGTGAGGTCACAGCAGAATGACAGACCAGGAGGAGGGCTCGCCAGACATGGAATCCGTGACCTGGGAACGTTGTGGCTCCAAACTGTGAGAAATAAATATGCTGTCGAACAGCCACCCGCCCTGGGACGTTTTGTTACAGCAGCTGGTGCACCCTAAGACCGCAGGAAAGGGCCTGGCCCATTCTGGGAAGAGCCGACCATGGCTAGCGCTGTGCTTTTCAAATGTGCCCGTCAGAGAGCCTGGTTCAGCACCTGGGGAGGGGGGTTGCTGCTGACTTGCAGGAGCCTCAGCAGGTCACCATCTGCACCCCGGGGTCAGCTGGTCATCAAGGTTGAGGATAGAACTGAACTGACCCCCTTTGCCAAGACTAATGGAATTAATTCATGTTAAGTGCTCACTGCACAGTATCCCGTAAGTGCTCAATAAAGGGTACTGTTATCTGCATCCCCTCCCTCCCGCTACCTGGCTGCCAGGATTCAGCACAGCACTGAGATCTGATTCACCTCCGCCAAGTCCCCTGTTGTGACTGTCACAAGTCGTCACCAAGTATTTGTCGAATAAGCAAATAAATGAAAGCATGGGCTTCCTGATCACCTTTATCTTTCAGCCACCAAAATGCACCTGCTTAGGATCAGGTCTCCTCGGCAAGCAGTGTGACGCGGCCAGGCCCCGGATCGAGTGGAGAGGGAAGGTGGACGGAGAGGGTTATTAGCCGCCGGCTCGGCGAACGCAGAGCCATCTGCACCCGTTACCTAAGCACAGACCTCCGTGGGTGCCAAACTTCAGAGCTCTGAAAGTTGGAAGGGATTCCGAGCTTGGATCCCTCAGGCGAGGCTATTCTTGGAAGCCGAGCTCGCTCCTGCCACAGGGAGATGAGTCATGCCGAGGGGGGGCAGCGATTCGTCAGGGTCCATCCACACGCCGCAGAGCACACAGGGAGGGACGGGCCGGAGCCTGGACGCTTGCGGCAGCGTCTCCCTCACCCACATCCGGGCCTTGCAGCCGGTGACAGTGCCCAGGACCCTGGCCACGCATCCAGCACCGGCCCTGTCATATCAAGCAGCCCTCTGAAGACCTGTGGAGTGGTCCCCACCACGTCCAGGCCACCCATCCTCAATTCCCATCCGGCCTGTTCTGCCCCGTGTCTCCCACCCCGACCCCTTTAAGCTTGCAGATCTCTACTGGAGAACCCTCCGTGTGCACAAAGCCCCGGCTGCACCTGAGGGCAGAACCAGAGCCATCTTGTTTTATTTGGCTTTTGCAAAGTTCCAACCGTGAGAGAATGACAGTCCTAAGCAGCTTCAGTGCCAGCGTTCAAGGACCAGGCAGGGTGGCTTCGTCCTCGTCCAGCATGAAGCAAGGTGCCCGCCGAAGAGCTGCCCACTGGAGACAGGGCCGGGAGCCGGGGCGGAGCGGGCGATGTGCCCGGGGGTGCCTGGTCCCCTTGTTCTCCCCGGCTCTGCCTGGCGGCCGCAGCCCTGGAGCCTGCTCCCCGCGCACTCTGAAGCTCTCGGCTCCTCACACATGCTCCCTCCCGGAGAGGGGCTCCAAGTGAAGGCAGCTTCATTAAAACCACGTTCCATCAACTGTCACTCTGTTTGTCAAAGAGAGTCACGGGGCTGGAGATGGCGCAGCGAGCGCGGAGGATCAACGCACCGAATTCGTTCTGCTTAAAAGTAGCGCGGAGCGGGGAGAAAGCAAGCTCCGAGCACCCGGGGCCTCGGCCGTCTTCACCGAGGACTGGGGACACTGGGGACGGTGGAAAGACAAACAGAACTCCCGTCTGCCTCTGCCTCTCGGCCTTCAGAAGACCCAGCTTCTGGCGGGAGCAGGTCACCTTTGAGGGCTTCAGCAGTGCCTGCTCACAGCCTGCACCTGGAGACTCCGTGCCAGGGACGAGGACGAGGGCGCCTCAGACCCCACCTGTCAGGATGGGAAGCCGCGACCCAGGGACTGGAAAACGCTGAGCCCGTGGCACTGGAGGCCAGAGCTGGCTGCACTGCCACAGAGCCCCTTGCAGACCTCGTCCTCCACCAGTTTACTGAAGCCACTCGCCTCCTTTATGCAGCGCAGGGATCAGTCCACCTGAAGCTGCCCTAAGGATGGACGCTCCCACTTCACAAATAAGACACCGCTGCCATCTCCGGGGGCCCCACTTTATCTGCACTTGAAACCTCTAAGGTGTTGTGTGGTCACACTTCACCTCCTCTTAGGATGGAATTAGGAGAGGGCTTGGGGACGGCCCAACGTTCAGGAAGAATGGGGTAGTGTCTCTTCAGTGCAGGTGACAGGCACGGTAGGCAGAGTTCTAAGATGACCAGCAACGACACACACGCTGCATGATCTCCCCTCGGGGACAGGCAGAACCTGTGAGCACGCTGAGACGTCACTCCTGCGGCTGTGTTACAGATGTGAGTAAGGTCCCTGATCAGCCGACCTTGACTTCATCAAAAAGGAGATGACCCTAGGTGGGCCTGGCCTCATCGGGTGAGTTCTTTGATGGAAAGCTTAGACTTTCCCTGGACTCAAGGACTGGAGGCAGCAAAGACCCCATTTCCGTGCCATTGCTGGCTTTGAAGAAGGAAGCTCCAAGAGTCCTACAGCTGCAGGCAAGTGACTCCCGACAAGAATCAGGCAAGTTTAGACGAGGACACAGAGTCTCAGAAGAGAACACAGCTCTAGGTGACACTGTGACAATAGGCTGGTGACCCCGGGCAGAGAACCCGGCTAAGCAGTGCCCAGCCTCTTGACCCTCAAAAGCCATGAGTTGATATCGGGTGTTGACCGCTGCGCTCGTGGTGACTTGTTACACGGCCACAGAGAGCCAGTCACCAGCGAGGAGCCAGCCCTTCCTAAGGAGGTCAAGGGGGGGTGACAGCAGAGTGCCCCCTGAGGAACGGGCACTGGACGTCCCCCACCTGGGCCTCCTTTGATAACAATAAAGCAGAACAGACTTCAAACCCTGCCTGGCCCATTTCCTTTTGCTGTCATTCTCTTTTTAAAAATTAAAGGCCACGTGGCCGCCCTGGGCCGACTTGATCACAGCACGATCAAGTCAGTGTCCGCGGAGGAGGGAAAGGGGCCGGCACTGGAGGGACAAGTTGCTCTTTGCAAGGGGGAAAAAAAAAACTGTTTTCAAAGGAAACATCCGAGTCTCCAGCCTAAAAGAACAACGACTTCAGCCAAGAAGAAACTCCTACCGGGTGGCATTTGCAGAAGCCGGAGGAGAGGACGAGGCAGAAGCTGGTTCTGGGTGTGCAAAACTCCGACGGATGTGCAAGACAAACACGCAGCCCCGTGGGGGCCGGGCCAGCCCAGCCCACGAGAGCTCAGCAGAGAGGCCGTGCCCGGCTCTGGAGGTGGCCGAAAACACGGGGCATCGGACCCCACGCAGCACGGACCTCCTCAAGACTGGGTTTAATGGCCACCTCTGTGCAAAGCCAGCTGGACCCTGGGACATCTCACTGCCAGAAGTCCCCTGCACGGCTGCCCAGCGCAGTCCAAGCCAGCCCCCGGGCGAAGGCCAGGAGTCCCGAGCGCGCTCACCGGCCTCTCTCCACCCTCCCTGAGAGGCCAGGCCCCCAGGGGGCTGCTGCCCCTGGCAGGGTCCTCCCCGGCCCCCCACCTTCCTGCTGTTCTGAAGTCACCTCCCTCGAGAAGGCTTTCCTGATCCTCCCACGACTGACCTGACCGGGGACTCGGCCAGCAAAGCCTGATCTCGGTCTCCTCGTCCGCTCAATGGGGCCAGGACTTCAGGAGTGACAACTTAACAAACTGGCTCCCTGGGGCCCAGGAGACACCAGCGAAGGTCTCCGCCATCACGGAGCTCCTGTTCAGCACCACCCGAGGTGCTGGGCTGCCAGACGGGCCTGGCCCCTGGCTCTGTCCCCACCAGCGCGTTAAGCCCCAGGCTCAGCAAAGTGCCTCCTAGACAGTGAGCCTCTCTGAGTCGTCTGCAAAGCGGCTGGCTCACTTACGGGATCTGAAGGAGGTCACCTCACAGAACCTGAAAAGAGGGCAATGGTTACCAGAGTGGGCAGAGCAGAGGAGAGGGAGGGTGGGGAGAGGCCGGGGGAGCATCAGAGAGGCCGCTCCACCACCCAGCACAGGAAAACTAACAGCCGGGAGCAGTGGGCACGTCTGTAATCCCAGTGGATCAGGAGGCCGAGGCAGGAGGATCGCGGGTTCGGAGCCAGCCTCTGCCAAGTGAGGTGGTAAGCACTCAGCAAGACGCTGTCTCAAAATAAAATATAAAAAGAGCTGGGGATGTGGCTCAGTGGTGAAGAACCCCTGAGTTCAATCTCCGGTACCAAAAAATGATGAAGAAGAAGGGAAAAAAATAACAATAAGGCACTATGTCTCTCAAAATAGAAGAGAGTATCTTGAATGTACTTATCATTTTAAAAAACGGTGAAGACTTCAGGCAATGGTCATGAGGATCACTCTCAGTTGATTACTGCACAATTTATACACTGGTCAAAACACCCCAGCATACGTCACAGATATGCACCCAAAGAACCACGTGGTGCGTGGGCCGCTAGAGTGCACTGCCCGTCCGAGCTAGCACTGGCAGCCCACCTATGCCTCGCACAGAGCCCACCGCGACTCATATCAGTCGCCAACGTGTCTCACTCATAGATGGAATGTGCACAAGTCCAGTTCAGAAACAGGTACAAATATATGGGTCAATCAAGAATTTCTTAAAAAAGTAACTCTGGCCACGCCCCACGGTGCACTCCTGTCATCCCAGTGCCTCGGGAGGCTGAGGCAGGAGGATTGCAAGTTCAAAGCCAGCCTCAGCAAAAGCGAGGAGATAAGCAAGTCAGTGAGACCTGTCACTAAACAAAATACAAAATAGGGCTGGGGGTGTGGCCCAGGGGCCAACTGTCCCTGAGTCCAATCTCCATCACCCAAAAGAAAGGAACTCAGGCCTCTTCTTGGGTCTGCTATTGGGGTAAGAAGCTTCCAGAACCCTGCAGCCAACACCAAGGTCAGTAAGACCAGAGTGAGGCCCAGCCGCTGCCCTCCTGTAGAATCCCAACTGGAGGAGGCAAGAGAAAGGCAGGGTGACCACGCGACCTCCAGGGGAACAGTCTCCTTTGGGGGCCGATGTCCTGCCAGTCCTGCCTCACCCGACTCCAGCCCCCCCGCAGCCCAGTCGTCCCTCTGGGGAAGTCCTCCAACTCGACATCTGACTTTTCTGGTCTGACTTTGCTTTCCAGGCTCCGCGCCACCTGGCACATGGCTTAGTCTCTGCCTCCAGCCTTCGCAGCTAAGCCCCCAGGGCCAGGCTGAGGATCTGGCTCGGTGCTCTCTAACTAGGACCTCGGTCAGGGCCCGACACGTGGGAGACACTCAGTGACCCCTGCTGAATGGATGATCATGGGAGCCCAGGAGCTGCCCACCTGGCTCCTGCTTCCTGTGGCCGGGAGCCGTGTCCAGACCTGGGTGCGGATCCACCTGCAATCCACGCACCAACCTGCAAGCCAGGCACCCGTCGCCGGGAGCAGGAAGCTGTGTCGGCAAGGGTTTCGGCCAGGGAGCTCCAGAGGACGGGCTACCCCCACACAGGCTGCTCCCGAGTGACGCTCCTGACAACCCACAGAAAATAGAGAGTGAATGGACGGATGAGAAGTCCCAGGTCTGTCCCATTCTGTCAGTGGATCGCCAGGAGCTCTCCTGGGGCTGCGCTTGTCCACTCCCCAGTTTGGGGGGTGTTGGGGATTGAATTCAGGGGCCCTTGACCACTGAGCCCCATCCCAGCCCTATTTTGTATCGTATTTAGAGACAGGGTCTCCCTGAGTTGCTTAGGGCCTTGCTGTTGCTGAGGCTGGCTTTGAACCTGCGATCCTCCGGCCTCAGCCTCCTGAGCTGCTGGGATGACAGGCGTGGGCCACCACAGCCCGCTTCCCAGGTGGCTCAAGAAGAAAGCCCACCCTCCCAATCAGCCCCAGGCCAGGGTTTGCTGAATCCATCACACCTGAGGGGGTGCCCACCATTCACACCCCCCGCTTTCTTTCCCTCTGTGCAGGTCTCCAGCGCCTACCGACACGGGGAACGGCTGGTCATCCCACCCAGAGCTTTTGAGGATAACCAGACTGGAGTGGGGGGTGCCTCCCAGTGACGCCGTCGGTTCTGAGCCCCAGGAGGGTTCGGCCCACGTGGGTAACAGTTCGGAGGAGCAAGGATACCAGAATCTGATGCCTCTGGATCCTCTCCCTCCCTGGAGCAGGGCATGGACATGCACCCCACCCCGGGGGGCCAGCGGCTGCCCGCTGGGCTGAACTGCAGGAAGCAAGGCCACCATGGCTCAGGCTGCAAGCAGCTGTGCACAGGCAGGTCTCAGGGACGCTCACCAAGGGGAGGAGCTCTTCAGGAAAAATCAGGAAGCACAGAAAAACCCTGGCCACGTCTCTGCCCAGGACAATCTGCTCCGCAGCGCAGGGCCGCGCCCGGGCCAGGCCAGCCAAGCCGCGCATATGCTGCTCCTGGGCTCATCCACGGACCTCGGGGAAAGAGCGCCACCGCTAAGCTGCCCAGCTCTAAAAATACCAGCCCACCCACCACGGCACGAGGTGGGCTCTCGGGGGGCAGCAGTCCTCCAAACAGATGCCTGCCCGGGCTTCCCAGAAGGATCCCACGGCTAGGAGTCAGCTGGGGACCTGGTTCTCGTGGAGCCTCGGCAGAGACCGAGAAGCTTCAAGACAGCTGGTGTGTCCAGGTGCCCTGAGCTGGGGAGCAGCAAGGGGCACAATCAGCAGCCTCCTGCCACAGCGCCAGAAGGCAGGACGATGCAGGCTCTGACCCTGTCCCCTACATCCTAACTGTGCCGCCGCGAGCAGGGACTTAACCTCTCTGAGCTCAGTTTTCTCATCTGTAAGAAGGAGATTAATAATCAGCAGCGGCATCTCACCTGATTGGTTTTTATATCGATTTAAATCACATTATCATCAAAGTTCACTGTCTCTCTGTAGAGCACAGGGAAAAGACAAAAACCTCATGGTTCTCTTGACGGATCAGAAAAAAGCTCTCACTGAAATGCAACGACTATTCCCGGCAAAAAGCCCTCACAAACTCAGAAGAGAGAGAACACCTCCAACCCATGGAGCCTTCTAAAAAAATAAAAATGAAATACTGCAGCAACATCACACTCAGTGATAAAGGACCGAATGTCCCCCCAGAGATGAGCAGGATACTCAGCTGTGCGACCTCTGTGACCAACCCTGACAAGGTCAGCTCAGAGGAGGGAAGGTCTGCCTGGGGCTCAGAGTCTCAGGGGCTCCGTTCACAGGTGGCCGCTCCATTGCTGGGGCCCAGGGTGAGGGAGACATCCTGGAGGAAGGGTCCAGCAGAGGACAGCTGCTCAGCCAGGGTGGGGCGGGAAGCAGAGAGGGCCAGGAAGACCAAGGGACTGTGGGACAGACGGCCTTCCCCAGCACGGCCCAACACCAACCCCAGCCACACCCCCGCCCACAGCCACCACTAGTGGATCCACTCCAACTGGCAGGGACTGAGGGGTCCCAGGCTCTCCCAGCCCCATCTTCACCTCTGAACTGACAGGCGACGCGGGGAGCACCTCACACCTGAACCCCAGCCCCTGCAACAAGGCCCCGTGTTTTCCAGACCGACTACCCGGTGTGATTAGATAGAACTAAAGAGACAAGTCTGATTAATGAGGTCGTCCCACAGGGAAAGGAAATAAGACTGTCTCTGCTCACATGTGACATTTGTTCCACCTGCAGACGACCCTGCAGAATTCACAGACGATCGGTAGAACTAAGAGACAGCACTCGGCAAGGTCGGTCAGTAGAACTAAGGGACAGCACTCGGCAAGGTCGGTCAGCAGAACTAAGGGACAGCACTCGGCAAGGTCGGTCAGTAGAACTAAGGGACAGCACTCGGCAAGGTCGGTCAGCAGAACTAAGGGACAGCACTCGGCAAGGTCCATCAGTAGAACTAAGGGACAGCACTCGGCAAGGTCGGTCAGCAGAACTAAGAGACAGCACTCGGCAAGGTCGGTCAGTAGAACTAAGGGACAGCACTCGGCAAGGTCACGAAGCATGCACAGTGACAACTGAGTTTCCACAGGAAAGAAACGGACTGCAGAAAACAAGTTTGACATTACACAATGTCTACAGGTCTCAACATCCCCCGGCGCCTTACCGTTCAACTGTTACGGTTTTACGCATCAGTTAAAAAATAAAGTCAAGAAAGAGAACAAGTCTATTCAGAAGAACACCGAAAAGAGTACAATGCAGAGAAATAAAGTTAACAAAGGAAGTACAAGTCTGTACCTTGAAGGCTAAAAACACACTAAGAGGAATCAGAGAGAATCTAAATGAGTGGCACTCCATTTTCTCAAAATAGAAGACTCAACATTGGTGAGATGTGAGAGTGTCCCCAACAGATTCAGTCCTCCTCAAAACCCCAACGGGCATGCTCGGTCAAGCCTGACAGAGTGATTCTAAAACCTTTATGGAAATACAAACGGTAGGATACTAAGGTCTGGACGTGAATGTCCCCAGGGTCTCGTGTGTTTGGAGGTGGAACTCGGGGGAAGCCCTTGGGTCCTGAGGACTGTGACCTCTGTGGATGGCTCAGCAGACCACGGGGAGGTGGGACCGAGCTGGAGGAAGCAGGTCGAGGGGGCGTGCCCCGAGGGGCTCATCTTCTCCCCAGCGCCCCCTCCCTCCTTCCCTCCCTCCCTCCTGGCTGCCCGGAGCTGAGCACTCACCCCACCCGCCCTCCCGCCCTGATGCCTGCCTCACCTCGGGCCTGGAGCCACTGAGATGGCTGAAACCGTGAGCCAAAATAGGTCTTTTCTCCTCGAGGCTGGGCTTAAAGGAGAGGTATCTTGGTCACAGTGACCAAAAACGGACACATTTGAAATAGGCAAAATGGTCTGGGAACAGAATCGAGATCTTGAGCCACTTACAAGTTCATGACTGAGCCACGGAGTGGTACCAGCTAGGAAACCGAGCTGAGGTTCAGAAATGGACCTTCTGATTGCACCAACGGCTTTTTGACAAAGGTGTCAAGCGGACTCACGTGGGGAAAGTCAGTGTTTCCACAAACGATGCTGGGAGCTTCGATGCCCCCAGAAAAGAGGGAACCTCGACCCTTACCTCAGACCACACTCAAAACTCGACCCCAAGTGGATCGCAGACCTGAAGGCAAGAGCTAAGACCACAAAGTTCCAGGAAAAGAAAGACAGAGGCAGCTGCCGCGACCTGTTGGTGGGAAAGTCCTGAAGAGTCTCAGAGACGGCACCAGGTCCTGTTTCTTAATGAGCCGTAAGAGGGAAGATGATGAATCAGCCTTCGTTAAAACTGAGACTTTTCACTCCAGAGACTCCGCTGAGAAAAGCCAGAGCAAGGTAGGGGAAGGCAGGGGGGACCCCGTGACCCCAGAGGAGAGGTGGGGAGGGGGAGGGGGAGGGGGAGGGACAGGGACAGGAGGGAGAGGGAAGGGACAGGGAGGGACAGGAGGGACAGGGAGAGGGAGAGGAGGGAGAGGGAGCGACGGGAGGGAGGGTGAATGAAGCAACCTGAGCAGCCCAGGGGCCACGTCATCCACGTGGCCTTCCCCTGTGGGTACCCATCTCGACTCATTCCGAAAACCTGTGAATAAGTAGAAGGAAGAGCCGGAGCTGAGGGCGGGCCAGGAGGGGGAGGGCTGGGCCAGGGAACGTACCTGGACTGAGCTGGAGCCGAGGACAGTTATGTCAAGAGGAAGCCACACGAGGTGAGACCCACACGGCTAGGGGTACCTGCAGACCATGCCTACGACAAAGGAAATGTACCCAGGGTGCGTAAGGCGTCCTGGGCCAGCGGGCAGCTCAGTGCAGGCAGCTCGCCCAGCACAGCGAGCCCTTACCAGTTCAGAACAGGAAAAGACACACGCAGTTGAAAGAGGAGTAGAAATCCCAACACTTATTTCTCCAAAGACAATAGCTACTAGACAATGGAAAGGCACCATGATTCCTTAGGGGAATGGAAACCAAAATGGCCGTGAGATGTCCTGACAAACTCACAGAGTGACTCCAGTAAGAAGAGCCAGGGACACAGCGTTAGCTGAGAGAGAAAGAACCGGAAACCCTTCCATATTGCTGATGGGGATGTGAAACAGCACAGCTACCCGGAAAATATCTTGGCACTGTATTAAAAATTCAAACATAAACTTACTATATGACCCAGCAATTTCCCCTCCCCAGGTATCCAACCAGGAAATTAAAGCATGCGTCTGGGCAGACTTGGACATGAATATTCATGAAGCATAGCTGTGACAGATAAGGAGGAGAAACCGCCCAGATGCCCACTAGCTGGTGAGGACAGGCACACCACGCTGCCTGTTAATACCGCGAGGCACTGCTGGGTAAGCGAAAGGCAGGGACTGGTGGCACGGGTGTCCACGTGGACTGACCTCACAAACGTCAGGCTGGACGAAGGTCCAGACCCAGAAACCACCTCCTCCTCTGCATGGAATGTCTGGAGCAGGTGGCTCTGCAGAGTCAGGAAGCGGACCCCGTTGCTGGGTGGGGGTGAGCAATGATGGGCAGGTTGGGGAGAATTCCGCAGGGGGACGGGAATATTCTAAAACCGACTTGGATGGTTGCAGAGTCTGCACCTCGACTCAAACACCGCTGGGTGGTACAGCACCATGAGTGCATTTTACAACATGTGGATCTGCATCCATGAGGCTAGAAAGGAAGGAAGCCCCGCCAGCCCACCCAAGAGTCTCCCTCGCCACCGGGGCCACTGTACGTCCAACCTAGTCCTTCAGAGAGCGGGAGCCAGGGGAGGTAAAGGAGAGGTCTGTGGGGCTGGCGGGGCTCTGACCTCCTCGTCTCCGCACAATCCCACCCAAGCAACAGACAGCACAATAGTCACACGCACTTGTCTTCACTCCCTGCACTTCTAGAAAGGGAGTCTGGCACAGTCCAGCAGCAGCCGTCTTTACACCGAGGGGTCAGCTCGCGCTCAGCCAGAGGGGAGCTCGGGGGAGGCTTCCCCACCTCATCAGTGCCCACGCAGGGCCAGCGTCCCCTCCTCTGTCTCAGGGCATGGCAAGGCAGTGGAAAGGGATCGTCATGTCTTCAAAGACTTGGTAAGTTCCCCCAAATCTCTGACTGAAGCAGCCCTCCTCTGTCTGATTAAATATTAACTTCTCTTCTCCAAAAGGAGCACCAGAAATGGGCACCATTCTTTCTCCATGATTTGCCCTTTTACGGTAATAAATAACTTAGAGAGTTTCACGTTCATAACAAACCTACGGATAGGGTCACTTCTATTTTATCCCTCTTGAGGAAGCTGCAGCACAGAGAGGTTTTGTGAGTTGCCCAAGATCAACAGCATGCTAACCTAATGGAGCCAGCATTCCAAACAGGCTTTCCACCCCTTCGACTCATAGGCAGTAAATCACAAAGCATAAGAAAAATGTAAGTAGCTTTCAGAGCCACCTCCGGCCCTCCTGAGACCCACAGGGAATAAGAGGCAGGTTCCTCCCACTGCAGACAGGGGAGTGTGTGCGAATGGCGGTGGGGGTAGACACAGAAGTGCTTGGTGCAGTGCTGAGCAGAAGCCTGCAGGTCCCAAGACACCACGTCCTCTTTCCTTGCCTCTCCACCACCAGAGGCTGTCCTCCCTGTGGGTTCCACGTCCCAGCAGCTGCCCACCTTGCTGGACCCCCAAGGTCAGCCCTGACCTCTGGGAGGGGTGGGCGTCCTCAGCTGCTCCAAGGGCATGTCTCTTTGCCCGACGGCACTGGCACCCGACTCAGGCGGGCTGCTATAACTAGGGGGCAGGGACTGGTGCTGCGATTGAGAGCGGGCGCCCGGCTGTTGGGAGGACACCCTGGCCACGGTGGCAGGAGCAGAAGCCTCACAGAGACCACCCAGCTGTACTGCTGCCCAGTGCTCTGTTCCTCGTGGGGGTCCGTGGTCCCATAGCTCCCACCCGACTGTGGGGTGGCCAGGAGACTGAGCTGGGCCACAGAGTCCGTCCAAGGGGACCGTGTGTCCTGCTGGCTCAAGGCTACGGACAGAGACCGTGGGAACCTCCGTGCCAGGTGCTCACGGGGCTCGGGCAGCTGCGCCTCCTCTTCTGTAAAGGAGGAAGGGGCCCGAGGGTCGGGGGGCGGGTGAGAGAGAGCTGGGGCGCTCCCTCCTCCTCACCCAGGTCTCCAGGCAGAATTACTGGACACACAGAGCGCCTGGGGCTCCAGGGTTCACTGAGCAACTACTCTGTGCTCAGCACTGTACCAAGCACCAATGGGGCGACACAAGACGGAG
Source organism: Marmota marmota marmota (assembly GCF_001458135.2). Lineage (NCBI taxonomy): Eukaryota > Metazoa > Chordata > Mammalia > Rodentia > Sciuridae > Marmota > Marmota marmota. The sequence continues at coordinate 1,245,930 of NW_026000185.1, read as the reverse complement.
CCTGATGGGTGACAGTGCTCTTAACCCAGAAGGAGAGAACAGACGATGCCCCGAGACGATGCCCCCGAGTCTCTTGCAAACACAGTAGGGGGTGGGGACAACAGGACAGGCTTGGGAAAGCCCGGAGGAGGGACAGGATCAAGGGTCCCAGGCACAGCTGTTGCACTCACTGCCCATGACTGTGAGAGTCGCCCTCCCTGAACACCTTTGCCAGCTGCCCCTCAGACAGCACTGGTGTCCAGGATATATAAAGAACACGGAAAACTGAACACCAGAAAAACCAGATAACACAAGCAACGAGTGGGCAAAGGAACTGAAGAGACACTTCACAGAAGAAGAAACGTGACCAGCCAACAGATAGATGAGAAATCCAGTATCTCTGGCAATTAGAGAAACGCAAATCCAAACTGACTACTTCGTCTTGCTCTAGTCAGAAGGGCGGTCATCAAGAATACAAGTAACAACGAGTGTTGGCGAGGATGTGGGGAAAAGGCACACCCACACACTGCTGGTGGGACTGCAAATTGGTGCACCACTCTGGAAAGCAGGATGGAGATTCCTTAGAGAACTGGGAATGGAACCACCATTTGACCCAGCTATCCCTCTCCTCAGCATTATACCCAAAGGACTTAAAATCAGCACACTGCAGGGACACAGCCGCATCAACGTTTACAGCAGCACAATTCACAGTAGCTAAGCTATAGAACCAACTTAGGTGCCCTTCAACAGATGAATGGATAAAGGAACTGTGGTCTATACACACAATGGAATATTAGTCAGCCATAAAGAAAAATGAGATGATGGATGGAACTGGAGACAGTCATGCTAAGTGAAACAACCAATCCCAAAGAACCAGAGGCTGAATGTTCTCTCTGATACGAGGAGGCTGACTCGCAATGGGCTGGGGGAGGTTCACCAGATTGGACAAGCGGGGTGGGGGGAGGGAAGGGGGTGGGAACAGGAAAGACAGGAGAGTGAACGAGACAGAACTCTCCCGTGTTCCTGTATGAATACACGACCCGAGAAACTCCACGACATGTACAACCACAATAATGGGAAGCTACACTCCATGTGTGTGCCACATCCAAATACATCCCCACATCAGGTATAACTAAAAAGGAGACAGAGAGAGAGAGAGAGAGAGAGAGAGCCAGCCGCATCTGCAGAACGTGGTGCCCGTGGGGTGCAGGGCTGGGACAGGCAAAGTGGGGAGACCCTGGAGCCTCGAGCTGCTCTCCAGCTGTTCCGGAGGGCGACAGGTGTGCCAAAGCCACGGCGGCCACGGCGTGTTGGTCCCCAGCAGGCAAACCCGGGGCAGTGCGTGCTGGAGACAGGGAAGACTGGATGAGGTCGTGAGCGCAGGGCCCTGATCCAGTAACAGGGTGGCCCCATCAGAAGAGGGAGGGGCTCCCGCTCGTCACCAGCACACCATGCCAGGGAGGGCCAGGGCGCACCCAGAGAAGAGGGCAGAGGGAAGCCCCGCCAAGGGCCACCTGAGCTTGGACCCTGGCCTCCAGAATCACGAGGAAACAGTCTGTTGCCCAGGTGGCCCGTCCCTGGCACGGTCGCCGCAGCCTGCGCTGGCTCAGGCAGGGGCTGGTCTGCGGAGCCACGAGCTGGCTGAGAAGTGCTCACTGGCCAAAGCCGGCAATTTAAGCACGAATAAAAATGACACGGGTGGACTCACAGTCCGTCCAAAGGCTGAGAGTCGTGATCCCATGACAGACTTGAGGGCGGGTCCTTCCCTAGCAGATCCCCGACTGATAAAGAGAAGGACGGAGGGCGCTGGGAACGGCCAGGGGGTCTAGCTGGCCAGCAGCCTCGACGAGGAAGAGCCTGGGTCTCCACGTGTCCAGCTCCCAGTCCTGACCAATGACAGAGAGGAGATCGTGGCTTTGCAGAGACTCAACCAAGTACCCAAATTAATGTCACCGATCTCCGGACCCCGCAGCGCCTCGTGTCTCTGGACAGGATGCACCAAGGAGGACACAGTGGCCCTGCGGTGACATTCCTGCCAACAGTGTGTGAAGGAAGCGGGCAAACGTAAGCAGCCGGTGAGCCTGGGTCTCGGGCACAAGGGCGTCCCCGCCACCGTGCTGTCAACATTCCCGTAAGCGTGGAAACATCTCCAAATCTGTCGACAGAATGTTTAAAACCACGTGAGCCCAGGCCCTGCCCCAGGCTAGTGGACTGGACCTGTGGGGCGAGAGGCCCCGCGCCCGTGGTTCTGTGCTGAGGTTGGTGGGTGACGCTCCCTGGGTGACTCTTCTGGGCCTCCTGGGTTGACAGCCCTGTGGCCGGATGGGACGATGACATTCTGACACTCTGTGGACCCAGTGGGCATCAGGGGGAACAGTCCATGCAGGCACGGGCCGTCACAGGGCAGATCCTCACCAGCAGCAGCTCCTGGGGACTGTTAGGTGGGAGTCCCAGAGATGGGACCAGCCTTTGAACAGCTCCCTGCACCTCCTCGCGGCCCCCAGGGCCCGAGGCCACCGAAGCTCGAGACGTACGCTCTACCCGGCTTTTCAGTAAATAAAGGTGGTGCTCCTTTTCTTATTTTTAATTTTAACTGCAGTTTTAACATCACAGAGTTTACTGATCTTGACCATTTTTACGTGTGCCTCCAACAGCACTAAGCACACTCCTGCTGCTCCACCACAGAGCTCCAGGACCTCTTCGTCTTGCAAACCTGAAACTGTGGCATTAAACAGCGATGCCCATTTCCCCTCCCAGGGCCGCCTGTGCCATCACCACTCAGCCCTTGGTTTCTGTGAGTGGGACCACGTGAGACACTGCATAAAAGTGGAATCACACAGTCTTCATCTTTTCGTGAGCATTTTATTTCACTTAGCAAAATACCCTCAAGGTCCATCCATGTTGCAGCACGTGACAGGCTTTCTTTCCTTTTCAAGGCTGAATGATATTCCACTGTCTGCACACACCAGATAGTGTGTGTGTATCCATCCACTGAAGGACACCTGGGTGCTCCCCATGCTTGCTTATTGTGAATCACACGTGCTTTTACCTGGTGGGTAATCTCCCATTCTAACGGGCACACAAGTCACCCACCAACAGTATTACAGGACAGACTGGGATTTAGCAGATCTTACGAGGAGGAATCCCAAATTCCACGTTCCCAGAAAGTTCCCAAGTGACACCGTGCTGGTGGTCTACAGACCACGCTTTGACCAGCAAAGATCTAGACCCACTGAGAGGAGAAAGGAGCTCAGCAGCCCTCTACCACCTCTGGGGGTCCCAAGCCCCTCACCCCCGGCCCCACATGCCTCCAGAGGGCAAAGTCCACAGTAAAGTGTAGGATTTCCTCCTGGGTTCTGCTCCCAGGCCCTCCTCTGGTGGCCGCTCGCCCTTACCTCTCACCTGGCCAGTACCCCATCAGTTGGATCTCCATACTGGACACACAGTCCCAGGCGACTCCCAGACTCCCGGAGGCCCACCTGCCTTCCACGTCTCCCTCAAGCCAGGTCCTGGAGCCCACCCAGGGAACACATAACCAATGCATGCAATGACCGGAATCCAGGGTGTCGGTACCACTGGTGCTGGCCGTGATGGTCTGGGGCAGTCCAGGGACACGGAGGTCAACAGCGTCGAATCAGAAGGTGAGGGAGCTGCTCCTTTCACGTCTGTCTCAACCGTTTAGGAAAAAGTCGCAAAGGCCCCACTACGACTGCCGGTCTGTCCTCTGAAGGGAGAGATGGGCCTCGGCACCGAGCCGGAGGGAGCCAGCAGTCCCCACAGACAGGGAAGCGCCGCTCGGTCTTCCTCGTATGTATTTATTTTTACACTTTCCTTCTATTTGTAGGAAGTGATACTGATTTTCCATTTCTGGCTCTGATGCCAAGTTCCCTTTTAAAACAAACGTATTAACTAAAAGTCAGCAACTTAAAGCACACGCCAGACCAACGATCGGAGGAGGCTTTGGTGGCCAGGCCCTGGGCGCTGCGAGGAGGTGCGGGGAGCTGTCCAAAGTCTGGCCCAGCAGCCTGGGTGCGGCCGGGGACCCCCAACCTAACAGTCCCCAGGAGCTGCTGCTGGTGGGAATCTGCACTGTGACAGTCCGTCCCTGCAGGGACTGTCCCCCTGGGTGTCCACTGGTCCACAGAGTGTCAGAATGTCATCGTCCCATCCGGCCACAGGGCTGTCAACCCAGGAGGCCCAGAAGAGTCACCCAGGGAGCGTCACCCACCAACCTCAGCACAGAACCACGGGCGCGGGGCCTCTCGCCCAGAGGGTCGAGTCCACTAGCCTGGGGCAGGGCCTGGGCTCACACAGTTTCAAAAATCACATCGACAAATTCATTTGCAAATTTACAGAAATGTTGACAACACAGTCGCCAGAGGCCCCCACACCCAGTGCCCAGAAGTGGGGGTGCTGGGAGGGGCCTGGGCTTCTCCCTCAGAAGCCTCTACCCCGACCTGTGTCCTTGTAGCAATCTGTTGACCTCATCCTGCCCCCATCAAATCCAGGGGGCCTGACCCTCCCACCAGATCAGACACCAGCTCCAAGAGAGGGGCTCTTCCCCTATTCCCTGAAACCCAGGGATGGAAAGGGACTTCCCGTATGAGGTGTACGTATGAGGTGTCCCCAGGAGCGCACCTGGGAGACAAGGCAAAGTCCAGAGGTTCAGACGGGGTGGCGAAGGCCTTAACCCCATCGGTGGATTAATCCGCTGATGTGGATTGGCTGGGCAGTGAGTGTAGGCAGGCAGAGTGTGGCCGGATGAGGTGGGTCCCTGGGCTTGCCTTTGGGGTTTCTATTTTGTCCCTGGTGAGCGGGTCTCTCTCTGCTTCCTGGGGCCCTGTCCTGAGCTGCTGTCCCCGTCCACGCTCTTCCGCCACGATGTTCCGGCTCTCCTTGGGCCGGAGCCAGGGAATTGGCCATCTGTGGACCAAGACCTCTGAAACCATGAGCCCCACATGAACTTTCCTTCCTGTGCTGTTCTGCGAGGTCCTTTGGTCGCGGTGAAGCAGCGCTGACTGAACCAGCCTAAAAACGGCTGCCGCTGCGGGCAGAGGCCGGTCCCCTCGGGGAGGGCTGCTCATGCCACAGGGCCCTGCGGTGCAGCCGGGGCTCCTGCGCGTCCTTTAACTCCCTCGGCTTAAGTGATTTGGATCAAAGAAGTTTCTAAAACTCCCCGTCCAGGCATATGACCACCAATTTTTTCCTTGACCTTAAAGGCTTACAAAGGGCATCACCGTGGGGAACTGTGAAACCATCATGAAAATCAACTACCTATTCTGAGATGTCGCCTCGTGCTCCGTATAAAGACACCCTAAAGCGGGGGCACGGTCATTCCCACAGGAACTTCTTCTACTGCCGCAAGCAGTGTCACCATTTTAAAAGAGAGAAAACCATCCTCAGCCATTAGATGCAAATCACCAGAGCGCAGAGCTCGGGGACCTGTCTTAGAATGCCCAACTCAGCACTGAGGGGTCGACCCAGAAAGGAACCCGGGGTGTCATCCCGTCCCTCCCGGCCCTCCTCAGCTAACCCGAGCTCCCTGGGCTCTACGAAACAGGGCTTCCTTCTCCCCGGGGTAGGACAGGCCAGGGGAGATCTGTCCACCCGGCGACCTGGCCCTGCCATCTCTACAGTCTTGATTTACTGGCCAGAGCCAGAGGAGGGGGAGCCTGCTTCCAGGGCTGGGTGCAAAAGGCCCGAGGACCCTCTCTGCCAGCGAGGAGGAGCCGCTCCCCGGCCCGAGCCAGAGGCTCACTCTCAGCTCAGCGCAGCTCTGCCACGTCTGCTCCTCAGCCACGTTCTGTGGCATCTGCCCTGCGGCCTGCACTGGAGGAACCAAGACGGTGAGACAGTCACCCTCCCCCTGTGGAGCCAGAGCCCCGGGGGCAGGGTCATCCGACGGTCACCAGAGGAAACGTGGCCACACGGACCAGCAGCGAATGCCCACCTAAGCAGAGAAGATGGGCAGCTCCGGGAGTCACAGGAAGGAACAGCGGGTGCCGACGGCCCGTGTCAGACAGCAGGGGACCTGCAGGGTGGCCCCTATCGCTGGCCAGGAGGACAAGGGGACAGGTAGGGGTGTCCAGGACGGCTGGGTTGGCCACACAGGGCTTCTAAGGCATCGAGAGGGTCACACACAGAGCCTCTCCCTGGCCCAGGGCCACGGCTTCGCGTCCTCATTTTATCTGTCACACGCCTTCACGCCCCTTCCCTCCAAATAGACCTCTCACACGCCCCACGCCCCTCGGCGTCTGCTCCTGGAGCATCTTGGGAAGAGGAGACACTGGCCGCTACCATCTGAAGGAGCAGAAGCGACAACCAGTAATCAAGAGCCCCGCGCTGCCCCTCGCCTCAAGGGTCAAAACCCCAGTGAAAAGGAATCGTCTGTTTAACTGAATCGGCTCAAGGGACCAGGGTGCTTTGTGGGTCACAGCCCGTGCTGGGGTCCCTGGGCTGGGCAGAGTCCCAGGCTCGCTGAGGGCTGAGATGTGGACGGTCCTTCCCTCCGGCCAACACCTCTTGATCCACTGTTGGGGAGACTTTTATAAACCTGGGACAAGAGCCTCGTCTCCCAGTAAGGAAGGAGGACCGGAGGCTGTGGGTCCATCTGAGCTGCTGGGCCTCCGTGAGTCTCCAGCGGGAAGGAACCAGGTGGATACAGGGAAACCGCGGCCCGTGCAGAGCCTCCTGGTCTCTGGTTGGGAGGCGGCTCCCCCGGGAGGGAAGTGCTAGGGCTGCACTTCGAGGGGCTTATCGGCAGGTTTGGGGAAATCTATCTCAAAGTTTAGTCTCAATTTCTAAGACATCAAACCACTTTCATGTAGGCAAAGGTGACAGGGAAACTGACAACGGGTGGCAGTCTCAAAGATGAGAGGAACAGCAATGGTATTTACAGAGCCATGAATATGGACCAAGCACAGGCGGGGCGTTTCCCATAATCAGCTCATCAAGTCACCACGGGAACTCCTGATACCACCACTGACTTCCTCAATGAGGATGTTCAGAGAGGTTCAGTCGCTTGTCTGAGACCACAGAGCAAGCCAGTGGCAGAGCCGGGATTCAGACTGAGGTCTCTCCAGAATCAAAAACTACATTTAGGGGCTGGGGTGGTAGCTCAGCAGCAGAGCACCTGCCTAGCATGTGTGAGCACTGGGTTCGAGTCTCAGCACTGCATATAAATAAATAAAATAAAGGTCCATCAACAACTAAAAAAACATTTAATAAATAAAAACACACACACACACACACACACACTACATTGAGCACTGTCTCCAGGGAGTGCTGCCCTGAGACACTGGCCCCGCCCACAGATACAGCAGGAGTTCCGGGGCTGAGGACCTAGTGAGCACTTACTGTGTACATGGTGTGTGCCCACAGAGGGCTGATCCTGAAGCTACAGGAAGACCCAGTGTAGCTGGGTCTCTGTGTTTCTCCAGTGGAGGCCCAGCCCACCCACAGGAGCAGATTCTCTCAGCAGCGGTCACTACCTCCATTAAGAAAGGAGAAACTCAAGACCCGGAGCCCACGCCGCTCTGAAGATGCCCATCGGGCGTGACAGTGCTGTGGTGCATTCTGGGTGAGCCCGTGCGTCACACGCCTCCGAGTCACCACTGTTGAAGGACAGCACACCTGGGGCCGGGGACGGTGGTCCTTGCCCAAGGCGGGGTGCTGTCTGCAGAGCAGGAGATCCCGGCGTCCCCGGAGGACGGTGATCAGTCACCTCCGCCATCTCGGACGAGACCAGAAGAGACACAGGGAGGCTCACACCCCTCACGACTCCAGCCGCCTCCACAGCCTTTCTCCTCCTTGAAGCTCTGCGGCCCGGGTCCGAATGGCTGGAGGTTCCGGGAGATGCTGTCCTCGGCGGCTCAGGGGATGCCTGGTCATCGCCCTTCCTGATGTCCCCGGGAGGCAGATTGTCCCGGCGGACTCTGCCTCTTCCTGAGCTGCAGAGCGACGTGGCATCCGTCTGTCCGCATTCAACATGGAGGCTCTTCAAGAAACCGCACAGAGCCACCTGCCCTCTCCCGGCCCCTTTCCCTCCTCTCAGAAACACAAACTCACCTTCGACGGATGCCCTGGGGGGACCAGGGCAGCAGCCGGCACGGCCCTAGCCACCTTCCCCTGGGCAGCCCAGCTCATCAGTGCCCCACAGATTCCAGAAACGCGCGTGGCCCAAGGTGACAGTGACTACAGAAAACCACGTTAGTCAGGAGCCAGGGATTTTTCCCCTCGGGACAAGACAAACACATCTCATGTAGAAACAGCTCGAAGAAACTTCTAGCGGCAGGTGCATTCACTCGTTCTCTTCCTGGTGAGTTCACTCCACAGACGCGGCTGGTTGGGAAGCTCTGGCCTGAGAGGGGTTCTGGGCAGCCCTGACCTCTGACGGACCATCAAGGCTCCGCCCACGGCCTCTCCTTCCGCTCTGCCTGGGTGACTCCATCCACCTGGGAGCTGAGGCTTCCTGGGGGCCCACCGCCGCCCGGCTCTGGGCCGCTTCCTCCTTCTCACCATGTCCACAACAGCGGCCACCCTCCCTCCTAGGGCAGAGCACCCATCCCTCTAGACCAGGGCTCAAGCCCGGGGGTGCTGGCCGCCGCCTCCCGCACACCCCAGCAGCGCCCTGCCTCATCCTGGGTGTGCCTATCCATCCCTGTGCCCAGGTCCCTTGACCTCTGACCTGGACAAGTCCAAGAGCATCCCAAACTTCCCTCCTGCGTCCAGTGTTGTCCACTGTAACTCATTCCCCCACTCAACAGCAGAGAGAGGACTATTAAGAAGCACAGCCTGTCCTTCCTGGTCACTGTGGTGAGGAAAAGTAGCTAACACCTCTGCCTCCTGCTTCACCACCCCTGCCCCTGCGCTGCCCACCCAGCCGGTGGCCTGGCCTCCTCTCCACTGACGTCGCTGCACACCTCCATTCCCACTCCCCCACCTTGAGTGCAATCATTTGGCCTTCTTTCCCATCTCTAAAGGAACCACAGACCTTCTGACCTCGGGGCCTTTGCACATGTGGAAGGGCCTGCTCCCCACCACCCCCTCCTCCAGCTTGCGTCCTCACCGACCAACGCATCGCTGCCTGACAGGGGCCTGCCCCCAGCACCACGCTGACCCCGAGGTCCTCCCGAAGCAGCCTGCTCTTCTAGTCACTGTGATTATGGCCATTTCATAAAACATGACCACGCACTTTGGGTGTTTCCCTCCAGAGACTCTGTTTGATGGAGGCTGAGACCACGCGTCTTGTGTTCCTCCAAGTCCCCCACAGCTGGCATCGGGCACAAAGTGGGGGATACAGATATGGCTGGACACAAGGAAAAAAGTGTCACTGGTCCCATCAGAAGCGGTTCTGCTCGGGCCCAGGTGGGGTGTGAAAGCTGAGTCCCAGCGTCTCCTGAGGTGCCCTGCGGAGCCTCAGGAGGAGGGTGGGAGACGAGTCAGGAAAACAGAGGGCAAGTGGGCAGAGGGGCCCCCACGCTGATGTGTGTGGTCTGGTCACTGAATCTGTCTGTCCTTTGGCCAGGACGCTGGCAGGACATCGACGGTCTCTAGGGTCCGTGCTCCGAGGTGAACGGAGTCCACTGTGGCCTGCCTTGGACAGCAGCGACCCTTCCCCCACTCCAAACAGCGGTGATGCCCGGGAAATGTTTGCTCGAGGGCTACAGACGTGGGCATCGTGGGCATCGCAGCAGGAGGACGAGAGGAAAGGCTGCTCACCTCCTCAGGGCCTCGCTGCAGGTGCTGAGACCACAGGAATCCAACAAATGACTCAATGAGCAATCAAGTGATGACACGGAAGTCCTCAACTCCCCTCCGCCACTCAGGACCTTTCCATCAGATTATGAAGCATTCGTTACGTGCAGGGCACACAGGGCACGGTTTCGCCCAGCTGTAGGGGACAGTGGTGGTCCCCGGGTGACCAGTACGGTTCTTCCAGTTGCTGGATTCTCCAGGCTGCCCACATGACCATGCCCAGTCCCCACACCAAGTCTCGATTTCCTGGAGGAGAAGTGGCAGATAATCCTAAAAATAAATCCAACAGGACAGATTTCCACATCCCCCGTGAGCGCAGAGGGCCCGGGGAAGACCACAGCAAGGCCGGAGTGAAGGGACCAAAACCCTGCCACACGATCCACAAGATGACGGGGTCACGGAGCCCGGGGGGGCATCCGATGAGGAGTCTCAAGTCAACTTTCAATCAGCCGCCCACAGACGTCTCCATTTCTTTGCCAGGATTACACCAGGGCGGCTCTGGTGTCTGCTGAGCGGGCAGATGGGGTCCCAGGGGGGCCGGGAGCTGTGCTGAGCCTCCTGCAGCAGCAGGAGCCCAGAGGAGGAAGAGGAGGAGGAGGACGACGACGACGAAGCAAGGCAGCTCTGGAGCCCTGGCCAAAAGCCACAGCACCTTCGCCCAACGCTGACCTCGTCACCTAAGATGGAGGCCCATCTTCCGGAGGGGAAAGCCCTGCCCTCAGCAGACCTGCCCGCCCCCAAGTACACGGCTTGTTGTGCAGATGCGGAAAGATGACGCGAAATCGCACAGACGTGTCAGAGCCAAGAGCGCCTTGGGCCATGAGCCGTGTCCCCAGGCCTCTGGGCACCAGGGAACCATGTAAAAAACACAACGCATATGACACGCTTACGAAACACATGTGATGGTGCGTCTGCAGCTACGTGCACAGAGCATGTTGAACAACACGGGAATGCCTAGGACACTGAGTAAATGAAGCAAAATAAACTTACACCCATAGGCTCACAGACGTACATGCCTGATACCCAGACATGCACACGGTCACCCTCAATGTCCCCCGGAGATGGGTCCAGGGCTCCTGGTGGGTGCCAAAACCAGAGGCGGCTCGGGTCTCCTGGGTAAAATGGCATAGGTTTTGCATCGAACACGCACACACCCTCCCCTACGGCTGAGTCATCTCCAGACGATCCCTGACCCGGTGCCCACGCTGTGCGTGGTCTGGGGAATAACAACAAGATGGAAGGCCTCTGTGGTCACTGCGGAGGCCTCTTGTTTCTGAATACTCTTGATCCACGGCCTGACTGAAAGCAGACACACAAGGCATGGGTCTGGAAGGCCCACTGGGCACACACGCCAACCGTGTGCATGTGTGGACACGACGCCCAAGCACGCCAGAAACATGGAGAAAGCAAGGCCCGCGCCCCTCCCACCTGGAACACCAAGATGACGGCATTCTAAGGAAAGACATTAGTGGAAGAGGTTTTTGTTTGGAGATGTGTCCTTAACCGTCTTTTGCTCCGTTTGAATTCTTTTTTACGTATGTTTTTCTTTTGCGTCTGTTTGCCTTAGTCGTACACACATCAGGCTCATTCTGACACAAGCACGAGACACATCCCCCGGTACCCCCCTCTCCCTGCCCTCTGCTCCCACTTGCTCTCTCTCCTCTATTGATCTTGGGCTATTGACCTATAGTTTTTCATTGTGCCCTATGGATACACAGAAGGGCAAGACTCACTGCGGCGTCCAGGTACATAGTGGGAGGCTGGGTCGCTCCTCCCTCTGTTCCCCCCCTTCCTGCCCCGCCTCCCTTCCCATCAACCCCTTCTCCTCCCCATCTCCCTTCTGTTCTCTTGAAATCCCCCCACTTCTTAATTTTTCCCTTACTTTATTCTAGCTTCGGCGTGTGAGAGAAGACCTGCGACCCGTGGCCTTCTGGGTCTGGCCCATGTCACTCAGCACGACGTTCTCTCCATTTCAGCCATTCTCCAGCAGACACCACCGGTTCATTATTCTCGTGAGTGTGCTGCATCAGTGGGGGCGGGGGGGTGTCGAACAGGGAGAGAAGGGAGGTGGGAAGCCTCGGGGGCCTGGGCCACGTGTCATAGGACCCCCTAAGAGGCCACCGGGACTAGACACCGCTGTCACCTCCGCCTTCTGGTAAAGAAACCCAGGCGTGGGCTAAACATGATGTTCGCAGGTGGACGCCTGCAGATCAGAACCCAGGGCAGCTGCCTTGGAATCAGAAAACGCCAGCCCTGAGGGTCACCATGAAGCCAGAGAGAGCACTGTAGCAGGTGGGCGTGGAGACGCTTTCCTGCCAAAGGATACATTTGGGAGAAAATTTTTGCCACAAGCACATCAGATAGAGCACTGATCTCCAAGATAAATAAAGAACTCGAGAAACTTAACACCGAGAAAAAAAGAATCAATAAATGGGCTGAAGAGCTGAACAGACACTTCTCAGGAGATACACATTCAATCAGCAAATATATGAAAAAATGTCCAGCGTCTCTAACAATTAGAGAAATGTAAATCAAAACTTCTCTAAGATTTCATCTCACTCCAGTCAGAATGGCAGCTATCGAGAATACAGGCAATAATAAGTGTTGGCGAGGATGTGGGGAAAAGGCACACTCACACACTGCTGGTGGGACTGCAAATTGCTGCAACCAATCTGGAAAGCAGTATGGAGATTCCTCAGAAAACTGGGAATGGAACCGCCATTTAACCCAGCTATCCCACTCCTCAGTCTGTACCCATAGGACTTAAAATCAGCATACTATAGTGACAAAGCCACATCAATCATTTATAGCAGCTCAATTCACAACAGCTAAACTGTGGGACCAACCTAGGTGCCCTTCAGTAGATGATGGATCAAGAAACTGTGGCATATATACACAAAGGAATATTACTCAGCAATAGAAGAGAATAAAATTATGGCATTTGCAGGTAAATGGATGGAGCTGGAGAATATCATGCTAAGCCAAGTAAGCCAGTCCCCAAAACCAAAAGCCAAATGTTCTCTCTGATAAGTGGGTGCTGATCCATTATGGGGCGGGGGGGGGCATGTGAAAATGGAGGAACTTTGAATGGGTGAAGGGGAGGGAGCAGCTGGGCCTGGTGGTGCACACCTGTCATCCCAGCAGCTCGGGAGGCTGAGGCAGGAGGATCGTGAGTTCAAAGCCAGCCTCAGCAAAAGCGAGGTGCTAATCAGCTCAGTGAGCCCTGTCTCTAAATAAAATACAAAATAGGGCTGGGATGGGGCTCAGTGGTCGAGTGCCCCTGAGTTCCAAAAAAGAAAAAAGGAGAAAGGGGTGGGAAGTGGGCATGGGGGCAGGGAAGATGGTGGAATGAGGTGGCCATTGCTACCTAGTTACATGCAGGACTGCACATAGGGTGAGGCACCACGTACAACCAGAGAAATGAAAAGTCGGGCTGCAATTGTCAATGAATCCAAATGCATGCTGCTCTCCTATATACCTAATTAAATAAGTTAACTGATTAAAAAAACTTTAAAATAAAAGAATACTGAATTTGGTGGAGGGGAAGGACTGCCAAGCCAAAGCCTGCACGTCAACCCCAACACACCGAGTAAGTCCTTTCTGTATTCAGAAGAGCCCCCAGTGGGGGGTCTCAGCACGAGTCCCTGACACTGTCTACCTCCGGCTTCACCAGTAGATAACAGGATGCCCCTGTGGGGGGGATGGACAGCAGAGCAGGACAGCAGCCCCAGCCACCTCTCCCCCAGCCGCCCCCCCCCCAGCTGCCAGCCACCTCTCCCCAGAGCCCTGCTACTGAACCTGCCATGAGCCAGATTTCAATGAGCAGCAGCAGGTCGTGGCCTGGGGAGCACTCTCCGGAATCCTGCTGGGTCAGTTTCACTGTCCAGGTGCCTGGCCTGCGGGGCCAGTTTGGCATCAGCACAGAGCCCTGTCTGGAATTTGCAACCAGGGTTGGGGAAAGGTGGACGTGCTCCTGCGAAGGAGAACTGCTGGTTCACAGGTCCCTCTACATCACAAGTTGCTTTGCTCTGTTCCATTTTGGGCTGGGGATTGAACCGGGGGGGGGGGGGGGGGGGCCTTCACCACTGAGCTACATCCCCAGTCCTGTTTCTGTTTTCATTCGGACTCTCGCTATGTTGCTTAGGGCCTTGCTAAGAGGCTGAGGCTGGCCTCCAACTTGAGATCCTCCTGCCTCAGCCACCCGAGTCACTGGGATTACAGATGCGTGCCACAGCTGCCACAGGTCTTTTTGAAAACCTAGTATCTGAGCACCGTGATGGAGACGGTGGGACGCAGGGGTGAACTAGACATGTTTACCCTCTGGCGCAAAGAGCTGCTCTTCTAGGGACAACAGGATTGCAGGGAGGCTCCTATGGCAGCAGGCAGACTCTGGGCCACATCCTTCCCGTGCACATCTCTCCAACCCTGCCAGTGACCCAGGATGGGTCCTCATCACAGCAAATCATCCAAAGGAATAGCAAAGTGGAACTCAGAGAGGTTAAGTAATGGCTTTAAGGTCGCACCACTGGCAAGTGGCAGAGCCCCAGGCCCCAGGACCCCAGAGCCAGTACTTGGCTGCCAAGGGGCACAGCTCTCATCTCAGAGGGGATCAGAACTCCCTTGGAACAGGGCTCATGACTTGCAGGGAGTGCAGTGTCACCATGGCAGGGAGCTCCTCCTGACGGCAGCACTCTGAATCACGGGGAGCCACACCCAGGGCTTGTGCAGGAGATACATGAGACCCCCCCAAGCCACACCAAGTGGCACATTCCGAGCACTCAGCAGGGCTAAACCCTCCGTCACAAATTCCTGGCAACAGCAATTCAATGATCCACGACTGATTCCCGGCCATGAATGTCAAAATCATGAGCAACCAGGGCACACATCAGAGCTTCCCAAAAGGTTTCCCACAGAACTTTATTCTGCAAGCTGCTTCTCAACGAGCTGAAAGTGACCGCTTGTATTAACTCGCCTCTGACTGGCGCCAGGCACTAGCTGAGCACCTATGCATACTGATTTTATCTCCCACAACCCTCTGAGAAAAGCACCATTCTGACCCATTGTACAGACCCAAAAACAGGCTGAATGAAGCTGGCTGAGGTTCAAGGTCACACACGGTGAATGGTGGGGTCAGGACTAAGCTCAGACGGGCCACCTCCAGAGCCCTGTCCTGTCGGTCACTCTATATACTCTCCACCTCTGGGAACTGCTCTGTGTGCTTCCTGGACACCCATGTACATCAGCAGGTTAGGGAGACGCCTCACTATTCTTCAACACCTACCAGTAACGCAGCAAAACTGTACATAACAAACCAATAATGAGCAAATGAAAAATGATCACACACGGAGCCGAGAGGCGAAATACATAACGGGAGCCAGCTGCAATGGCGCCCGTCTGTCATCCCAGCACCTGGGGAGGCTGGGGCAGGAGGATCACAAGTTCGAGGCCAGCCCCAGCCACTTAGCCAGACCCTGTCTCAAAACAAAAAAAAAACAAATAAACAAAAAATAAAGTAAAATAGATAATGGGAGGGAAGATAAGAGAGGGGGGAAGCCACTTTACACAGAATGATCAGAAAATGTCCTCTGGGAGGGCATTTGGACTAAAACATTTAGGCTGAAAATTAACAGAGAAAACCAAGTCAACCCAAAGCTCATTCTCTGAAAAAAAAAAAAGATCATGAATTTGAAGGATCTAAATAGACTGATCAAGAAAACAAGTAAGGGTTAATAAAGTAGGGGCCATCACTACAGACCTTTCAGATATTTTTTTTTTACTTTTTCTACTTGTTTTAATTAGTTACACATGACAGTGGAATGCATTTATGCACTTTGATATATCATACATAGGTGGGATATAATTTCTCATTACAAACCCCTTTATACCTGTAAGTCTGACAACCCAGATGAGATGGACAGACTTCTGGATACACATACGTACATGCGTACACACAC
The DNA here is from genome assembly GCF_001458135.2 of Marmota marmota marmota. NCBI lineage: Eukaryota > Metazoa > Chordata > Mammalia > Rodentia > Sciuridae > Marmota > Marmota marmota. The sequence continues at coordinate 1,230,241 of NW_026000185.1, read as the reverse complement.
ATAAAGCACACACATATAGAGAAAACAGAAATTAAAATGACATTATTGCCAGGCACCGTGGCGAACACCTGTAATCCCAGCGGGCTTGGGAGGCTGAGGCAGGAGGACCATGAGTTCAAAGCCCGCAAAGCCCTAAGCAACTCAGTGAGACCCCCTCTCTAAATAAAATACAAAAAGGGCTGGGGATGTGGCTCAGTGGTTAAGTGCCCCTGGGTTCAATCCTGGGTACCAATAAATAAATAAATAAATAGCATTGTTGTTTAATGTGTGACACAATTATTGATCATTTTAATTATAGTCTGTAATTCCAAAACAATGGCCATACAACACTGCTGGAATCAGACAAAGAAAGTTAAATACAATGAACATTATTTTTTTTAATGTTAAAGAACATACCATGGCCCTGGGGAGTACAGGAGGGAAGAGCAAGCTAACAAGAGGGGGACTGGCTCTGTCCTTCACAGGGCCACAGAGGGCCGGGCCCACAGTGCTGATGCTGAGATACAGTGTGGGCAAGCCCCAGGCGGGACCCCTGGGACCTGGAGAGGAGCCGGAGGGTGACCTTCACCGCACCCATGGGCCGTGACGGTGCACAGCTCAGGGAGCTCCCACCGGGAGGCCCCAGGCCAGAGCACATGAAGCAGAGGCAGTGGAGTGGAGGGCGGCCGCGGCAGACCAGGCGCCCACAGAGGAGTCCTGACCTTTGAAGGCTGATGTGTAAACGCGGGGCGGAGCAGGGGAAGATGTGCCCTCTGTGTCCCCAGAAGGCCCCAGGCACCGGCCCCCGCCATCCCAGGATGCGCACAGCTAGTTTGTTCTGGGGAGCTGAGAACAATGTCCACTCAACCAAAGCAAAAGTGACTTCTGCACAAGATTCTGCACGGTCAGTTCTCTGACAACTATTTCCTAAGACGACAAACAAACCCAGACCCCGGCTCAGAATACATACGGTGACCGGCTAACCAAGGAGTGGCCAACTAGGGTGACCTGTGCGAGGGCGTCAGGAGCCACATGGGCGAAAGGCAGACGTCCTGGGTCCTTTGCTGGGGCAAGGTCAGCCCCCCATCCCATGCACCAGGCTTACACAGCTCTTAAAGTCTTTGTTTAAACCTCTTTGATGTATTAATTTCTCTTTTTAAAAAAATCCCAATTTTCAGTCTCCCTGAACTGTTGGAAGAACCAATGACATGAGGCCCACGTTCTCAAGTGGCAGGGGTCAGCTGACGGGGGCCACTCCCATGCGCTCAGATCTTACCTGGTTTGTTGAATTTTGTGAGTTTCCACCCCCCTGTTTTCTGTGTTTCCTCCCCACCTGACGTGGGCTGCTTCAGACGATCAGACCCAATGCATGGAATGAGAGACCCAGAAATGAACCCACACATATCCAGCCATCTGATGCTCCACAAAGGGCCCCAAAACACACACTGGAGAGAAGACAGTGGGGCTGGGAAAACTGAATAAGCACCTGCCGACGACGGAAACTGGACCCCTCCCACCCTGTATGAAAATCAACTTAGAATGGAACAGAGACCTTAACCTGAGACCTGAGACTCTGAGGCCATTAGAGGAAACAGGGAAACACTTCAAGACAGGCGGTGACAGCTCAGGAGGCGAAAGAATGGACAGATGGGATCACATCAGATTAAAAAGCTTCTGCCCAGCAAAGGACACCATCAACAGATGAACACAGAACCTACAAAATGGGAGAAGATCTTTGCTAGCTGCTCCTGTGACGGAGGATTAACATCCAGAACAGACAAAGACCTCGAAAGGCTCAACATGGAGAGAACAAGTGACCCCATGAAAAATGGGCAAAGACGACACCTCAGTGTGGTCTCACCAAGCCACAAGGAAGCTAGGACCTTTCACACCAACTCTGACCCCTCGTGGGTGAGGGCGGCGCGGGGAAGGAGGTCTTCCCTGCCTTTTCTGGTCGGCCACGGGCAAGACCAGGCACAACCCCTGGCCAGAGAAAGCCCTGGGCAGAGAGGCGCCCGCACTTGAGCTGAGAAGTCTTGGGAACTTTCCGTCCAAGCTTCTTCAGGTGGCCCCCAGGTGGGCCCAGAGGTCATGGGCAAAGCGTTAATAACATCGCTAAAGGCACATTCCGACTCACTTAACTGGGGAAAAAAAAATAGTGCTAAAGCTTACTCCATGCACACCTGAATACAGGGCCCCCAAAATCGTCCTTGGGACTTAATTTCTCTCCCTGCTGCTGGGCTGCCTTCCCATTGGCGGAGTCACTGGCTTCAAGTGGAAGCAAGAAGGGGCCAGCAGCTCTCCCCTGTCATCTTCTCAGACTCACTTTTCACAGGAAGTACAAAGTCCCCTCCCCGAGAGCTCGTATCTTCAGAGGCACACACTGGAAGATGCACAGACGAAATGATACCACGTTGGAAATTGTTCCAAAATAATCTACTGTGGGTGGTGAAGCTGATGGTCCATGTGTCGATGAGGGCCGAAGCTAGAGGGTGGGCACGTGAAAGTGACCTCTGTTCATGATATTATACCGTCACTTCTGTTTTCATGTATGTCGGACACTTCCCACAATAAAAAGGTAATGTTGAAAAAAAAATGACCTCTTTCACTCAAGTTGGAGTTCAAGCCTCATTCCATCTCTGGGCTCTTGGTGAGCCACCTCACCATCCCTGGACATTCACTGAGGCCGGGGGGTAGGAGGACACTAGTGGCCAGGGCCTGGACGTATATGCCACTTCTGACCTGGTAGGAGATGTCCACAAGAAGCTCATGGGTCACAGCCGGGGAGGGGGACTGACAGGGATCAATCAGGCATAGCCACAGAGGAATGTTAGTGGGTGTTAAATGCACAAAGAAATTGGAAACAGAGTGGGCGCCGGGTATCTTTGCTCGTCCAGAATCCTTTGCCGGTCTGGGTCAATGCATTCCAGCTTTCCCCTGGACAACTGGCCCTTCCAGCTCTGTGGACCGGCACCCCTGGAACTAGCAGAGCTCATGTGGCTCCTCTGGCCTCCGAGAGGCAGGCCGCGGTGACTGATAGAAAGATGGGTGTGTGACACTGGGAAGACCCATGAGACGCGATCCTGGGACATTCTCTTCCCTGGAGGTGGCCAAGCAAAAGGATGAGTGTCTGTCACCAGGGAAAGTCTGCTAAAGAATGAGTCTGACACAGAAGAAAGTGAAGCCAACCAAAGACAGAGGTTCCTGATAACAAGGGTGGGCCTCCCACTCAGCCCTGCTGCAAGCCAGACACCCTTGGACCCTTATCTGACCAAATAAATTTCCTCCTCGGACTTGAGGCTGGGTTAACTTCTGTCACTTATATCCCTTGCTAATAATCTGAACTCTGGTCACCCCCACTGTGGCAACTGGAGTTTATCATGCCCTGATACCTGCAGAGTTGGGGTATAGAAAAATCCTCCTTAAGTACAGGTTTACTTGTACTTAAACACTGACCACCATTCACGCCCTGAGAACACACTCCATACCCAACCCTGCGCCCAGACATGGGATACAAAGATTGCATGTCTTCCACACGTGGTGGGGAGGAAAGAAGAGATGCAAAGCGCAGACAGTGGCTTGGCCTGAAATCCTGGGTCCTTCCCAGCCCTACCGGGAACTGTGCAGAAAAGAGGACTCTAGGCAAAACTCTCCCTCTCCTAAAGAACGCACTCCACATGACCCAGCCCTGATGGCCCATTTCTATGACCCAGAAGTATCACAGTTTGAGCCAAGAAGAAGGATCCAATATTGACTTATTCTACTTGATCAGAGACCACGGAATCTAATTTCCACCAATGGAAGATGAGCATAAACATAGTCACATCCAAGCCAGGGCTCTTAAAAAAAAATGCTTTCTCTTTACTCTTTCTTCTGCTGATTGGAGACAGAGGACAGCAAGATATTGGGGATTGGAAGGGTCACAACATGGCAGAAGTCTGAGTCCTTGACGCCATCGCGGAGGAAAGCTCTTCACCAATCAGGAAAGCCAAGACATGAGCAAGAAACAAACTTCTGTGCTTGACCACTGATGGGCTTATCTGTCACAGCATCCACCACGGCCCTAATACACTGTGAATCAGTGTGTGCCTTGCCCACTCTGCACCGGTGAGCTTTGCTCTTCTTCCAAGAAAAGGGGGTGTCCCAGCTGTCTTGGCTAAGCTCACTCCATGAATATCTTCCAGGAATCTATGAGTTGATGCAAGTCAGGGATTGGGCCTTTGTCATCTCTTTAGCTTCAGCAGTGAGACACAAACAGTGGATTCAAACAACCAAACAACAACAACAAAAAACCATCCGAGAAAGGAAGGCAGGTGGATCTTCTGCTTTCTAACCCAAGGGTTCTTAGCTGGGGAGACCCTGTGCCCAGGGAACACTGGGATATGTCTGCAGATGCTGTTGGCTGTCACAATCAGGGAGTGCTCCTGGCATCTGGTAGGTAGAGGCTGCTGAACATCTCACGCTGTGCAGGACCGACCCGCCACAAAGACGTCTCCTGCACAAAATGCTGGAAGCACAGGGACTTGGGACTCTGCTCAACCCACGTTCCTACCGAACTTGACCAGTTTATCATGTTCTCAGTCCCCTCCTCCTCCGGAACTCTGCTGCCTCCTAAAGCCAAAAGGTCCTTTTCCTGGCTTCCTGAATCATGAAACATCGGTTTTCCAGACGTGTCCCCTAGGATTTTACCTCTTTATGAAAATCACCTCTGCTTTTCTCACTGAGCACCTTGCACGCATGCCCAAGAAGAGAGTCAGTTCCAGCTCAAGGAAGGCCAGTCTGCCACAAGGTGCACACAGACCCTCACCTGCTCCTGCCTCCCAGGGCTCTACCTCCCACCTCCCACTGTCCCACCCCCAGGCTCCTGGTCATTCCAGACTTGGGCTCCTCCTGGCCTCCTTTCAGTTCCTACGCCGGCAAAGCTAATGGGAAAGTCGGATCCAGTTTCTAATATCCATTTTAAAGCTCCACATCCAAGCACATCTTTCCAAACCAGCCACAGAAGTCGCAGGCCAGCAGACAGTCTGAGGATTGGATGCACTTTGATTACTCCAGCACCCTGGCCACACGGGCCCAGGAGGTCACCTAATCACCCTGCCTCATGTATTGGCTTGTGGCCCAAGAAACGCTGGGGGAAGGTCATCCAGCTTGTGTGGGAAGGGACCCAAAGTCTTGGTCTTCAAGCTCAGAAGCTAGTACAGGGAAGATGGCCTTTGGGGAATAGCACTCAATGTCTTCAGCTTCCCCCTCTGGAATCTCCCTCAGCAAGGTGCCCAGAGAACCCCGGCCCACACGGCTTGCTCTGGGTCCCAGTGAGCACAGAAATGTCCATCTTGAGATTCTCAAGAGCCTGGGGACCACGAAGGCCCAAGCCCATCGTCCATTTCCATAACGCCAACACAAGAGGTTTCAGACTCAAGCAAGGGCCCTGGGTGGGGACAGGGGCACATCTCAAGTTCCCAGGCCATTCTGCCTGAGCTGACATCAGAGGCCGAGTCTTTCAAAGCACAGGGATGTGACAGTTTCTCTAAATATGAGTCACAGCAGAGCGGACAATCACTAAGAGAGAACATTCTCCTGGAAATGAAGGGTGACCAAATACTCAAATGTCTGACACTTTAATACAGATCTCGCCCGAGCGCCTGTTACGCCAGAGGAAAGATTTCAAATAATGGAAACACTGTCAGACAATTCTTTTAAAGGCAGAGTTGGCACACGCACACACACAAAAAAATCTCATCTGGCCCTGAAAACAAGAGGGGACCATGGTTTGATTAAAATGAAGGATTGCTTCTAGACTCCGGAAGACCTCTTCTCCCTAAGGCTCCATACCAGAGGAGCTCCACTCACCCAGAAGCCTGAGCCCCACCACAGTTCACTCAGTGCCTTTCTTTCTGGGCACTACTGGCTGAGAAACTGGTCACCTCTTGACAAATCTATCATTTTTCCAGCTGCACCCAGGCTCCGGAGGCTGAGAAGCCAAATTCCCTCCTCATGTGGGGTCCCTGATCAGAATGTAAGGTACACCTCCTGTCGGTCGGCACAGCCAGACACCTAGGGAAAACACCACCTGGCACCGCGCTGAAGAGCCCTTTTGTGGTGTCAGCTGCCCCCTTCGCAGTCTGTTGGAGCTGGAGGAGTTTTAATGCAAGTGAAATCTCTCCTGGGAGAGGGTTGGTAAGGAAGCCACACGGGGGGAGCGGGGGCCTCTGCCCAGTGAGGCCCTTCCTTGCACCAGGTGAGAGGATTCCGAATGAGCTATTTTCTCCCAAATCCTGTAATTGCCTGGAGCATGTGATCTTCTTGAAGGTCATTTGAGATACGCTGCTGTCAAATCTCTCCCAGAAAGTTTCTGCTTTGATTAGTGAGTCCCTGATGCTTATTTCCTAAAAGGCTCTTTTTGTCCTTAAAATTTAAAAAAAAAAAAAAATGGGGAATGTTAAAAATTTAAAAAGGAATTAGATGAATAACCAGCTAAATGTAACTTGGCAAGATGAAAAGGGGAAGCAAGATACTGTGCAAACAGTGCCGACCTCCTCGGGCCCCCTGCCGGACGGTCAACCTTGGAGACAACGGTGCCTGGTCAGCAGATCTGTCCAGGCGACTCGGAGACGCAGGACATCCATCATCCCCTGCACCGCCCGCCACTCAGCCTTTTGATGGAACCCAACTACATCCATCACTGGTGAAGCCCATGAATACCAGGCCCTTGGGGCCTACAGAGGATGGGAAAGGCCAAAATATAACATGAAATCAGAACTCTGTGCCTTTAAGGACTCAGGTGTCTAAGGCAGCATCTACCCGCACCTGATAAACGGAGAGGGAGCTGCCCTGGGCCTGGCCTCAGACGCTGAGCCAGTGATGCCAACGCCTGCATCAAGGAAGAGACATCAAAGGTGATCCCCGACACGATGAAATGGGCCAGTGCTCCTGGCTGTTTGGCCAGAATCTGTTTGCCAGAAATATGGGGACGCCTCTGCCATCCAGGCTCAGGGGCTCCCTGCTTTAGACGCTGGGATAGTCGGCCAATCAGCAGCATCCAGTGGGTCTGTGTGTTGTTGTTGTTGTTGCTGCTGTGAAGCCCTGGATCAGGTCTGCAAGCTCAACGTGCTTTGGTTTTCTATGGAAGGTTCTAAATTAACCTGTCAACACTCATATCCTCGAGCAAAGGAAGCCACTGCTTGTTGATGCCATGATGTGTAAGGCACCGAAGGTGCAGTCAGCCCCAAGAGCGCCCCAACTCTCCAGCTTTGGACTCCGGGAAGCTCCCACGTACCCTGGGTGGATTTCTGGAGCGGGGCTTCTCAAACTTCAAGCAATCACAAATGGCCGGGTGCCTTCTGAAAATGCAGACTTCCGACTCCATCGACCTGGACAGGACTGGACGCTCTACATTTCTGTGCGTGTGTGTGTGTGTGTGTGTGTGTGTGTGTGTGGTGCTGGGGGTGGAACCCAGGGCCTCACAAGTGCTACGCAAGTGCTTCTGCCCCTGAGCCACAGCCCAGCTCAGGTCCGGCTCTTCTAGCAGCTCTGGGAGGACGCGGAGGCTGCCGGTCCGGGGACCACACCTTGACCACTGAGGGTCAGGAGGACCCCCTTTCGGCTGGCTGGTGGCACGGGGTGGGGATGGGCCTCGGGTTCTGAGTCAGACCAGCTGGGCTGGCATCTGCTGCCCGGCTTCACCCTCCCCCCCCCATGTCCTTCAGTGTCCCTGTTTGCAGGACGGTGCCCAGAATAACAGCACAAACAGCGCTGCTTGGAGACCCGAACGAGGCCACACCCAAGACCACCACATTGTGCACGACCCTCAGGACGTGAGCTGTGCTGCCCAGTGCGGTCACCCTCTCACAGGTCCCTGGCCCACCACCTCTCCCGCCAGATGAAATCCAGAAGGGTCCTAGAGGAAGCCGCTGCCTGCACTTCAGCTGCGCTACTTGACATTCAGTGGTGAACAGAGGGGGGCCCACCCTCAGGAGCACATTTCACAGGTGACACAGAGCCACACACGTGGACAGACAAGTTAAAGCTGCTGAAGAGCTAAAGTGAGGTCCCTTGGGAAAGCAGACGAAGGACCACCAGGCAGGCCGGCCTCTGCAAGGAAATGACATTCAACCAAGTTTGAAGGATAAGGAGTCGTCAACCAGGTGCAGAGGAGTGGGAAGAGCATTCCAGGAATAGGAAAGACAGGGTGCAAAGGCCCTGGGGTTGGAAGGAAGGAGGAAAATGCCAGGAAACAAAGCCAGAGCAGAGCAGGGCCACAGAGGCTCTCACAAGGATCCTGGATTGTACTCCAGAGGCCACGGGACGCCACGGAAGAGCTGCAGACACGTGTGTCTCACAGAACCTTGATCGAGAGGCGCAGGAATCAAGTCTCACAATGGCCAAAAACTGATCTCTTAAGGCCTCGCGCTTCAGCCAGAAACTGAAGGTCTCAACCCTGGGGACAGAACCCCACTGCAGAAGTTCACGGCCACAGGAGCTGGGAAAGCAGAACCACACGGAGACTCACCCCAAGTCCAGGCGGTCCTGGGTGGAGCAGCTCCAGTGGAAAGCCCCTCACTGGACAAGCAAACAGGCCCCTGGGCAGCCTGTCCTCCACTGCCCGCCCAGGACTGCAAGGGAATAAGCAGATCCCTTCACAAACTGCCCTGGAGCCCCCCTCAATCACACAGATCCAAGACATGACGGGGAGCGGCAGAGACTCCCCCCCCCGTGTCTGAAACCTGAAAGCAGAGCGGGGAGTGACCGCGTGACCCCTCCCCTGCAGTCAGAGCAGGGACCAGTCCCCAGTCCCCCAGGCGCCTGCCGCCTAGCCAAGCCCTGGGCCTGCCTGAGGCCTGGCGGCAGGAGCAACAGCTGTAGCACAAAGGAGGGGCTCCTGGCTTCCTCGGCCCCCTGCAGGAGAGAGGGAGCAGTGGGCGGATGCCCAAGGGCCAGGCCTCCCCATCTCCGCTCACAGACGGCAGAGCACTCTCCAGCCTGGACTGCGCTGTCACGCTGAGCCGCAGGGAAACCAGGACTGGGGAGACCAAGTGAGGACACAGAGGGAGACCCACCCCGACTCCTCCCAGGGAAGCGAAACCCAAGCTTCTCTTGTCATCTTGCTTTTCTTCATGGTAAGAACGACGCAGAGCTCCCTTCACATTCCTGTGTTAACTGACGGGTGTCTTTATTTTATTGGGATTATTTTGTACTATTAACAGGGCTTAACATTTCCTCGGGCATTTGTCAACCTTTGGATTGCTATTCCCTAAGCACTTTGTTAAATTTTCTTTGTCCATTTTTCTTCTCAGGTGTCTCAGTCTGTTTTCTGTGGCTGTGACAGAACGCCTGAGACCAGGTGATTTTAAAAATAAGAAGATGTTTATTCAGCTCACAGCTCTCGAAGGTGGAACCAAAGATCCACTGGGCAGCCCAACCTGGTGAAGGCCATAACACAGCAGGGGAGGGGAGGACAAGGGGCGCATGCCAAAGAGAAAGCAAGAGACACTGGGCGCTCACACCCCACCACGGCTTCCAGAAAGGCACCCCCCCCCTCAGAATGTCCCAGTCACCTCTTCAAGGCTCCACCACCTCTTGGGACTCCTGCCCCGGAAATCAGGGTTCCAACATGTGAACGTTGGGGGACACATTCAACCAAGGTGTGTCTCTTTGCCTCATGGGTAAGTCACCTTCCTGAGTCCAAGTGAGTAACTCTGGGGCAAACATCACTAAGCTCTTTTCTCTCGACCTTTTGTCAGTGTCTCTTAGTTTTCTTTGTGGTGTTTCTTGAACTCTCTGTAAAGACCACAAAGCGGCCATCTGATTCTGCCAAAAATAATTTCTGTCTTTGAAAAAATACGGTTTTGAGAACATCCGTGAGTCACCTGCTAACATGCCCCAAATGGCTCAGGGATCCTTCTGCTGTTATGAACCCCGCTGGTCGGTGACAGCACCACCACCGTCCCTAAGGGTGGCCTTAGGGACCCTCTAACTTCCCATGGTGTCAGGAATGAGGATGGTTTCTGGGACTTCTGAATCCCCCTCTGAAGTCCTGAGGCCACCAGGAACAAAGGAGGGGCCTCGTGGCCGCCGATGCCCTCGGTCACTGAAGGCCAAAGTGCTCTTCTGTCCCCCAGTGCCTCTCCTCACCACCTTTCTTTTGTCTAAAAAGCTTCGCCATAGCAACAGGGACCAAGAACCCCTCTCAGACACCAACTCCTCGGTCTCAGAATCCAGCTGCACTGGGACAAAGTGAGGAAGTCTCAGGGGAGATGTACCCACTCTTGTCCAACATGAATCACCTGGGAGCTTTGGCACCCAAGAAAATGTGGGGCTCCTCCCACGGGACAGGAACTGTCCCACCCCGGACCTTGGCGCGTGATCTTCCCTCACTTAAACACCACTTCCCACCCCCTGATGGTCTCCCCATCTCAGCCTCACCATCAGAGCCCCTGGGAAGCCTTCTCCAGCCACCAGGGTAGACACGAGAAGGGACACCCCTCGCACCAAGAGCTCTTAGTATCGTCTCTAGAACTAAAAGGGCAACAACTGTGTGTAAGAGTAACTGCCCGTTTATCCGTCTGTCTGCCAGCCTCTCGGCAGCTGTGAGTCTTTCACCACTGCGTCCCTAGAAAGGCGCACAGAGTCGGTCACACGGATCACAGTGTGGTCGTCCCTCAGTGTCTGCGGGGAGACTGGCAGATACCAGAATTCACAGATGCTCAAATCCCTTATATAAAACAGACCCAGCTATCCCACTCCTCGGTCTGTACCCAAAGGACTTAAAATCAGCACACTCCAGGGACGCAGCCACATCCATGTTTATAGCAGCTCAATCCACAACAGCTAAACTGTGAAACCAACCTAGGTGCCCTTCAGCAGATGAATGGATAAAGAAAATGTGGTGTATATACACAATGGAATATTAGTCAGCCTTAAAGAAGAATGAAATGGTGGCATTTGCCAGCAAATGGGTGGAGTCGGAAACTATCAGGCTAAGTGAAATAAGCCAATCCCCAAAAAACAAAGGATAGATGTTTTCTTTGATATGTGGATGCTAATTCACATAAGTGGAGGGCTAGGGAAGAACAGAGTCACTGTGGATCAGGTAGAGGGGAGTGAAGGGAGAGGGGTATAAGGGGTAGGAAGGATAGGAATGAATCAGACATTACTACCCCATGTCCACACATGACTATACGACTGTGTGATTCTACATCATGGGCAACCCGAAGAATGAGAAGTCAGACTCCGTTTATGTCTGTGTCCAAGTGCATCCTACTGTCTGTCGTGTATAAGTAATCAGAACACATTTTTAAAACCCATATCCAGGAAAAAAAAGAGTGCACTGTGTGCATATGACCTACGACCTTCGCTCAGATACTTGAAACCACCGCGTGACGACTCATAAAGCCTCAGTAACGTGACCGCTACGGAAGTGCTGCTGTGTTGTGTTAGAGAACAAGGACAAGAATAGGTCTGTGCGTGTTCGGTGCAGACACAAGTTTTCTTTCCTGAACGTTTTCGATCCTTGGTGGGTTGAATCCATCCATGCAGCACCCACAGACACAAAGGGCCAACCGGGTATGTCTGTGGAAGCAACGGATCATCTCAGGAGTTGGAACCCAAAAAAGGAGCTGGCCCTCAGCTACCTGCAACAGTCCTCCTACCAGAAGCGCCGCCCTGGGCTTCTCAGGCCTCGGGAAGGTGCATTTCTGTTTGCTTGGGGACCTTGAGTCCCAACAGTGTGACTGCGGGTGGGGACTCGGGATCACAGCTCCACGTCCCGAGGCCCTGGAGACAGAGGTCAGGCTCGTGGACAGTCAGCGGTGGACCCCAGGAGACGGAGGGCCCCGGGGCCTGCACGAGCTCCCCTGGCTGGCGCGGCTCCACTGCCGCCCGTCGTCGCTGGGAGGTGGTGCTTGATTCCCCGGGAGGGGACAGAGGAAGCTGCGCGGTCGGAACCGGCCGATCTCAGCGGGTGACCTTCTGCTGGAAAAGCCCGAGCCCTGAGGGAGCCACGGGTGTACCCCAGTGTGACCACCAGCGAGCTCTGGGAGTTTCTAGGGAACCACTGAAGCCAAGGGGGGGTCTTCAGGACCCTCGAGGACCCTTGATGGACTGCGCTCCCTACGCGCACAGGGCCACTCTCAGGGACACTGTGAAGGAAGGGACGGCAATCATCGTCCACCTGGCAAGTGCGGACCGCGGCGCACGGGCCACCTGAAGGGCCGCCACGGTGGAGGGACAGAAGTGCTCCCTTGCGGACGGAGGGGGCAGCGCTCTCAGGCAGCAGGATGAGTCACGGGGGTTCTGACCCCCTTTCCCTGACAGATGACTGGGCAAACATAGAAGAGGATCCCTTCTTTATCAATATCTTACATGTGAATGTCTCCAGAAAGCAGCGTGCGCCGAGCCAGTCTGCGGAGACACAGATGCAGAGCCGATGCGGAGCCAGGAGGACGGAGAGCTGCAGGAGAAGTTTCCTGGGAGCCCTGATGTGAGGGAGGGAGCTGCTCCCCAAGGCCGGCTCGGGCCCGTGTGGCAGAGGAGGGAGGGAGAGGGTGCCCTCTTTAACAGGTATCTATTAAGCACCTACTGTGTGCATGGCTCTCTTCAAAGGACACGTGGCTGATCTAGACAAATAGAACCACCTGCTCTCCAAGGGCACACCCTCTCATGGGGACAGTCGGACGACACAAAATCACGTCTGGACACAGAGCTGGGGAAGGAAAGAAGCAGAGTACTGTGGCAGCTGGACAGACGACCAAGAACGCGCTCCCGGGCAGCGATGTCGGAGGTGAAACCAGAACAAGGAGAAGCAGCCATTCCTCGGAAGATCTAGAGGATGGGATTCCCAGGCAGAGGGAACGGCAGGTGCAAAGGCCCTGGGGTAGGGTCTAGGAGTGTCCCCGGAAGAAAGAGAAGGGACAAGGGAAAGGAGAAGAGGCGTCAGCCTGGGACCTAAGCCAGCGACGGCGAGTTGAATTGTAGGAAGGTTTTCCTAAGGATCCATGCGATTAGATGCACAGGTTTGGCTGTTTCCTCTTAGCTGTTACACTGCTGGGTCACAGGGTGATCGCAGGATGTCGGAGCTCGAGGCGGAGACCAGAGAAGGAGACGGGCTCTCGCGGACTGTGGTCAAGAGGCGCGGTGGGGAAGTGTTGTGTGGGCAGGTCTGCGAGGTGGCGCTGGCAGCACCTGCTGGAGGCCTCGATGCAGCAGGGGGAGGGAGAGAGAAATCGAGGACGACTCCGAGGTGCCCAGCTTGGACAGCCACGTGGGAACGGGGACATTCACCAAAAGAGGAAAGGCAGGCAAGGACCTGAGGACTCGCTGAAGATAAGGAGACTCAAAAGGGACAAGAGATGTGTTCAAGGTCACACGGGTGGAAATGAGGAGACGGGACACTGGTTCTTGGGATCCCAGGGCAGGGTTCAATGACAAAGGCAGCTGGATTTCCAAGGCAGGTTCAGAGAGGAGCTGGGGGGGGGGGTCAAACCGGGAACCCAGGCACATCCAGGGCACGCCGCGTGGCTGATCTGTTCCAGGACCCACTTTTGTGAAGGCTACTTGTAGACTCATGGAATGAATAGAATTTTCGAGAGGAGCAGATCCTGGGGCTAAAAGGGCACGTGCATCTTTGCCAACAGGACTCGCAGAGCATCCCCGAGTGGGCAGCTAGCGGGCAGTGGGCAGCGAGCTCCAGACCCAGGCGGATCCTCCAAGCCACCCTGTGCACCTTCTCCCCGCTGTCAAAGGGAACAGGACATTATATAAACCTCTGAAATGCCAAGAGGAGGAGTTCTATATTTAACTCCCTCCCCACATCCAAACATCACATGATAGAATGTTGAGGATCCAGTTCACCAACATGGAGTAACAGGGATGGAACCCGAGGGACCTCTCCCCTGCTCTCCTCTCTGGCTCCCCATCTCAGCCACCCACTGTCATGTCTTCATTAAGGACGTTCAGGAGCAGCCAGGCTCAGGCAGATCCCCGGGAAAGCAAGCAGCTGGAGGAGTCAAAGGGATTATGCTAATACAGATGCCATCACCCCGAGTCTCTGGGGGAGCTGGAACTCGGGCCAATCAGGGCCGCCGCCTTCCCCTCTGCCTTCCTGAGAAGGGGGAGGAGGAACGAGGGGGAGGAGGCGGCTGTATAAAACCAGCGCCCTCCAGGCTCCGGAGGCAAATGAAATAGAACCTCAGCCCGCACCCAGCAGCTGGGACCCGCGTTAGAAAATACTCCAGGCACGTGGCAAGATTCAAGAGCCGAGGTGATGGAAGGAAGGGGCTGAGGTGACCCGGGAGGCCGGGGAGAGGCCCCTGAACACACTTACTGACCAGCTTGCGTCTGTGGGCAATCGATGACTGTTAAGCACTGAGGCGGCGGAGAGCAGGCAGGAATGAGCCTGGGAGGGGGGCACGAGAGGGGCTGTGACAGCAAGGCCCACAGAGATGCTAAGCAACCGCCACCGCCTGCAAGAGCTGTGTCCACGCCACGCCCTGGAGTGAGCTCCTTCCAGACAGAGAGCAACGACTGGACAGAGAGCAACGACTGGGGGGAGCCCGGGAGCCCCGCGAGGCTCACCATACACTCCATTTTTTTAAATGCCCAGGAGGCAGCAATAAATAAGAGAGGGATAAAGGGGACCTTGTGCCCTCAGAGAGCTTCCAGGCTAGTGGGCAGGCCTCCCGCACACAGGGGAGGAAGGGACTTCAGGAGAAGCCCACAGAGGAAGGCCGCCCCGTCCTGCCAAGGTCAGGGAGACCTGGGGGGGGAGACGCTGACTGGGGCAAGGAAGCGCGGTCAGCGCGGCAGGAACGCCAGGTGCCCGTGCTCGGGGTGCCCGTCCCTGCCCCCTTTGCTCTGACAGTGCTTTACCCTCATTCCTGCAGGGAGCCCAGGTCCTTCTGTCTAGAGCACAACCAGGGAAAGTGACTCGTGGTTGTTATCATCATTAGCTCGTTGTCATTGCTGCTGTCACCCCTGCTGGGACCATCTCTGTTATCTAACTGAAGAGCACCTACTGAGTGCAAGGCCCTGCGCCAAGCATTTCATCCACACTATGTTCTGTCAGGTCCCAAATCCCAAAAAGAAAGATGTCTTTCCAATTTCCATTCATAACTCACTCAAAATTGCAGAGCAAATGAAAGTGGCAAAGCCGGATCTGAACCCAGGTGACGTGACCCCGGTGCACCTGAGCACCTGCCACCCAGCTCATCACACGTCACATGTAAAGCCATACGCTGAGCTACGTCTCCAGGGCTTTCTTACTTTTCATGCCCCTGAGCATTCATTATACAAGACTTATCCTATGGACGTTGGAACCAGCTGGACCGGGGGTGAGGTCCCAGACTCATCCCTGTCCAGCTCAATCATTTCCAACAAACTCCCTGAACTCCCAGGGTCTGTTTCCACACCACAAAATGAGGACTCAAATACCTGTCTCCTGGAGGACTGCTCAAAGAATTAAATAAGATAATGCACTGAAGACTGTAGCAGAAAGCCTGCCACCTGACAGGCAGTATTAGTTCCTTATTGCTGCTGTAACATGTTACCACAGACTTAGTGCCAAAATCAGTATGATGTGTCCCATAGAGTGCGTGAGGTCAGAAGTCTAAAGTGGGCAGCAGGGCTTCCCAGAGCTTCCCTCAGAGGGACGGAGGGGAGGACCCACTCTGTGTGCCTCAGGACTTCTAGAAGCTTCCCACATCCCTCGGCTCCTGCTTCCATTGCCCCATCTCCTCCCGCACCGAGGCTGCTGCCTGCCTCCTTGCGAGTGCACTCATGAGGGCCCTAGGCCCACTCAGAGGAGCTTGGATAAAGTCCCCACCTCGTGGTAGGAAGACTCTTAGCTTAATCACATCTTTAAAATCTCTTTTGCCACGGGGTGCCATGACACATGTCTGTGATCCCAGCCACTGAGGAGGCTGAGGCCGGAGGATCGAAAGTTCAAGGCCAGTGTCAGCAACTTGTGAAACCGTGTCTCAAAACTAAAAATATAAAGAACGGGGAACGTAGCTCAGTGGTAAAGCTCCCCTCAGATCGATCCCCAGTACCACAAAATAAATAAATTAGTTAATTAATTTTTTAAAAAAATTTAAATCATTTTTGCCATGAAATCTAACACCTTTCAGGTTGGGATTTTAAAAGTGGGCATCTCTGAGAGGCCATGATCCTACCTGCCACAGTTCACCCTGACTAAAATCACGTATCTCCACATGCAAAGTCCATTCACCTCATCCCCAAAAGTTTCAACCCATAAAAGCATCCAAAGTTCAAAAAAAATTTTTTTAGTTTTTTAGTTGTAGAGGAACACTACCTTTATTTTACGTGTTTATTTTTATGCAGTGCTGAGGATGGAACCCAGTGCCTCGCATGGGCTAGGCGAGCACGCTATCAGTGAGGTACATCCCCAGCCCCCCAGGCTCAAAAATGTTTATCTAACTAAATCTCATCAGCTCCCAGTCCCCAGTCTCATCAGCTCCCAGTCCCCAGTCTCATCATCTGGCTCAGCAGGGACCGTCTAGGTACGGTCCATTTTGGAACCTAATTTCCCTCCCCCCATGGGCTGGTAAAAGTGGAAAACAGATCGTGGGACCCCCCAGTACAGCCCTGGAAGAGGCAAGACACCGGTCACGGACATTCCCATGGATAAGGAGAACCGTGGGAAGGAAACCCGGCTCCACCCAACTTTGAACCACAGCTGGTGTTGCAAGTCCTGGAAACAGTCCTCAGGGTGCCCTGGTCCTACCCTCTGGCCCGGAAGCTCTGACCTCCAGGAACCCTTCCGCTTGACGAGGGACAGCCAATGTCTGCGGCCGGTCATTTCACAACCTGTTTCTTGATGCGGAATTCGGGGACGGTGCAGCCGTCTGTCCTTTCTCCATCTCTCTGTTCCTTTCCGTCCAGGCTGCTGGCGTGTTTGCTGGTGTGAGATGTCATGAACCGGGGGGCTTCCTGTGCGTGTCATGGAACCCACTCTGCCAACAAGATCGTTCTTCACAGACCCTTCCTGGACAACCCTCTCCTCCTGGCTTTTGCTTGGATGGGGGAAGGGGGTCCACGAGCCACACCCCGGATCTCCTCAGCCCTCCGTGCAACTGAGGAGCCCCAGGGGTTGTCCACACAGTCCTCGCCTGGCACGCTTCCTGACTGAATCTCCCCATTTCGGCATCTTCTGCACCCTGGATCGGCAGACAATTCTCCAATCGTCCAATCTGGGTTCCTTACCTCTCTCCTCCCACGTTGTACTAAAAACAGCAAGAAGAAACCAGGTTGCGCCTTCGGCACGTTCGCTTGGAGGTCTCAGTTAACAAAGGTCAGCCTTGACAAGTTTGGATCTCCATAAAACCGTAGAATGCTGTCACCTGAACTTTCTGCCACCCTGCAACAGGACCCCCTGTCCTCCCGGTTCCAGGAGCATGCTCCTCGGTTCCATCGGAGGTGGCCCTCCCTGGCAGTGAGGGCTTGCGCATCCTGACCGTGACACATTCCTGCCGACAGTCGGTTCACCATGAATTACACTCTCCAAAAGACACCTTTGCTCTACCATGCTCCTCCCCTTCAACGGCAGAGCCATGAGTGTATCTCTACTCTCCGTCTGTTCAAGGAAACACAGACTGTTCTACGTGTGTCCAAGTTCTCCCAGGCTCTGCCCGATACCCATTCCAAGGCCTCGTCGGCGCCGCACGCTGCCCCCAAAGCTGTATGCCTGCAGTTCCTCAGAGCAGCAGACCAGCAGGAGAGAGAGATGTGAAGAGGCTGTTACAAGGGATTTCTTCCATGATGGTGGGGAAGGGCAAGGCCGGTCTGAAATCAAGTGCCTGGGGGAGCTCTGGGTGGGAGCGAAAGCGTCCATCCTCAGGGGGAATTTCCTCTTCTTCAGGGAGCTCTCGAGACCTCCTAACAGATGGAAGCGAGTCCACTCACGTGATCTAGGATGATCTCCCTTCAAACCAACCAATTACAAACTCCCATAGCATCTAGAAGACACCTAGGCCACCAAACCTGGTGTTTGACGGAATAACTGGGAACTACAGCTTGGTCGAGTTGACACACAAGAGTGACCATATCACCCAGGCGTCACGTTCACCGTGCCACACCCCGGACACTCAAGACAGCTTCCCAGGCATCTCCATATTCCCTCCGCCAGTTCCCGGGGCCAGGAAGACACATAGTATAAACAGGCCTGAACCCACTCTTCCTTGTGCTCCTAACCATCCCTCACCTAACCCCACAAATTCTGAAGACTCCCTATCGTCCTGCCCTCCCAGCGAGCCCTCAACTTGTACCTTGAGAAGCCAACATTGCAAATTTTGGAGCATCATCGCCCACAGAGCACCCTGTAATTATACCTCCTCAGCCGAGGAAAGCCCAAACCGCTCAAACCCAAGAGTACCTCTCCCCGCCCACAACTAGACATGCAAGTCCTCATAGCAGTGGGGCCCTGAGGGTGATCCGCCACTCTATGTCTGAAACCAGTTCCTCGTCCATGAAGATCCAAATGGATAGCTCAGAAGAGCCAATTTAGAATGCAAGAGGCTCTGAGCTAACCCTACAGGGTACAGACCTGCCATGTATGGCGTCAGACAAGGACCGAGGTCAAAGTCACTAGTTAATCATTAAAGTATCTTCCTAAAAACAGAAGCCTTGTCGTGTTTGCTTCACACATTCTAGGCGACCTTTTCCATCTCATTTTTCTTCATAATTCTGGATGAACTTATCCATTGTTGTGAACATCTTGACAGAATGAGTCCAGGGCTGGGGCTGGGGCTCAGCGGTTGAGCGCTTGCCTCGCACATGTGAGGCACTGGGTTGGATCCTCAGCACCACATAAAAGTAAACAAAATAAAGGTACTGTGACCACCTGCAATGAAGATATTTTTTTAAAAATGAGTCCGTTCCCACCTCTGATGACAATAACGGCAATGATGATGGAGGTAGCTGCCACCAGTTATTGGGCACCTGCCTGGTGCCAGGCAACGGGGCCAGGCACTTCATGCACCAAATTTCCTTTGACCACAATTTTGACCTGAGACCCTAAGGTAAGGATTCAAGTTCCTTGTTTGAGTTACCACTGGGAGAAACTGAACCTTAAGATCACCAGGGACACCTGGATTCCAGTATAAAACATCTACGTCACAGTCCTTCCCCCTACAAGACAAAGGACCAGAGTCCTGACCTCCAGATCCCTGTCTACGGCTGGCTGCATCCCTCGTCCCCGCTCATCCTCCAGGTGGATGGACCCCAGTCTGTCCATCTCTCTCTCTCTCTCTCAACAACCTGCTCTGCTGTGTACTCCCCACCAGGATGTGGGACCCATCGACCAAGGACAGAACACTCTACCACCAGGAGCCAAGACAAACCTATGTAACTCTACATCGTGGATGGCCCCAGGGGCGGTCGTAGAACTGGAAGGCCGGCTGACGCAGCCCATAGCTTCCTCTTCTGAACAACGGGGACAATTGCGGGGTCATTAAGAGCATGAGGGAAGCTCTAATTGCATCTGAGAGAATCTGCTTGGCTCAGCAAAAAGGAGGCACTGGCCCAGCATGAACCCGCCTCCCACAAGCTCAGAAGGACCCTGCTGCACCCCCAGAGCCCAAGTCCACCCACCAGGGCCACGGAGCACAGACACAAACTCCCCCACACTTGACAGGATCCTCCCCTCTGGGGGTCAGCTCCTTGAGGCCACGGCTTGATGTGGGGAAAAGCCGGATTTAGAGCAAGGAGCCAGGGTCCAAATCTGGCCTCTGTCCACCCCGGCCACGTGATTCACCCAGACTTCAGTCTTGTCATTGCTCAGGCACAGGCATTAAGTAGGCAGCACCTCCTCTCAGGGGCTCCCGTCAGTACTGGCTTGTTCAGGTTGACCCTGGAGACTCAAAAGTCAGAGAGGCCTGGGACGGAACCAGCTACCTAGCAGCCGTGGGCAGTGAGTGGGCACTGCTTCCCTTCCATGGACCTCGGTTTACCTGCCAGCACCCAGCCCTCCTGGAGGGTGAAATGAGACATTTAAAGGTCACAGCCCAGGTTCCAGCGCAGAGTGCACATTCGGCACGTGCCGACCGCCACCATCACCATTATTATTTCTAAGCCATCGTCATCAGAATGCTGCGATACAGGAGGTGCGTAAGGACCGTGGCTGGATGATGCAGGAAGGAGTGTCGGGGAGAGCAGCAGCCGCCGGGCCCTGCCGCCCCGGGAGTGGAGAATTCTTCAGGTGAGTTCTTGGGGGAAACAGAAAACCTTGCAATTCAGGAAACTGGAAAGGCACCAAGAGACTGGCCCAGCTGCCTGAACCCAGCCGCGTGTGGAAGGAGCGCCTGAGGGAGCGGCTCGAATCAGGGCACGTCAATCGAGATGGCGAGACCGACGGGACTGGAGGCCTGGAATCTGCAGGCCCTAGAATCAGGAGCTTGAGGGTCAAGCCTGCCCTCCCCCAGGAGGCAAGACCCCAGGCTGCGCCCAGGACACCTGCCCAGCCCTGTCGCCGTGACAGAGGCCAGGGCCAGCGTCCCCATGGACCACACAGGTCTCTAGACACCCTCAGGTAGGAGGGAAGAGAGTGGGTGGCTGTCTCTGAAGAGGCCTTGGGCAAGACGGGAAGGTGAGGAACCACGTGCAAATGCAAACAGCAAACGCTCGAATGAAAAGCCACCTGCTAAGTGGTCGGAACGCAGACTCCAGTTCCCGGCCGCGGGTAGGGCTGGCTACTCCCAATTTAAACACGACACCCCAAGGGATGCCGAGGCTGTGGACCATGGCCACACTTTGAGTAGACAGCCTTAGACGTGACTTAGTCCAGTGTTTCCCAACATCTTTAGGACAGGCACCACCTGGGAACCTTGTCAGAGAGGCGAACATCCAACCTCACACAGACCCACCACAACCAATGAGGTGGGGAGACACCCACGAAGCTGCGTGCTTAAAACTCTGCCTAAAGCTGGGGCCATAGCTCGGTGGTAGAGATGCCCTAGGTTCACATCCAGCACTGAGAGGGGGGAAGAGAGAGACAGGCGGAGGGAGGGATGGGGGGGGGAGAGAAAACGCCCCCCAGGTTATGTTTAACATCTCGTAGGTTTAGGAGATACTGCTTTGATCTCTGTCTAGTGGAGCAAGTTCAAATGCACCAGAATCCATGTAGGTGATACGAGCGACCTAGACTGCCCAGAGATGAACAGTGGGGAGTGGCCAGGACTGTGGCCGGCCTGCAGTGAGACGGCTCAGCCACAGGGGCAGCCATTTTTCTGCTAGAGTCAAATGTTGCCAGGAGGAAATTCAAGCCCTGTGTTTTCAGATTTTTTGATCGTTCACCAACAATCCCAGCTTCCGATGTTTCCATGTCTGTTCTGGTGCCTTATTTAAGGCTAAACACACACATCTGCAGGTAGCCATGTGTGACTCTTGGGACCAGTAGATGAGAAATGGGGTCCATGCTGTACTGAATATTTCATGAGCTTGGGAGAACTCAAGCTACGGCTGAGACCAGGCTGTCCCGATGTTATGGTGTGGATGTGAGTGTCCCCCAAAAGCTCATGTGTGAGACCATGCAAGAAGGTTGCGAGGAGAAATGATGGGGTCATGAGAGTCTTCGCCAATCACTGAGTCACTCCCCTGAGAGGGGTCACCTGAGTGGTACTGAAGTGGGGGTGTGGCTGGAGGAGGTGGGAACCCAGGCATGGCCTTGGGGCGTATATCTGTATCTGGAGAGTGGAACACCCCTCTCTTTCTCTCCCTCCCTCCCTCCCTCCCCCCCTCTCCTGATCACCATGATGAGAGCTGCCTCCCTCTGCCATGAGGTCCCGCCTCACCTCGAGCCCTGAGGAATGGACTAAGACCTCTGAAACCGTGAGCCCTCAAACTCTTCCTCCTCTACAGTTGTTGTGGTTGGAGCCTTTAGTCACAGCCATGAAAAAGCTGACCAAAGCACCCCACTAGCTGCAGGAAGAGGAAGGAGGTCTTACGTCCCTGCTCTGGGGCGGGGTGCAGTGAGGCAGTGTCGTCACGTCAGTCCTGCCACCTCCTGTTGATCCGGCATTTCTGGATGCCAATCACACGTTGTTGATGCCCTTTTTAAACAAAAGGCATCTGTACTTGATGTATTTTATTTTGCTAACAAGACACAGCACACCTCAGAGACAAAGGTGATGAGATCATAAACGGTGCATGGTGCAGAAAGGTGAGGGATTTCCCAAAGACTCGGGCCCCAGCATAGATTTGAGAACTGGGTCCCAAAGCAGAGAAGGGCTCTGCCCACACTCACTGAGTGGGTTGCTGATGTGGCCAAGACTAGGCTCCCAGCCCTCCCGACTCTCTGTCCCGTGAACTTTTCGGCTATATCACTCAATGGGTGGCCCGTGGGAAAAGGGGATCCTTGCTTTTCTCACATCCAGTAAACACTTCTGGCACCTTTGGTGGCCAACTGTCGCCACCTCTCCTCCCACGAGGCTCACGTGGACAACCTCAGCATCTCCGGCCCTGAGGATGAGCACACCACCAGCCTGGCCAATCGGTGTGTCAGACCCCTGGCCACTGTGATTGGCTCAGTTGTGGGCACGTGATCCAGAGGGTCCAATCAGAGTCAGCCCTGGGGGTCCAGAGGTACTGGATTTCCCAGGAAGGAGACTGCCCTCTGTTCCCCTGAGGGACTGAAGTGGTAGGATGAAGGGGCAGCACCAGGAGCCACCTGGTCATACTGGGGGTGGGGACAGGAGACGTTCCCTGAAAATGAAGCCAAGTCAGAGAAGAAGCAGGCTACAGAACAGGTGAGACCAGCTCCCCAGACACCTCATCTCGCCAGGCTGGAGGACGATCCTGGTACCGTCAAGGCCACGCCACCCGTCTGCCACCTGTTAATGACAACCCTGATACCTAGTACCTAGTACTCTACAGATGACAGCCGGCTACACGATGGCACGCCGTCCTCATGGCACCTGTAGGTAAACAGGCCGAGGCCACTTCCCACACTTTACAGACGAGATGCCAGGGCTCAGCGGTGAATGAACACAGCCTTGCCGAAGGCCACGCAGCTCGCCAAAGGCCGGACAGGAACCATAAATCCCCTCCTGTGACTTCAGAGCAGTTTCTACCTCAGCATTATGCAGGATGGAACCTGGATTTGTACTGGATGCATTTTATTTTATTTTATTTAGAAAAACAGCAGCCCCACCCCCGACCCCACCCTGCCTTGACTCCAGAGTCTGGTCCCCTTAACACGCAGCCGGGTCTGTGCTCCGAGGCTCGCTCCAGTGGAATCGCACTGACGGTCCTCCCGTGCCCTGTTCTGGGTGATGGGGAACACGAGTTTATCCCCAGATGCCATCTTCTGACATTCCAGGGCTCCAAAGGGCACCAGCCCCCAGGGAGACGCTGCAGGTTTACTGAGTCCCGAGAAACCGGAGCCAAGCAAGGCAGTTACGTGGGGGACCAAGGGCCCAGCGTCTCAGACAGCAGCAGGTCACAGCTGGCCTCTCAGGCTTGGGAAGGGCAGCGAGCTTCAGACCCAGATGAATAACTGACATCACAGAGGCCGGACACCCAGGCTCGAGGGAAGCCCACCTCAGACACCCAAACCCTCTCTGTCCCCAGCCAGCTTCTCAGGGCTCCCTGCCTTCGAGCCAGGCCTCCCTTCTAGGCCTCCCTCCGTCCCCTTCCCAGGTAAAATGCTCGGGTCTCGTCCCTTTTCCAATGAGGTACTTAATACAGCTCGATCCTTGTGCCACCACATAATAATTTACACAGAACACTTAATTAGCTTCTTAGATAAAAATAACATGTAATTTGTTTGGTAATTATATGTTTCCACAACTGCTGAAAGCAACTCATTATAGGAATTTGGTACACTTAGGATAGATTACCTTAATTCTATTTTCTGTTTATCCAATTACGTCCGTCCGTCTTCATCCTGTGACGGACGTGTTGACCTGGAGAAGGTGAGCGCGAAGCCGAGTTGCTGCGGATTTCATGGTTGGTTTGTGTGTCCTGCTCTCTCCCTCCGGGCGATGACCAGCTCTGTCAGCGTCATGGACAAGAGCCCCGGAAGCCTCCGTGCAAGAGGAGGGTGTGCAAAACTTCCCTCCTCCACAGGAGGCTTCTAGCTCGGGTCCTCCCAAGCTCCCAGGATCATCTTAGAGGGTGCGTGGATAGGATCTCCTTGTATAATGTTAATGTCGGTACTTTTTCTACTGCATGTGACAAGACTACATATAACCAGTGTGTCCAAATCACTTTTGCTGGCAGTAGGTATTTTGTTTAAAAATCTTGGCATGATTAAGGATAGTTGGAACCATTCATTTTTTGAGCGTGCTAATGAAATTTCATTGATATTCAATACACAGGGTCCTTCTCTTTCAAGAGACTTTTATTTTACAATAAAATTATCTGATCCCTGGGATTTCATGAAAATAATTAGGGGGTAGGAAAGACGTGGAGGAGGAGAGAACATTAAGAAAACAAGGCTGGCGATGTCTTAGCAACGGTTACCAGTGCGCCATGTGCAACGGGTGCAGAGGTCTTTGAGATTCCGACTTCAGTCCCCTGGGATGTGGACCCAGGAGTGGCACTGCTGGGTCTGACGGTACGCCTACTGTTAGTTTCTGAGGAACCTTCAGAGCAGCTGCACCCACAGTGCCAGGGTTCCAGTCTGTCCCCACCTTCCCAGTGCTGTTCCCTTTGTCTTTGGGGGACGGCCAGGAGGGGTGAGGTGACTTCACCGTCACTGATTCTGACCTGCCTTTCCCTGATGGTCACTGATGCTGGGGACCTTCCAGACCCACCAGCCATTGTGTGTCTTCTCTGGAGAACAGTCTGCTCAGTTCCTCTGCCTGTTTCCTAACTGGGTGACTTGATGTTCCCGCTGATGGCAGGCAGGTTGTCTCATAGGTTTTATATTTAACCAAAGGGTAGGCCGCTATTTTCTCCTGTTATGGTTTGGATATGGAGCACCCTCCAAAGACCTAGGTGTTGAAGACGCCTCCCCAATGCAGCGACGCTCACAGGTGGGACTTTCAGGAAATAACTGAATCATGAGGTCTCTGACCTCATCTGTGGATCAATTCATTTGATGGATTGATTATTAGAATGGACTACTGGAAATGGCAGAAACTACAGGAGTTGGGGCCTAACTGAAGACAAGGGGTTTCTGGGGAACATGTCCTTGGGGACTGAGTCTTGTCCCCAGCCCCTTTTCTCTTCCCAGCTGCCTGAGATCAACAGCCCTGCTCGGGCATGCCCCTCCACCATGATGCTCTGCCTCATCTGAGGCCCTAAGCCATGGCGCTGTCCAAATATGGACTGAAACCTTTGAAACTGTGAGCAAAATCTTTTCTCCTTTAAGTTATTTTCCTCAGGCCATTTGTCAGAGCAACAAAAGGCTGACTAACACACTCCATTCATCCTCCTGATGTTTCTGCTGTGCAGAAGTTTCATTTCAGCATTGTTCACAACAGTCAAGATACGGGGAAAAGGGCTGGGGATGTGGCTCAAGCGGTAGCGCGCTCGCCTGGCATGCGTGCGGCCCGTGTTCGATCCTCAGCACCACATACAAACAAAGATGTTGTGTCCGCCAAGAACTAAAAAAAATAAATAAAATATTTTAAAAAAAAAAAAAAAAAGATACGGGGAAAAAACAAGAATCCATCAAGAGATGAATGGATAAAGAAAACATGGTATCCTCACAAATAAAATAGCACGCCGTTCTTAAAGGGAGTAAATTCTACTATTTGCAACAACATGGAAAAATCTGGAGGACGTCCTGCTGAATGAAGTAAGCCAGTCACAGAACACACATTTCATGATGCTGTTTTCACAAGATATCTAAAATACTAAACTCACAGAAGTGTAGACTAGAATGATATTTTCTGGGGTTTGGAGATATGGAAAAACGGAGGCTTGTTGAAGATGTAGATTTTAGTGGCGTCAGATGAATCAATTATGCAGATCTGGACAACACAGTGCCTATGGCTCACAGTACTGTATTCTTAAAATTTTTAAGAAGAGTCCGTTTAGGTATTCCTACAATAACAAAAACACAGCAAAGAGTCACCAAAAACTCTCTCAGGGGATGGATATGCCTATGACCTTGAAAGCATCGATGGTTGTGCAGGTGAATGTAAACGTCCAAACTCATCAATTTTAGGTGTTAAATATGTGCAGCTCTTTGCATGTCAGTGATACTTCCATAAAGCTGTTTTTCAAAAGGACTGACCATGACCTGACACTGGATAAATACGTACCTAAAGATTCATTGCATGGGGCTGGGGATATGGCTCAAGCGGTAGCACGCTCACCTGGCATGCGCGGGGCACTGGGTTCAATCCTCAGCACCACATAAAAAAAAATAAAATAAAATAAAGATATTGTGTCCACCGAAAGCTGAAAAATAGGTATATATAAAAAACTTTTTAAAAAAAGATTCATTCCATATTTTCATAGTGATAAGTTAATTTAAAATTGAGTCAATTTCAAGATAAACTGATAAGTAATACCGCAGGTCAAGGGTCAGATGCCTTTCTGTGAAGGGCCAACAAGTAAGAACTTCAGGCTGAGCAGCTCTTGCAGTCTCTATAGCAACCGCTTGACTCAGCTGTTGAAGCACAAAAGTCTCCACAGACAGTACCTTCACAAACGGGTGTTCCAATAAAACTTTAACTACAAAACCAGATGGTGGGCCGTGGCTTGCAAGCCCCCTGAGAGGTACTCTAGTTGATATGACAGAAATCGCGAAGGTGGTATAGTCGAGACGAAAGAGGGAGAACCATATTCAGTTCTTGGGACCCTAAGTCCCCTTCCCTTAGGGTTATCACTTAGTATCGGTTCAGTCTTACCGAGAGACTACAGGACATACCTGGTACTAGGTAGAGGCACGTTTCAAAGGAAAATGGGGACAAGGTGGGTGTAGGGAGGAACATCCACTCACCCATTCGTTCAGCAACATACTGTAAAAAGTCACGTCGGCACGCAGCAGAGGGTGGCACAAGGGAAGCCATCGCCATCGCCAGCTCCCACTGAGACCTGCTCACCCACAGGTGCCCCTCCAGTGTGCTTCACAGTGGGGAAAGCGAGCTGTTAACATGATCATTCTGATTCTGAGAGACCAATCGTCTTTGAATCTCTGGCCCGAGGTGAAGGACAGATGTTGGCGGATGGCTCCAGGGGTCCTCCAGGCAGCACCAGCCTGGATAACAGAACTGACATTTAATATTATGCTTGATATCGAGAGCTTCCCATGGCTGGTGTCTGCTTGCTTTTGGAGCTATACCTAACAGACATACTCCCAAGCTAACGAAGGAAGCATGAGGCGAGACCTCGATCGTCCAGAGCCATAAAAGAAATGACAGCTAGAGGTGACATTGCCTCGTTAACAACGACACAACCTTCTCAAGTGCAGCTACAAACCCTGTGTCCCAGCAAAGATCAGGCATGCTGAACTCACCCTTCTGCACTGGGCCACCCAGGTATGGCACGGCTTTGTCACCAGATGATCAAACGAGCACTTTGCAGGAGAGCCCACCAGCTCATCCATTAACCTAGCAGAATGCTTCTCAAGACCCTGACGTGCACCAGGCCCGGGGTTAAAGGCCAGAGGTCAGAAGGAAGACTCGGCCCCCGTCCTGGAGAAGCTCACATGGAGGCTCTCCTAGGAACAGCCATGCCCAGAAAACTCTTGGCAATGTCCGGAGACATTCTGGGTTGTCACAGTCAGGGACCATGGAGTGGGGGGGGAGTGTTAGCGGGGATCTGGTGGGTAAAGCCCAAGGAACCTGCTAAACATCCTGCCAGACAAAAGGCAGCCCCTCACCCCAGCAGTTACCTGGCTCAAAATGTCAAAGTACCAAGACTGAGAAACAGAAGACACAGACGTGAACAAATGATGGTGGGAACGATGCCATTAGATCAGTGTGAGCAGGACCCAAGTGTGGCAAAAGGAAGAGGAGAACCTTAAAAAGAAATGAAATCCTTACTTGACGCCTCTGACCCTCCTGATGATTCTCCATTTCTCTGTCCCCTTTTTATGGCAAAAAAAAAAAAAAGAAGATTTAAAAGTTGTGCCCGGCTCCCGTCTCTACTTCTGAGCCCACCAGAGTCTCTCCTCCACCAACACCAGGCACCGTGGAAACCAGCACATCCCCCAAGGCCCCCATCCCCTGTCGTCACAGGCACTGCAGGGTCCTCGTCCCACCAGCAGTGACACAGTGGGCCCTTCCTTTCCCAGACCTGCCTTCCTGGGAGTCCCACTCCTAGTTTTTTCACCAGCCCCTGCTCCCTCCCAGCTCCCTGCTGGCTCCTCTCCCCACCTCTCAACACTGGAAGGCCCAGGAGTTGGCAAACTGTAGCCGGTGGGTCAAACCCAGTCTACCACCCCGTTTTGTAAACGATGCTACGTTAGAAGCCAGCTATGTCCACCCACTTACATATGTCTAGGAGGGGCTTTGGTCCTACGAGGGCCTGGCTGGGTAGCTGTAGCGGAGACTGTAAGGCCCACAAAGCCTAACACATCTCCCCTCTGGCCCTTTGCAGAAAAGTGTGCAGACCCCCGGCCTACATCATTGTGTAATCCGTCTTTCTCTTTAAATGGATCCAATTTTTAATTGAATTTTTCATTATGGAAATTATCAACTATGCAAGGGGAGAGAGTTACACGAGATTCAATACCACCTAAATGTTGTCAGTTGTATCTACGGCCCGGAATCTGTCCTGAGCTACAGATTCGTGTCTTCAGACACCCTGTTTGATGTCGACCTCCATGTGGATGTGAAGTGCATGAGAGCCTGGCCAGAGCAGAGGCAGAGAAATCTCCCTTTCTCTACACCTTCACCCCCTACGCCCCGCTCCAACAGCAGCTCCCTCCACCATGTTAACCAGGCTGCATTAAAATTGCGATTTTCTCCATGAAGGCAACATGAGTCAGTGATACACCAAGATTCCCTGTACTACCTTTGTAACTTTTCTGTAAACCTAAAATTGACCCCAAAATCTAAAGTTTATTAAACTAAAAACCCCAGGAGTCATTCTTTCCTCTCTCGTGGTTGACTTCTTTATTTTACCCACTCCCAGCATCCCGTCAGCAAGTGCAGAACATTCTACTTTCAAGCCTAGCCCAAATCCGATCGTTCTTACCACCAAAGCCTCCTGGCCCAAGTCACCCGCCTGTCTCGTCCCCACCTGGATTACACCTTCCCAAGTGCCTCCCTGCTCTCTCCCCTCCCTTCCCACTCCCTTCCACTGCAAACGCAGCCTCATTGGGAGACTTTTTAAAAAAGAGAGAAAAATCTGTCAATCATCTGTTCCAACCCTGGCATTGGTTTCCTGTCACAGTTAGGATATAAGACAAACTTCTCCTGACTACGAGTCCCCTGCGAGCTGCCATCTGCTGCCACTTTCCATCTGATCACTCTGCGGTGTCCACCCTGGTCCATTCCACCGTTCCCTGAACGTGCGCGGCCCACCCTCCTCTACCCACTCCAGGCTCTAGACACTTGCTGTCACCCTCTGCCATACTCCACATGGCACACGTCCTCAGCTCCTGAGAGAGACCTCTCCTGGCCACACCTCTAAGACACTCCACCATGGCCCCCGGCTTTATTTCCCTGCTCAGCACATACTGCAGCCGAGGCTTATCTTCTACCGTTATCAATCTTTTCATTCTCTGCCATCCCAGTTAGAAAGCAAGCTCCCTGATGACAGGGACTGTGTCCGTCTTGTTTACTGCTGGACCCAGTCCCTTGAACAGGCCTGATATCAGTAGAGACTCACGTATCTGTCAATGTCATCTGTTGGATGAACTCTGCCCTGGAGAAGTCAAGAAACGCTCCCAGAGCGACGGCAGCTGAGCTAGGGCCTGGGAGTGCCAGTCTCCTGAGGGTCGGAGAGTCTACTGCACACCCTCCCCGGTCAGGGGCTGGGACGCATCCGGGTCTGACAGGCTTTTTCATCCCCAGAAGCGTGCCCCAAGTCCTGAACCTCTAAGTAGTTTCAGCTCCCCTAAGTCTAGAGCTGCCTCAACCCTGGCCCATTAGCCTCTCAATTTTCTGAGTTTCCTCTTTTCTTTTTCAACTTTAGCTACCCAGGGTCTATGCCTGGGGCATAAGAGCCAAGAACAATTTCTGCCTTTGCCCACTAGGTGGAGGGGGGTGATCTGCACCA
The DNA here is from genome assembly GCF_001458135.2 of Marmota marmota marmota. Lineage (NCBI taxonomy): Eukaryota > Metazoa > Chordata > Mammalia > Rodentia > Sciuridae > Marmota > Marmota marmota. Next base: position 1,200,130 of record NW_026000185.1, on the reverse strand, counting down.
AGGCATCGAAACAGGGAGCAATAGAAAACAATGAGGCATGAAAATCCAATGTTCCCACACATCTTCCCCCCAAACTGTGGGGTTCCCTAGGGACTCGATTCAAAAGTTAGTGATTTTCCTAGATCTCTTTTACCTACAGGAAAACAGGACATCTTCTGTCAGCCTAATGCTTGGCCAACATCATCCACCTCGATCTTTACATCCGTTTTTGCAGGACAACTGAAAGTTCCCTCCCACCTCTATCGTCATCACTAATGGCCACCACCACCTCACGGTTTGTCCAGTTACGTCACCTTTTCAAAGAACACTCAGATCCATTGACTTAGAAGCCCCACCAAGACCTCTGAGCTCAAAGCATCAAAGGTTACCAGGGAATTAACAATCTGTTAAAAAAAAAAAAAAAAAAAAAAAAAGGGTTCTCAAAGCCACCAAGACAATTCAGCCACTGTCTGCCCTCTGACTCTCCTCGTCAGCCACTTCAGGTTTTCCCAAGGCGACTGCAGGTGAGAACGTCAATCAAACCAGCAGGAGGATGAATGCTGAACGAGGAGAAGCAGAACTTCCTGCTGCCTTAGCACCAGGCCCACAGAGAGGCTGAGCTGCTCCCTCATCTTGAGGACTCACCGTGAGCCTGAGTGAGCCCATCTCAGACACCTCCTCCCAGCGGTGGCCGCCAGGCAGGCCAGACAATGGAGTAGAGGACAGGACTGGGCAGAAAAGTCAAGACACCTGGCAGACCCCAGAATGGGCTCATGCCATTTCCATCTTCCCCAAAGAAGCATGGAAGTCGAGAAGAGTTAGGGTTAAAACACAACAGCCCTGCTCCAACCACACCATCTACATACGGTCGCCCAGACGCACCCGCTCCTGGCCGCCTACATGTCCTGATTCATGCTGTTCTCTCCGGCTGCATAAGCTCAGGGAGATTATTTATTTCTGCCAAAGTTGGCATTTGATGTGGACATGATTACTGTTCAACTCCATGGACACCATGTGCCTGACTTTCTCCCTCGCTCCACTCTTGAAATCCTACAGATCCATCAAACCTGTCCTTGTCCCCACCACAGCCCTGACCTGGCACATTCCACTGTGGCTGCAGCTAATTGTTCTTGAGCTTTTATCACCTTTCTTGGCTTGGTGTCCCAGTCACCTTTGGCTTTACCAGACAAAGTCGCTCTTCCTCTAGGTAAACCCACTTCACCTGGGCAGACAGTAGTGCTAAAGCCGGAATTCTCCCCACACTCCGACCTCAAAAATGGCAACCCAGGCAATGAAATGCCATTCGGCACTACAAAGAAATTAGCTACCGAACCACTAAAAGACACGACGAAATCTTACATGCGTGTTATGTACATGTAGTACCTAGCCAGTCTGCAAAGGCTACATGCAGTACAACTCCAGCTATACGTTATTCTGGAAATGGTAAGAGTATGGAGATAGTGGGAAGGTCAGTGTTGGCCAAGGATGGGAGATGAACAGGCAGAGCACTTTTAGGGCAGTGAAAATACTATGTGACATTACAACAACGAATACATGTCCTCATGTGTTTATCCAAACCTAGAATGAGTCTTTTCAGTCAAGCACAGACAGTGGGTGATAATGATGTGTCCGGGTCACCAACTGTGCCCCTCTGGTAGGGGATGTTGATAAAGGGGGAGGCAGGGCACCTGTGAGGGCAGGAGGTCGATGGGAAGTCTCGGTACTGCTTGTTCAATTCTGCTGTGAACCTAAAAGTGCTGTTAAAAATACAGTCCTGGGGACCGGGGCTGTAGCTCAGTGGTAGATCACTTGCCTTGCAGGCACGAGGCACTGGGTTTGAAACTCAGCACCACGTAAAAATAAACTAAAAAAAGACTTTAAAAACTAAAGTCTTGGAGAAAATGATGCATGACTCTTCCCTCCCTCAGCCAACGAGGCCACAAGCACTGGATGTATGGGCATCCATCACTCACAGGAAATACCTCAGATGCCAACCATCCTCCGTGAAGGAGGTATGTCTCTGCCCACTTGACGTTTATCAGGAAATACTGACAGGGGAAAAGCCACTTCAAGTATGATAAATCCAGCCATTTTACACATAAGGAAATTCCAGTTTTCCTCTTAATGTACATTGTATAGGCGTTTTATAAACGGCCTAGGGACAGGATGATCTTACAGGTTGCTATCTTGTTTCCTGTGCTCCCTGAGTGAGAAGCCTTCAGTCAGAGGACAGGTCAAAATAAATTATGTAGACAGACATCAGTTCCTTACACTGAATCCAAGTCCTTCAATCCAGAGACTCCAAAGCCACACAGGTCTTGACTGGCCGGCTAGATTGGTTCTACAGGTGCCACAGTGTACCTGTGTCTTCAGGCACCTGAACCTGCCACTTGGGCAAGGGGAATGCAGAAAGACCTAGAATTCAAGACATCCACTCAGGAAGTGTTAAATGTAGAACACGTTAGTGTTAGAACAACGCTCACTCCAGAGAATGTCCCGCTCTACCTGCCGAGCCGGGCTGTACGCCTCTCACGGACAGTTACGTTTCCACAGCATCAACCCATTTTATAGACAGGAGGCTGAGAGTCAGAAGTCTCGACTTCCCTATCTCCCTCTATAAGGACCCTAGGATGACACGGGATCCCTCTGTATAATCCAGAAAAATCTCCCCCTTCCAGCCTCCTTAACTGAGTCGCACTTGCGGAGTCTCTTTGCACAGGAGGGTCCAGGAGCTGGACGCGCACAGCCCTGGGCAGGGTCATGGTTCTGTCTGCCACACCCACTAGGCGTGTTTGAGACCAGATCTTAGGGACACTGAGCCTGGGAGTCCTAGAGGGTTTCAGGAATGGTCCCAAGACAGAGGCCAGAACAAGACCCCATGTGGGAAGAGCAGAGTCACGGCTGGAGCCCAAGGCGGCCGAGGACTGAGCTGGGCAGCTTTAGCCCCCGCCCCCAGCCCAGTTCAGGTGCAAGAGAGAAGCAGGACGAGGGCTTGGAACTGAGCCCGAAGTTCCTCCCGACCTCCCTGAATTCATCTGCTTGGGCGGCCACAACCAAGCCCCCAGACAGGGCGGCTCAAATGACAGACCTATTGTGTCACAATGCCAGAGGCCCCAAGTCCAAGAGGAAGGTAACGGCAGGTTGTTTCTTCTGAGGCCTTCTCGAGGGCACCTTCCCTCCTAGAAAGAAGGACCTCTGTGCGTCAGTGTCCTCCTCTCTCTCTGTGAGGACACTAGTTGTACTGGACAAGGTTCCACTGAATACAGATGCAAAAATCCTCAATAAATTCTGGCAAATCAGATACAAAAATGTATCAAAAAGATCATGCACCATGATCCAGTGGGATTCATCCCCAGGATGCAAAGCTGGTTCAATATACGGAAATCAATAAATGTGATTCACCAAATCAATAGATTTTAAAGAAAAGAACCACATGATCATCTTGATAGACGCAGAAAAAGCATTCGACAAAATACAGCATCCCTCTTTGTTCAAAACACTAGAAAAACTAGGGAAAACAGGAACTTACCTCAACATGGTAAAAGCCATCTATGCTAAGCCTCAGGCCAGCATCATTCCAAATGGAGAAAACTGAAGGCATTCCCTCTAAAATCTGGAACCAGACAGGGATGCCCTCTCTCACCACTTCTATTCAACATAGTTCTGGAAGCACTAGCCAGAGCTATTAGACAGATGAAAGAAATTAAAGGAATAACTATAGGAAAAGAAGAACTTAAACTAGCACTATTTGCTGAGGACATGATCCTATACCTAGCAGACCCAAAAGGTTCTACCAAGAAACTTCTAGAAGTAGTAAATAAATTCAGCAAAGTGGCAGGATATAAAATCAACACCCATAAATCAAAGGCATTCCTGTATATCAGTGACAAATCCTCTGAAATGGAAATGAGGAAAACTACCCCATTCACAATATCCTCAAAAAAAATAAAATACTTGGGAATCAACCTAACAAGAGAGGTGAAAGATCTATACAATGAAAACTACAGAACCCTAAAGAGAGAAATAGAAGAAGACCTTAGAAGACGGAAAGATCTACCTTGCTCATGGATAGGCAGAATTAATATTATTAAAATGGCCATACTACCAAAAGCACTATACAGATTCAAAGCGATTCCGATCAAAATCCCAATGGCATTCCTTGCAGAAATAGAAAAAGCAATCATGAAATCCATCTGGAAAAATAAGAGACCCAGAGTAGCTAAAGCAATCCTAAGCAGGAAGAGTGAATCAGGCGGTATAATGATACCAGATCTTAAACTGTACTACAGAGCAATAGTAACAAAAACAGCGTGGTACTGGCACCAAAACAGGCTGGTAGACCAATGGTACAGAATAGAGGATACAGAGACCAATCTGCAAAATCACAACTACCTTATATTAGACAAAGGTGCTAAAAGCATGCACTGGAGAAAGGACAGCATCTTCAACAAATGGTGCTGGGAGAACTGGAAATCCGTATGCAACAAAATGAAACTGCATCCCTTTCTCTCACCATGCACAAAAGTTAACTCAAAATGGATCGAGGAGCTAGGAATCAAACCAGAGATTCTGCATCTAATAGAAGCAAAAGTTGGCCCTAATCTCTATCACTTCTTTATCTCTTAAAGACTCTCCCAGCACATTCACCTTCTGGGGTCCTGGGAATTAAGATAACATTTGACACTTGGTAGACACAACTCATCTCCAAGCACTCAAAGCAGCACACTCCAAATGCTCCAGGATTCTTCTCCCTCAGAGGAAGCCAGAGATGTGCCTCTTTTCCTAGAAACCGCTGGAATTTAAAAATCTCAAGCACCAAACTTCCTGCTTTGGTGGAGGTAGGGAGGCCAAGGACCCCCGGCAGACCAAGCCGTGACCCCACGGGGGCACAGCCAAGGCTCTCTTTCAAAAGCTGATCTTTAACAAAGTTAGTCTGGGATGTGGGGAGGATGGAGAGAGTGACGAGATTGTTTTTATGCTTGTACAAAGGACCACATCACACCCCAAAGCAGAGACGGAGACAGGCCCCTCCTCTAACCCAGAGGAAACGGGAATTGCTTGGGACCCTCCTGGCCTGGAAGAGGTGGTGCCTGGGAAAGGTGGCCTCTGCTCCTGGGCCACGCTCGTCACAGGGAGGCCTGCTGTGGAGGCAGGTGGGGAAATGGCTCCCAGGAGAAGCGCCAGGCACACAAGAGCACCTTTCTATCCCTACTTGAGGGAAGGAAGCTTCAAAATGTGCTCAGCTCCACCTCTCCATTTCAGGGCACGACAGACATGGGACAGGAGAGACGGCCCTCCTGTGGCCGTCCTGGACAGTCTTCCTGCACACACCTCAGCATAGAGGACACATCAGATGTCAATCTCAGCCTCGTCAGACCCACCTGATGTCCACTGGGACACCCAGGTCAGCTATTAAAATTCTAAAATGCTTGAGTTGTGACTGTGACCACCACAGCCTCCCAGACCCTCAGGGGCCTGTGCCACTCGGCCCCTCCCTCAGGCACCCCCATTTCCCCTAAGCAGCCCCCAGAGATCCATGCTGACACCACAGGGGGTCCAGGACCTTGCAAAGCGGGTGTCTCCTCGAGGGGCCCAGGGTCAGGTGCTCTGAGCTTCCCCACATGGTAATTCCAACCCCTGCTTCTGTTTAAAACTCACATTACTCCCCCTCACACCTCGAGGGACAAAGAGAACAGCTGGCTGCTCCCTGCCTCTCACGCAGTGTCCCCCTCACATGGCCAGGCAGTCACTGTTACCTGTGCACCCTGCCGGCGACCTCAGAGAAAGCCAGGAATCCCACCCCACCGTCCCCACCAGGCTGTGACAGGAGCTCCGGGGCCCACTCGGACCCGACTCTCTCTCCCGCCTCCTGAACACTCATAATCATCATCATTACACGCAAATCAGTTCCCACCAAAATGATTTTCTGCTGGGAAAGTTAACATTTTAAAGCAGTTCCTGAAATAACATTGATACCGAGACAACAGTTGAGCGGGGCCTGGTGACTAAGAATGAATAGTCACAGAACTCCCTGCCAGGCTGCAAAATATTTATCATTTTTTTTAAGAAATTCAAATTATTTCACTGTACTTTGTATTGGAATCCATCATCATCTGAGATTTTTCCATTGACACAATGGGAAACATCAAAGAGGTTAAGACGTGCAACACCTTGGGAATATAAAAGCAGTGACTAAATTAAAATGCCGTCTGCAGCAGGTGTCACAGAGAGATGCAAATTTAAACAATGAGATACCATTTTCATCTCGCCAATTAGAAACTTCCTAGTTTCAAATGCTGGCAGGAGTTAGGTGACAGAATTACTTTAAGACACAGCTATAACGAAAGTGTCCAGTCGCCCAATGTTTCTAGAGACTAATGGACAGTATGCATCAAGGTCCTTACATTTCTTTATGCACAGTGACCCACTAATTTGAAAATAAGAACCTGCTGCACTTCATTAAAGATATTCACTGAAGTGCTGGGGGATTTCTATTTTTTATTCTAATTTGTTCTATATGATAGCAGAATGCATTACAATTCATAACACACATGGAGCACAATCTTTATATCTCTGGTTGCATACAAAGTACATTTACGCCATTCGTGTCTTCATACCTGCACTTTGGATAATGATGTCCATCTCATTCCACCGTCTTTCCTACTCCCATGGCCCCTCCCTTCCCTCCCACCCCTCTGCCCTATCTAGAGTTCCTCTATTCCTCCTATGCTCCCCCTCCCTACCCCACTATGAATCAGTCTCCTTATATCAGAGAAAACATTTGGCATTTGGTTTTTGGGGGATTGGCTAACTTCACTTAGCATTACCCTCTCCAACTCCATCCATTTACTGCAAATGCCATGATTTTGTTCTCTTTTATTGCTGAGTAATATTCCGTTGTGTATATATGCCACAGTTTCTTTATCCATCCATCTACTGAAGGGCATCTAGGTGGTTCCACAATTTAGCTATTGTGAATTGTGCTGCTATAAACATTGATGTGGCTGTGTCCCTGTAATATGCTGTTTTTAAGTCCTTTGGGTATAGACCGAGGAGAGGGATAGCTGGGTCAAATGGTGGTTCCATTCCCAGTTTTCCAAGGAATCTCCATACTGCTTTCCATATTGGCTGCACCAATTTGCAGTCCCACCAGCAGTGTATGAGTGTGAAGTGTTGTTTTTAATAGCAACAAATTGGAAGAAATCTAAATTATTGAGTAAATTGTGTTGTGCCCACAGGATGGAACACAGTATACCAAAGTGATTGTAAATAATTTGAAATCGTCTTGGGAAGAATAAACTATAGGCTATCTATAAAATCATATAATAGTGTGTGTGTGTGTGTGTGTGTGTGTGTGCATACGCGGTAAGGAAACAAGAACTGGAATGTTAACAGCGGTTGTCTATGGATGAGAAGATTAAACTTGATTTTTATTTTGATACTTCTCTTAATCTCACAAAACCTTTAAAGTGTGCCCATGATAGATTACTTTTGTATTAGCTGCAGTTATTTTTTATTAGTGCTTCAAGTACTTACCTCTTTGAGGTATATATGAACATATTTATAAATGAAATACAATGATGTCTTGAATCTGCCTTAAAACAATCCAGAAGTCGGGAATGAAGAGAGTTGGTGATTCAAGCTAAAAACCTTCTTCTCAGCAAAAGAAATGATGGATAACATGAAGAGAGAGCCCACACAGTGGGAGAACATCTTTACTACACACACATCTGAACACTAATTTCCAGGATATAAAAAGAACTCAAAAAACTTAACACCAAAAAAACCACAAATAACCCAATCAATAAATTGACTAAGGAACTGAACAGATACTTCTCAGAGATATACAATGAAATCAGGCGCAATGCATACGCCTGTAATCCCAGCGGTTTGGGAGGCTCAGGCAGGAGGTTCGCAAGTTCAAAGCCAGCCTCAGCAATTTAGCAAGGCGCTAAGCAATTCATTGAGACCCTGTCTCTAATAAAATACAAAATAGGGCTGGGAATGTGGTTCAGTGGTCGAGTGCCCCCGAGTTCACTGGTACCCCCCCAAAAAAAATATACAATCAATCAACAAACATCTGAAACAACGTTCAACATCTCTAGCAATTAGAGAAATGCAAATAAAAACTGCTCTAAGATCTCATCTCACTCCAGTCAGAACGGCAATCATCAAAAATACAGGCAACGATAAGTGTTGGCGAGGATGTGGGGGAAAGGCACACTCACACACTGCTGGTGGGACTGCAAACTGGTGTAACCACTATGGAAAGCAGGATGGAGATTCTTCTGAAACTGGGAATGGAACCACCATTTGACCCTGCTAACCCACTCCTCAGTCTATACCTAAAGGTCTTAAAATCAGCATACGACAGTGATGCAGCCACATCATCGTTCACAGCAGCTCAATTCACAACAGCTAAACTGTGGAACCAACCTAGATGCCCTTCAGTAGATGGATGGATCAAGAAACTGTGGCATATACACTCAACGGAATATTACTCAGCATTAAAAGAGAATAAAATCATGGCATTTGCAGGTAAATGGATGGAGCTGGAGAATATCATGTTATGTGAAGTTAGCCAATCCCCAAAAACCAAAGACCAATGTTCTCTCTGATAACTGAGAACATTAGAGAGGGAGGGGGCATGGGAAGAAGGGAGGAACTCTGGACAGGGCAAAGGGGAGTGTGGGCGGGGAGGGGCGTGGGGCAGTAAGGTGGTGGATGAGACGGACGTCATTACCCCAGGTACCTGTGGCTGCACAAATGGTGCGTCTCTGCGTCAGGTCCGACCAGAGAAATGAAACGCTGGGCTCTACTTGTGCACAACGAAACGAAACGCATCCCACGGTCACGGGTAACTGATTAGATAAAAATAGGAAAATGTTTAAATAAATGAATAAGAGAGTGGGTGGAGTCCCCCAGGCCAGAGGCATGGCCAGGCACTGGTCACCGCCGAAGCTGGGGACATGGAGGTCACGACTCTAGTCTCTCTGGCTTCGTACCTCTTTGAAATTTTCCCTGATCCAAGTCTTTTTAATGCTGCGAAACAGCAAAGAGCGAAGGGGGGAAGGCAGGGTGGAGAAAACGCCTAACCCGAGTTGACAGAGGCCAGACCCACAGCCGGGAGCTGAAATTCGAATGTGGCAGGAGGCTCGGGTCCCCACTGAGGCTGCCATTTCCAAACCCCCACGAGTGGACGCCAGGCCGCCCCGGACACCCATCTTCTACAGACCCACGGTCCCTCCGCACGGTCCTGGATTCATCCCCCCAAGTCAACAAAGCCAGGCTTCCTCAGCCCCACAGAGACCTTAGCTATAATAGAACTCACCTGGGAAAAGACGCTGCCCTGGGTTTCAGCCCTAGAGCGTAGATTTGGAGACAATGTGGATTCCAAATGCCACGCGCTCTTTCTGGCTAGATCCTCCCAACTTGAAGAGACAAGACAGAGCCGGGGACACTCAGCCATTTGTGAAACAAAACAGGAATCGGCAAAAAGCTCAGTGTTGTGATGGTAAGAAATGCCACCCAGAGGAACATTCAGAAGCCATCAGAACATCACTCAAGACTGGCACCTCGAGAAACGCGTCCAAGGGAGAGAGAAGCTAGACTGTCCGCTCCCTCTGGCCCTCCAAGAGCCACCTGCCCGCTCTGCAGCGCCCCCTTGGCCATGGTGATGGTGACCTGTGGGGGAGGACACCAACCTCTGCTACATCAGCTCTCAGTTCACTGTAGACCCCCACCCTGCGACCACTGGGTGAGTTCTCCCCTCTTCTGTGTTCCCGTGACCCCTCAACACCCTGATCATAGCCCCAGCACAGTGAGTCAGGTCAGAGGGAACAAGTGGATCACAGATGTGTCCACAGAATAGTCTGGACCAAGGCACAGGCTCGATCACTGAGTGAAGAATGGACATATTAATAAATCAACACACACAGTGTTTCCCCCTTATCTGCAGAGGACACATTCCAAGACCCCAGTGGATGGCTGAGACCATAGCTAGTGCCAAATCCTACATACCTATGTTCTTTCCTATATGCATATCTCTATGATACAGTTTGATTTATCCATTAGGCACAGTACAAAATTAACGATAACTAATAACAAAATAGAATACTGTAACAATATATTGTAATGAAGACTGTGAATGTGACTTCTTTCTATCAATCTCTCTCTTTCTCTCTCTCTCTCTCTCTCTCTCTCTCTCTCTCACACACACACACACACACACACACACACACAGCTGATCTGATAACTAAAAACAGCTACTGAGTGACTGTAGCATACACAGGACGGATACACTGGACAAATGGATGATTCCCACCCCAGGCAGGTCAGAGCCTAAAGGCATGAGATTTCATCACACTGCTCCAAACAGTACACAATTTAAAACATAAGATTATTTCTGGAATTTTCCATTTAGTAATTTTTAAGCCATTGTTGATTGCAAGTAACTGAATCTGCAGAAAGGGAAACCATGGGTGTGGGGTACTGTTGTGAATCAGTTCCAGGGAGGCCTGTGCAGGGGTCTCAGGGGGTCTGTGAACTCCTACAACTGCACACACTGGGCCTACATGTGCGTAACAATGTGGGAAGAAGTCATAGCCTTTATTAGGTTATAAAGTGGCCATGGCTCCCCAGACACCAGCCCTGAATCACTTTGAATTCTTTGAGTGAGTGTGCAGGCCAAGCCCTTGTGTTCTAGAGTGAGCTGTTTTGTTTTGGCAAAAAGACATTGTCAGAGACCAATGAAAAATGGGTGACCCCTTTCAAGTCTAGGCTGAGACTTAAAAGAGAAGACCCTTCTAATACACCAGCTCCAGCAAACCTTACAGATCAACTGCCACTCAATGAACATTCTTCCTCTTCAATGGGGAACGTGGAAGGGAGGGGGGTCTGGAGATATCCACGCCTCGACTGCATAAATATTCTTTCTGAACACTATATGCTGTTTGGATTTTTTAGTCTGCACGTGATCACCTTTTCATAATAAACGTGTAATTACAAACAACACAGCCATTTCCATCATGGGGAAAGTTATAAAATTTGGAAAGAGAAGGCATTTGGAAAGCCGACCAAGTCAACTTGTTTTTTTCATTTTTGTTTTTGTTATTGTTGCTGTTGTTTGGGTTTCTTTTCCTTGAAGGAGTGTGGAGAGGGAAATAGAAGTAGTAGAGAAACAACAGAATTGTACCCAGGGCATTTTGCCTTTAGCAAATGTTCAAAAATGCAGGGGAGCCAGGTGCGGTGGCCCACACCTGTAATCCCAGCTGCTCAGGAGGCTGAGGCAGGAGGATCGAAAGTTCAAAGACAGCCTCAGCAACTTAGTGAGGCACTAAACCACTCAGCAAGACCCTGTCTCTAAATAAAATACAAAAATTAGCTGGGAATGTGGCTCAGGGCTAAGCACCCCTGAGTTCAATCCCTAGTATGACCCCCAAAAGAAATGCAGGGGAGAATAATAGACAAAGAAGAAAAATCTGACAACTGAAAAATCAGAGAGGGGTCTGCCAGTCTCTGGAATGTGAATGTGTGATGACAGTAAGTACAAAACTAGGAATCTGCTTCAATAAGTAAGCTGGTTCACACCGTGCAAAAACTCCCTATTTAGAGATCATTAGCAATTATTCTAAACATTGTCTTCTGCAGATGAGCTTCTTAGCCAAAAACATTTCCACTAGTAAATACGAGGCGCTGACCTAGTTAAGCTTATATTTATATGTGTGTGAGAGTTGAGTTGATATATACATAGGTTTCCTGCTTTTCAAATATCATCTACCCTTCAGGATGATGTAAAGTCCCTTGGGGATTTAAGGGGATGATGCAGGGATCATAAATTCCTCCCCCATGCCAGGCAAATTTATACTGAATTACTCACACACTTGGAGAAAGTGAAGACGTTGGTTTGCAGCCAAATCTAAGGGCCTAAAGCACCAGGGCGTGGGGATTTAAAAAAAAAATCAAGGATTTGAGAGGTGCAGAGTGTCTGGAAGAGAAAGAGCCTCCGAGGTGACCCAGCCCAGCCCTGCCAGCTCAAGTCAAGTCTCAACCTCATTCCTGACAGTCAGGCGCCCGCCACTCAGCTCAGTTTCATCCTGACAGATACTTCCTATTTGTGGAGCCCTAATTCCAAAGCTCATTCCTCACATCAAGCTGAAACTTCACTCCTTAGCATCCCGCTCTCAGCTCTGTCCCCGAATAATGACAACAAAAAACATCAACCCTAAACCTTCTACATAGGCCATGGGGTGTGTGGATGCACCTCTCAAATCCCCTCTGAGATTTCCCTGCTCCAGGCTCAACATCCAGAAATAGTGCTTCTGAGGCTCTGAACATATTTCATTTAGAAACTACACAATCCTGAGGGTCCCTTCTCCGAGCCCATAGAAATTCCCAACATTCATCCTTACACATTACCCTCTAGAACTGAGTGAAACTCTAGAGACGGTGGCACCAGTGTTGCTGGAGACCATCAGCTGTACCACTAAGGCTCTGTTCCTACGCCCCTGCTCACAGAAGAAAGCTTTGCAGCCATCACCTATTATTCTCAGAGAAGAATCCTGAACTGCCAGTCTCCACCAGTGATGTTTGAGGAGTAGAAATGTGGACCAGTGCTGGCCACTGAGATAGAAGAAGTAGTCTACTGTAGTAAAAGGATAAAGATTCTAGGAAGAAAAAAAATACTTGTTCTGCTTTCCATTTTCTTTCTGTTCTGAATAATGGCAGGTGAGGATGTGATGACTGGAACAGAGGCAGCCACCTTGTCACTAGATAAACCAGCTGCTGAGGAAGGGAAGGCAGAAGGACTAGGAAGAAGCCGAGTGCTTTACAGTTATTAAGTCCCTGAACCAGACCTGGGGTTCCTTGTTACTTAGTAATGCTGAATGTCTCAGTGGGTCAGGCCACTGTGGGCCAAACAGCCTGTTACTTGTGCAGCTGAAAGCACCCTCAATGACAGAGAAGGTGTAATAGAGCTACATATATATTCTAAAATGAGGGAGGTGTAGTGTGTGTGTGTGTGTGTGTGTGTGTGTGTGTGTGTGTCTTAGAATCTGATGAACTTCTGGTCAAAGCAAAATAAACGAGGAAACAAACAAAAAACCGTAATTGGGTACCACAGGGTTCAGTGCTTACCGAGACCAGGCAGTTAACTAATGAGTGAATCAGGGTAGATCTGAGATAACAGAGCGGGAGGGTTAGGGTCAACTTAGAAATGCTCTGCACATCCAGAGACATGAGCATTTTTATCAAAGGGAGATCAGCAGAATAGAGGAAAGGAGCCAGGGGGAGGGAGGAGAGGAGGAAATGGGAAATACTGAGGAATTATATTGGCCAAATTATATTGCTGCACTGTGTGCACGTGTGAATGTATAACAACGAATCCACCATCATATACAACTATAACGCACCAGTAAAAAACCTGGAAAACACGCAAGCATTTTTAAATACCATACTAGTGGGGAAAAAATGCCTCCATACGCCAGACCCAGCCTGCAATCCTTCAGCTCCCAACCCTCGCACAACCCACTCCCTAGTTAGTCTGGGGAGCAGACTAGTAAATAGTGCAAATGCTTCTCAATCCCCTAGGGAGACAGTGGTCAAAGGGCTAAACTTTCCTTTATAAGACAAATAAGTTCTGGAGACCTCACGCACATCCTGGTGACTACACTTAATAAGTGCGTATCATATACTTGAAATGTGCTGAGAGTAGAAGTGAAGTATTCTTGCCACAAAAATTACAAGGGTGGTGATGTGCCGGGAGGGGTCATTAACGAACTCGACTGTGGCGATCAACTCACGAGGTAAGCCAAGACACCACGTGGGACGCCTTCCATGTCCTCGGTCCCTATTTGTCCGGTTTACCTTCCCTGCAGTCTGTGATGCTGATCCACCCTTTCCCTCTGGAAAGAGTCCTGAATTTTTACTTCATCACCAGCATCTTAATCATTTTAGTTCAGACAAACAAAATAGTAACAGCAAAATCTGTTGTCTGAGATACAAAATCTCTCCTGTCTGCGTTGAATCTAATCCCCTTCCCTAAATCATCTGGACTCCCAGTCACTGCCTGGAAAAATGTAATAAAATAAGAACAAAGAACAGGAACCCAAAGACGTCGTTTCTTGTGCTATGGCTCAAAATAAATCCCCACTATTTCTGGGATCTTCATTTCCTCATCTGAAAATAGGGATTCTTTAAACAGATATTTTGGGGGGATTGCCAGATTCCCCAGGTGACCACTAAGTCATCAATCCTTGGCAGAGATAAAGTGAGAAACCAGAGACACCGCCACTCTACACCCTAAACCCAGGCTGACATATGCTCCGCTTGGTAGAACCATTTAGTGCAAAGGTCGAAGAGTCGGTCTCCCTGGCGAGGGCTTCCCATCGCCCACCCTTAACCTCCCGTTTGCTGCACGGAGCTCACGGCAAGGGCTGAGAAGATACAGGAAGCTCTGTTCGTTCCAACTGAGCACATATGAGTCATTTCACGCCGGACCCCCTGTTTCTGGGTGTTCTGTGGGATTCTCTCCCAGCCTCCTGCAGGGGATATCTCCTTATCACTGTATAACCTCCAAGCCTGTTTATGGTTACTAGAAAAGTCCATGTACACTGGAGAAAAAATAAAAACCATAGAACGATGACAGCTGTATGATGAGCCGAGCCCTGAGCCAGGCTCTTTATCCCATGTAGGTCTCAGAACTCTGGGGACCAGATGCCATCCTTGTACCATCTTACAGAGAGAGAGACACTGAGGCTTAGAAATAAAAACCCTCTCCCCATGTTCACCTAGCCAGGCAGTGGGGATACCCGAAACCCAGGCCACCTGATCAAGCTCCAACTGACAAACCACTCGATCCACCCCGCTATGAGTCTCCCCCCGAAGACAACCTCTGTTCACATTCTGGCCAGACTTCCCTTAAGAGCACATAAAACTTAGTGAGTTGGGAGTCTTCCAGACAATATCATCCCAAACTCTCACTTTGCAAGAACTGGAGAAAGGTCAAGGGCCTTCCCCAAGATCACACTGGTATTTGGAAATGGAATCTAGTCTAAGGTTTCCTGGAATCATCCAATGCAAGCGGACCAGAAGTGGTTGCCTGAGAACTGTGTCGAGAAGGATTTAAGACCTGGGTGCAACCGGAGGCTGATGACGGTGGCATCAACGTGGAGGTGTGGCCGTGTGCACTCTCACCACCCTCCCTGGGAGCAGCCCCTGGAAGGGAAGATTGCCAAAGAAGGGCTGCTTCCTAAAGACCCCATGTTTTGCTCACCAATATCAGGGGATGTCCACCCGACTGCCTCAGGGCCAAGCACACACACACAAATGAGGGGAGTGGGCAAGTTGGGGGCTAAAGAAAGGAGGGGTGCCTTGGTGGGTGTGGGGGCGATGGGGAGATGACTCATCTCCAGCTACCAGTGTGGTCAGGCCTTCCGATTTTTTTTTTCAAAAAAAAAAAGATGAAACTTGGATTTATTTATCTTTTTTGTGTGTGGTGCTGGGGATCGAACCCAGGGCCTTGAGCATGCGAGGCAAGCGCTCTACCAACTGAGCTCTACCCCCAGCCCCCAAATTTGCATTTTTAAATGCGATTTAAACTTTGAAATGTTGACGACCAATTCAAATTGGAAAGCTAAAGAGGGTGGGGGATGTAGGGTAAACAAGACACACCGTCAACAACCTTAGAACCTCTCGTTCCTCGACGGCCACTTCCACGGTGCGTTGGTAGAGGCCACCAGCTCGCCACAGACCTGAGGTCCAGCCCAGGCTCCTCCTCTGACCCCCTCTTTCTCTTCCCTCCCCCTCACCCCCCTACAGAACCCTCTTCCAGTGAGGCTCCCGTGGACGGACCCCTTCCCCAGGCACCAGATCACTGCTCTCCAAGGTCCACCCCAAGGCCAATAGCCCCGAGGGCACCTGGCAGAGCTCTGGGGCCCGCTGGGAAGCCGCCTGTGGCTCTCTGGTGACTTAGAGGAAGGGAGGGTGAGGACAGCATCCGACTGCTCCTCCGAGGGCTGAAGACAGGCACCCCCTCTCCTGGGGGCTGCTGGTGCCTCCGAAGCCAGAGTCGGGGGTCCCATGACATCCGCTCTGGTGTCCGCCCTTCCCATGAGCTTTTGGCATCGAACAGGAAGGCCTGTCCCTCACGCCCCAGCTCCAGGGCTGCTGGGGAGGACAGCACCAGCTTCTACCTCCTGCTGACGAGCTCTCCTCAGCTCCACAAACCTTCCTATGTGACCCCCGCCCCGTGCCTGTGAGTCCCCAGGAGGGCAAGTCATTCTGTCCCTGGAGGGAAGGGAAGACTTGGCACACGCGTGTGATGAACAGGAGCTTAGGGACCCAAGGCCAGCAGAATCACCCCAACCCCACAGATATGCTCCCCCGGAATCCACAGCAAGCTGGCCTCAGAACCTACGGCTTGATTCATTCAGTCAACAAACATTTACCAAGCAGCAGATGCAGAGGGCAGACCAGCACACAGTGCCAACAGGACTCACGTCTGGACCCGAAATGAGCGAACCAGAGGTGGCGAAGTGGAGGGGTGGTCTAAACAGTGGTGGTGTGAACAAGACACCCGAAGCCATTGAAAACCAAGTTGGAGAAGCCTATTTAATGAGGGAAAGTTCCAAAAATATCTGATCAAGTTTTAAAGAGCAGAAAAACAGGTTGGGAAATGAAAGTGTCTCAAAATCAGAGTGAACGCACGCGGTAGATTCCCTCTTCTGTCTCTAAGACGTAGAATTTCTACAGAGATCTGTAGTTATTTTAAAATTTACACAGTATTGCTTGGAAATGAAAAAAGGAAGTCACAGATCAAAACTACAGAGGACTTCCCCAAAAATGCGTAAATTAAAAGACAAGAGTCAAGACTGGGGCGGTGGGGAGCGGGCAGCTCGGTGGTAGAGCATATGTCCACTTACTATCACAAGGCCCTGGGTTCCATCTTCAGAGAGAGAGAGAGAGAGAGAGAAGGAGGGAGGGAGAGGGGGAGGAGGGAGGGACTCTACAACTTCAAGTAGGAATCAAAGCCACATGATCCTCAGGGGAATGGTGCCACGTGGGCCATGGGAGCCCAGGTCTCAACACCCCCTGGGGAGAGGGGACAGACAGCAGAATTGTGCTGCTGGCTACGACTGGGGCTGGAACATAGGTCCCACCACCAAGAGTCACAGCCCAAGAGGAGACCCCTGTCTGAGTCAAGGAACTAAAACCAGGTCCCCGGTGGGGAGGACGCAGGCCTGCACCAGCTCCGTCCAGCAGGAGAAGGCTGTGGGCCGAGCGGCTGACACAGCCCTGAGGGAAGTCCTCACCGTTACAGGTAAGGGACAGAGGGAACCCTAAAGTCACCCTGAAAATCAGCTCAAACAAAACCTAGAGGACCCAGGAGACCTCGGATCCACAGCTCTGCACTCGGGAGGGTTTGTGACTGAAGAAACGAAGACGCTGGGCGATGAGAGAAAGAGTGTGTGACAAGAAGGACCCCGGGGGCCGAGGAGGGGATCCCAACATGGGGAGAGCTGTTGAGAGAAAGTTAGGGAGAAGGGACCAGTTAGGCACCCGGGGAATACAGCCGATCATTGTGGAAGTTAAAAACTCAGAGAGGCAAAATAATAGACCAGCCACACATCAACCGAGGTAGTTAACGGGAAATCTCCCCAAAGCACCAAGAGAGAACCTAGAAAAACAGGAGACGCGGTCAAGGAACCACAGTGTGCATGGACCCAGAAGGAGAGAACAGAGACATGGCAGAAAGGAAACTTCAACAGCAGGCTGAGATTTTTCCAGAATCAAAGAAATACCTGAATTTTCTAAGAAAAGGCACAGAATGCAAAGTACAACAAGCAAACCCCACATAGCGGTATGATCCCAAATCTGTAACGTAATCAACCAACAGAGCCTAGAAGGAGATACAGCAGAATGGCCGCAGAACCTTTTCCTGGTGACACTATTGGGAGCAAAATTTTAATCTCTTCTTTAAACTTTAATGTCGTTTCTAAGTGCTCCGCAATGAAAAGACACCGTTTTATAAAGTGACCGTGGAAGAGGAGCATTTGTGATTTCAAATACACAGATACACACACACACGTATTTTTTTAATCTTCCCTCCATGGACTCACTCCTTTAGCCGAGGAGACGAGATGCACACAGAAAGCAAAACCCAAGCAGCCACAGCCTCGGACGATGGCTAAAGTCTGTGTCTTGACGAGTCCCAGGACACGGAGCAGGAAAACCAAGGTCCAGCCATTCACTGGACTTGCTGGGGGACCATTCCTGCAGCCAGAGTGTCTGTCCCCCAGGCAGAGCCAAAATCACCAAACCAAGAGAAGACTAGAATATCAAGCACTATTTTCACCTCTGATTTAATTATATTTCAGGACCACCAACTGACATGAGGAAAATCAACACCTCCGCTGTAAATTAGATTAACACCACAAAATCTGCCAGTCAACATTTCAATTATGATAAGGCTTTGTTCTTTTCCTCGTGTAAGCTGAGGGAAAGAAGAAAGTGTGTGTGTGTGTGTGTGTGTGTGTGTGTGTTTTAACTGATACATTAACAGCCATCCTTACCCATGGGGCACTACTACACTGCCAATGGAGAAGTGAAAATGATAAGATGTGTTCTGGACAATTTACCAAGTCATCATCATCATAGGGGGAGACACAGGTGCCCTGCAGATTTGGAGAGGTTGAAGCTTTGGGGTCATAACGCCATCAGCGTGCCCAAGAAAGGCAGAGTTTTAGGACACGTCCCAGGCTGCCTTTGGAGCCAAATAAACACCACACGACACTCAGCTCTAAGGGAACAGGTGGCAAAGGCACGTGCCAACTAGATGTGTTACTAATGGAAGGAGAGGCTCTTCCCATCTCAGATGATTTCTTTCCTTTTCAAACACATCCAGGTTTCTCAAAGTATCGCCCTTTCAAACGTCACCTGCCCATCCCACAAATGGGACCCAGCATCTGCCCCAACACTGTCCCCACTGACGTCTTGACTCCCAACCATCTGGCCTCATCCCCAACAGTTCCACCAGAATCACAGGCAGGGCAGCCTCCCCCAGACGACGCTGAAAACCCAACCACAGTGGGGAGTTTCCAACCTCCTCCGCCATTTTTGAGCCGATGGATTCTTTCTCTCCCCTCCTGTCCATCCCTCCTCAACCTCTCTAAAATCCCGCCTTCCCTGGAAATGACCTTTCTTTCCTGCCTCTGCCTTTTCCCGATTCATACTTCCACCCGCATCTTCATAGGCGGGGAGGGGGGTGGTCCCCTAGGACCACCTGCTGCCACCCACACCCACTGATGTCTCAAAACTCGCTTTGTCATGGTCCCTTCCAGGGAAGGCAGGGGCTGGTCTAGGCGGTCAGAGCCTGACATTCACTGGGTGAAGTTTCACGGGTGGGCAGGGTCATTGCTTAGCAAGGGGATGCTGGTCCATGAACACACCCCGTTTCTGGTTTTCTGCCTACAGGTAGGTGGGTAAGTCAGGGGAGAGGCTGCACACCCACCTGTCAATCAGTCTTAGAAGACAGACAACTGGAAAGACACTCAGGACTACCAGACCCAAGCCACCTTCCCGGATTCTCCTCAAATCAGAGTTTTCCACTAGGCTGTGTGGGGGGCCCCTTGGTTCTAGAAATTTCCCCTTCAATATGGTTGATGGGGAGGTGGGATCACAGGAGGTGGGATCGTGGTGATATTTAGACCCCATGGTAATATTTAGAAGCACTGCCCCAGCCCCTGCTGGACACCGCTGTTCTCCCTCCTGGCCGGTCCTTCCTGCGTACAAGCCCTCAATCCGCTGCACCACTCGTGGCTCAGTACCTCCTAAGCAATGAGGCTTGTTTCCGGGCTTCCTGAAAAATGGGAACGGCCAAAGGAAAGGACGGGCTTGACTTGGTGAGATGTAAGATTGCAGCTTGAGACCAGAAAACCAGCTATCTAGTCCCATCCCCCACGATGCGGTCTAGCGGAGTCTCTAAACTCCATCGGAAAGTTAGAGGAGACTCTGGTAAACCCCAAGGCCCTTTCCACTTCTGAAATGGCCCATGCACTAGGGGCAGAGCACGGCCATTTCTTTCATCCAAGAAAGGAGCACCCAACACTGAGAGGTAGCTGGGAGGACATTCGACCACACACAGGGAGCCGCTAGGCTGCAAACCATTTAAAAAGAATGTTTAATAAGATGTCACATCACTGGCGCACTTCAGCGGAATGTGTTGCAGCCCAGGAGGCCTGAAAGAATTAATACGATTCCCAGAGGGGCCGGTGGGAAGTGCTGAGCAGAGCCAGAATCGGATTTGGTGGAAATAAAAGTGCTCTGAGAATGTCAAAGGGAAAGAGACAAATGTCTGCGTGCCGACTAGGATGTCGCCTGCCATCGGAGGAACCTCTCCATGAAGGTCTAGGGGCTGGGGACCAGTACACCCCTTCCTCCCCTTCCGGACCGACTGCATGGAGTCAGAGTGCACCACACCTCGGTCCTTCCTTCCCTCATTCTTCCGTTTTCCTTCTCCCTTCCAACCTTCCCCTCTCCCTCCAATTCAGCAAATCCCCCATCAGACCCTCACAACATCTCACGCAAACCTTCAAACCCCTCTCCCCTCTCCAACCAGTGCTCCCGAGCTGCCCGCAAAAGGACCTTCGCTGTCCCCCTAAGCCAAGAGATTTGGGCGCACTCTCTTTCGTTTTGAAACTCTTCCATTTCAAGACCAAGATCCATTATTGGGTGCCAATTACTCCTGTGAGGGTCTCAGAGCCCCTGCCCGAGGACCATCCCTACACAAGGGTCATGTCCGGCAAAGGCCAGGGCCCCTGCCCTGGGCCTGGAGTCACTTCTCCCACTCAAGCCCATAGGGAGAGGCGGGTCCCCCCAGGCCCCTCTAGCCTAAGGCTTCTCAGACTGCCGGCCCCTAGAGTTCATCACCCAGGGTCCCGAGAAGCAGGATATTTTCTGTCCTTTTGTATTTTACCTAAAATCTCACCACAATAGACCCACCTTTATTATGTTTTTCAAGTGATGTTTGTCACTTGTCACAAGAAGGAAAATGGGGACACTTTCCCACGCGATCAGGTAAAGTCAATATTAGAGGAACCTGAGCCGTTCTGCTCCAGTGCTCCGGGCTCCCTCTGCGCGCCACTTGCAACCTCTGAGCATTTCCACCTCCATTCCTCCTCCCACTTCCGCATTTTCCACTTTCTCCGTGGCACCCTCGGTGCCCCCAAGGACCTCACTCTCAGAACCAAGGCTAAAGCCATTTCCACTCATTTCCCAGTGGGGCCAGAGGTCAAGACTCCTCCCGCCTTCGGATTGCTGGGGGACAGGCCCGGGGAGCCCCAGGACCTGCGTGGCTGCCACAGATGGCGGGCGCCCTCCGGGTCCCGGCCGCCCATCTCCTCCGGGTCTTACCTTGTCAGCCATGATCATAGATGCGCCCCCGTGGATGCCCAGGATGGGGATGAAAGTCTGTGAGGAGATAAAATCCAGCATCTGGGCCACAGCCTCTTGGTCGGTGTCGTCCCCAAACACCAGGCCGTGGATTCGTGCCCCGGACATGAGGTCGCACACGTGCGTGATGAGGCTCTTGGGGTCGGTGCGGTTCATCAGCAAGGCCACCACGTTCACGTCCAGGGGCAGCCCCGCTGCCTGCTCGGGGCCCCACAGGTTTCGAAGTTGGCGCTCTGTCACGTCGTGGCTGTGACCCAGCAGCACCGCGATGTTCAGCGCTGGGGGACCCTTCTCCGCCGCCGCGCCCTGCGCCGGACCGCGCCAGACCAGAAGGGCCGGCAGCACCAGCAAGGTCCAATAGCCCAGTCTGCCCATAGTCGCCACTTACGGTCCCTGCAAGGTGGAGAGCGAGAGGCAGGGCGGCGGTGAGCCAGGGGCCCGGATGAAAGGGACTGCCGAGCGGCGCCGGCGCGACCAG